>NC_080855.1:7770001-8070001 GCF_030435755.1 Ochotona princeps | reverse complement strand
GGCCCGGGGAGCCAGGACTGCCCCAAGAGTTGACTCCAGTCACAAGGTCCCCACTGTCACTTTCAACAGGCACAGAGCAAGTTGAGGCCAGTACCGTGCATGTCTGTCTGCCCAGCTGGGGCAGAAGTGGCCTGGCTGGCAGTATGGTGGACGCTCAGGGCTCAGAGCAGGACATGGGAGGAGGGGGAGGGGATTCTCCTAAGAGGGGTGGGCAGGGCCCCCAAACTCACTGCCCTTCTGGTCACAGGTTAGAGCTGGGGAAGGGGCAGAGGCCCAAGGGGCTGTCAGGGCCAAGAGTCTGTGTCTGAGGATGAGGGCATCCCCTAGAAGCAGCCTCAGTGATTCAGGCTAGTCCGCCAGACGCAAGGGGGACCTGGAGGACAGCCGTATCTCTCCTTTCCTGAAGCAAGGGCCTGGCCTCGCCTGGGGGCCCCACACTATCCCCGGCTGCCAGCAGTTCAGAGGCCTGCCTGACCCACTCATCATGAGGTCTCGGGATGAAGCTGTGGCTGAGGGTATCCAGGCCCAGGCTTGGCCTCAGCCCCACTGCCTCTGAGCAGGCCAGGGGCCTGGGCCACAGCCCCGCTGCCTCTAAGCAGGCCAGGGGCCATCCTCACTCAGACTCACAAGCTGGGGTCAGGCTGCGCCCGCTCTCACAGAGACCACAAGACTGCCTTCCTAGAGTCTCCAAGGGACCACAGTGGCCTGTGGGGAGCAGCTGACCACTGTGCCCAGGGCGAGGCTGGATGGCACAGGTGGCCTCTCAGGGCTGGCGAGCAGTTGCAGCCCTGTGGCAGGGAGTGGGGTGACCCTAGAGATGGGCACAGCAGGTGGGTGGCTGGGGCAAGCTGGGGATAAGAGGACCGCACTGTGTCTGAAGGGCATGCCTATGTTGCAGGTGTGGGCAGGACAGAGGCATGACATGAGTGGGAGCACAGAGAGCCACTGACCCACACCCTACACCTGAGGCCACTTGGGAGTCAAGGTGTAGCCCCAGGGACAGCCTGGGCTCTAGGCCCCTGTGGCAACGAGCCTGAGTACCCGCCTGCACCCAGGCCATGTGCTTTCCAGGAGACAGGTGCTGCCCCGGGTTTGCCCACCAGGCCACAAGGCAGACAGGACTGGGTTTCTGAGTTTCTTCAAGGGAGCAGGGCCCCCTCTGCAGTCAGACCTGCAGGTTCAACAACCTCTGCCCCTACCTGCCCCATAGCCTATGAAACAAGAGTTTGCAGAATGTTGCCCCAAGGCCTGATAGGGGGTACATGCCGCATGGGGCCTCGGGGGCTCAGCAAGTACTGTCTGCATCAGAACCCAAACAACCGAGCCTGCTGCCCCTGACTGACCGAGGCTGCTGGTCCAACTGACCGAGCCTGCTGGTCCTACTGACCGAGGCTGCTGGTCCAACTGACTGAGCCTGCTGGTCCCTACTGACCGAGGCTGCTGCCTCTGACTGACCGAGGCTGCTGGTCCTACTGACCGAGCCTGCTGCCCCTGACTGACCGAGGCTGCTGGTCCAACTGACCGAGCCTGCTGGTCCTACTGACCGAGGCTGCTGGTCCAACTGACCGAGCCTGCTGGTCCAACTGACTGAGCCTGCTGCCCCTGACTGACCGAGGCTGCTGGTCCAACTGACCGAGCCTGCTGGTCCAACTGACCGAGGCTGCTGGTCCTACTGACCGAGGCTGCTGGTCCAACTGACCGAGGCTGCTGCCCCTGACTGACCGAGCCTGCTGGTCCCTACTGACCGAGCCTGCTGCCCCTGACTGACCGAGGCTGCTGGTCCAACTGACCGAGGCTGCTGGTCCCTGACTGGCCAAGCCTGCTGGTCCCTGAATGACCAAGTGGCAGAGAAGCCCCTTAGCCCATGCTCTCGGCACAGGACCACGCACTCCCCACTCTCAGAGACCACGGCTGTGCAGGTGCAGGCAGCCAGCCTGACTGCGTAGGCCCCAGAGCCATGGCCTCAGGTCAGGGTCAGCGACATACCATCGTCCCAGGCAGGCCCCTCACCCTGACCTGAAAGGATGAAAGTTACCGCCGAGCCCAGGCTGGGCGAAGGGAAGCTCCCATACCCACACCCAGCCGGACCCCAGACGCCCAGGCCCGCCGCGCAGGCTGGCCCAAAACTCCAGAGCGCCAAGGGGACCCCGACGGGCACCGCCAGGGCTCCCTGACCACGGCCAGGCACTCCCGGGGGCGGCCGGCTCCAGCCTGGAGAGGCAGGAAGTGTGCGGGGCTCCGGGCCCGCGCGTACCCTCGACAGCGGGCGCCGCGCCCGGACAGTAAGGGCGCTCAAGGACAGGCCGGGGCGCGGCGGGGGCGGCGGCAGCGACTCCAGCCGGCTTCCCGCTCTCAGCCCTAAACTCCACCTTCCAAAGCCGCGCGGGGCCGACTCTGAGGGCCACCCGCGCCCCGAGCGGCCTGTGGGAGACAGCCGCTGCCCCCCACAACCGCGAGCCGCGCGGGGGCCCTGCCGCTGCGCCCTCCCCGGCACCTCCCCCGGGCCGGCGCACCGGACTCACCTCCGTAACCGGGCGACGCCGTCTCAGCCCCCGCGGTCCGGGAGGCGCGGCCCTGGCGCCAGGCCCGCTCGTTGCCGTCAGCCGGGCCACAGCTCGCGCATCAGCTGCCCCGCCGGCGGCGGCCTCCCGCGCCCCGCCCCGGCCCCGGCCCGCGTCCGGCGCCCGCCTCACGCCGCCTCCGTAGCGCAGCGCTCGGCCGGGGCCCGAGGCTACGGCGCGCCGGGGGCGCACGCGGCGCTGCGAGCGCGCGCGGACTACAACTCCCACAAGGCCGCGCGCCGGCCCGGCCGCCGCGCGGGGCAGGCCGGGATGGCGGCCCGCTGAGGAAGACACCCAAGAGCTGGACGCGCGCGGGTGTACGCGGCGCGTCGTGCTTTCGCGGAGCGGCCGAGCTGGGTTCACGCACGGCCTTGCCGCCGAGTACCGTGGCCCTGCCCAGGTCCCCTCGCTGCCCTGCGGCGCGGAGACGCCTGGGATGCGGAGTGGACCCTTATGGGGTCGCAGGTGGAAAAGCTGCCGTACTACGGAGCGGGAGGAAGGCGCGAGCTGGAGATCTGCAGGACCTCGGGACGGACCCGCTTGGTCCCGCAGGAGCTGTCCGGAGCGGGCAGCACGTGGCTGTGGGCAAGGAGGCCTTTCCTCCGAGATGGGTAGCCATCCAGGGCCAGCTCTCAGGGCACCAGGGGCCTCCCAGCAGCCCAGGATGAAGGCCAGGGACCATGGGCTTGTGTTGTGTCAGCAGTAACCTGCCATCGCAATTACAGAAATAAAGGTCACTTATTCTGGTTGTTTATTTGAAACAAAGCCATCTTCCATTGGCTGGCTCATGCCAGGCTTGGGCCAGGCCCCCCACAGGAGGCAGGGGACCTGGGACTGGAACTCCACCTGCTACCTGCAAGGGCATGGAACTGGAGTAAGGCCATGACCCTACTGGAGTAGGGCTGAACCTGGGTGCAACCACAGTGTGTCTGGCCGGGTCTGCATGAGGGTGCACACCTCGGGCCATCACCTGGGTGCCTGGCTCTGTTCCAGAGCATAGGGCCACAGCAGCCAACACCACAGACCTGGTCTGGGGAGTGACTGGCAGCTGAGGCCAGCTCAAGGGCCCACTTTTGGAACCCCAGTCTGGCCCATCGGCTCAGATGCCGCCCATCCGAGTAGCAGGGTTCCGGCGCCCAGCTTCCTGCTGTGTGCACGCCAGGGGCAGCTGCCTTGGTGCTGTCCTTCAAGCCCTGGCTGCTGTGGCATTTAGGAGATGCCACTGGGATGCCTGGACCCTGTGTTGGCATCAAGTCCTGGCTCTGGCTCCTGGGAGGCTCAAGTGGTTGGTTCCCTGCCACCCGAGGGAAGACCCTGACTGGGTCCAGGCCCTCTGTCAACGGGTGGATTCCGGCTCTGTGCATCCTTCTTCAGGCCTCTCGGAGGCATGCAAAGGCCAAGGTGACCAACTCCTTTCGGGCATTCTCAGCAGACACGTTGGAGTAGGCCCCGTGCAGCTCTAGCGGACTGTTCTTCCACCAGGCAGACCTGAAGAGGATTTGGCGTGTGCAAGTGCTAGCTTGCTACGCAATGTCAGGAGCCAGCTAGCCAGGGGAACTCTGCTGCAGTGCCCAGCTGGCTGGCACAGGCTGCCTCCAGGAACCCCCTCCCGGTGCTCATCACGTGTCCCTCCCTTGGGCTGGAGACAGACACACACAGTGAGTGGTGAGCATGACGGTCCTGCCTGCCCGAGGGGCAGCCTGGATTGCAGAGAGGTGCCCCAGGCTGGTGGGGTACCAATATGAATCCTTGGCCATCACCATGAATCCCCACTTTGGCTTCTTCAAGCTCTGCAGTTGCCTGGCAGGTGTGCATGGACACAGATGGGGTGGGAACACGGCATTGGAGACGTGTCTGCTCTGCTTGCCTTAATCCTACTCCCAGTATCCAGTGGTCCTGAGCTTGGCAGGGTGACTGTGGACACTTGCTGGCCTGAGGGCTGCAGCTGGGAGTACCTGCAAGCACGCTGGGTGGGCAGTTTTCCCAGCATCCTCTGTTGTCAGACATGG
The DNA here is from genome assembly GCF_030435755.1 of Ochotona princeps. Taxonomy (NCBI): domain Eukaryota; kingdom Metazoa; phylum Chordata; class Mammalia; order Lagomorpha; family Ochotonidae; genus Ochotona; species Ochotona princeps. The sequence goes on along the minus strand of NC_080855.1, from coordinate 8,065,431 downwards.
ACACTGCCCTGCTAACTGCTGTGGTCAAGGGGTCCCTGAAGCCTTCAGCAGGCCTGCTCTCGCACTCTGACCAGTCACCTCAGATGGAGCCACCACCTTGGGGCTTTGTTAGTGGCCCCCAAGGGATTGCCTCCCCACCATCCTGCATACTCCTACCCTCTCCATGCTCCCTGGTGACCCACAGGGGCTCTCCCCTCACAGGGGGGCTTTCCCTGGTCTCAGCTGCACTCCTCAGCAAACAGCTTTAGGATCCAGGCCCCAGCCGGGGGGGCATTAAGTCCTGGGGCCTCAGGGAGAGGCTTGGCTTGGCCAGCCTGTGGAGCCAGGTGGGGTCTCTGGGCCCTCTCCCCGCCCCCACATCCCTGCAGAGGAAAGAGCTGGCCTCAGGGTGTACAGTAACAGCTTTACTCTGTAGTGCAGGATGTGGGGCGCCCCTGCATCCAGAGAGGGGCACACCCTGGACAGCTCAGTGGGCGCAGTGCTGAGTGCTCCCTGTGGTCTCCTGGCATTGTATTTACAGGCACTGGCCAAGGCAGGGCGGGCACAGACAGGCAGGGCTCTGGTGTTTATAGAATATACATACATACATACATATATATATATTTCATGTGTATACACATAGTTTTCTCTCTTGAAAGTGTTAAAAAAATTGATCAACCTTCAGTCTATAAAAAATACCTACTCTACATGATAGAAAAATCTCTCCTCCATGTTTACACTGATTTACACCCAAGCCTCCCCAAAAATGTACAACATGAGGCAACATCTCTTAGAGGGGCCACATGACGGGAGAAGGGACACATACAGGTGGCCAGGCCTGGTGGGCTTGGCCTGTGGGGACACACAGGCATCCTGGGCCAGCTCCGGCTCAGAGGCCTCATCCAGGAATGCTGCTGCTCACAGGTGAGCACCTCCGCATTGGCTTCCTGTGGCCCTGCAGAGCCGCCCTCCCTGGGAAGGAACAATTTCTAAGTTGGACAGCGAGGGGACAGGGAGTGTGGACTCTGGGAGGCCAGCTCTGGCCACCGCTGGGAAGCAGCAGCACCTGCTCCAGGGGACTGAGCTCCGCCAGTCTGCATCTCAAGTGCTGGTTTCAGAGCAGAGGGGCCCCTCAGGCTCCTGCCCAGCCCTCCCTAGGAGGGCCAGAGACCCCAAGAGTTACCTTGGCCGGGCCACAAACAGGCTGCATGGCCAGGAGGCTCCTGGGGCCAGAATCAGAACTGAAGTGGCTGCATCTGACTGGTGCCTGCTTCGTCCATCTGACTCTCCAGCATCATCATTCCCAACTTGAAGATGCAGGTTGGTACCCCAGAGCACCCAGGCGTGGGCGGCACTGCATCTGGGCACTTGGGGGCAGTGGCAGCACCTTGGGTGGTGGCCCATTTCGTTCTTTTTTGCCTGCAGGGCTGGACAGTGGGAGAAGGGATCTACCAGCAAGGACATTACAGAAATTGTTACCACCTCTCGGCAGAGGCCCAGGAGTCTGCTGAACAGAAACGCAAGCCTTCTCAGTGCACCAACTTGGGCTGGGGGCCCCAGCAAGGTCCGAGCAGACAGTGGCTCTGCCACACCTTCCCTGCTGTGCATTCCAGGCCTGGGGCACCCCTGCCTCTTCTGCTTTTCCACTGCCCTGCAGTGCCCCAGCCCAACTGCACAAAGGGTCCTCGTGTGCCTGCGGCTTGAGCAGCTGTGGGGGTGGCTGGTCCCAGCTCCAGCCCCGGCTGGGCCTTCTGTCCCTACTTGACCTCCAGGATGGATGGGTTGGTCTCCATAATGGCCACGATGATCCTGTCGATGTAGTCCTGCAGACGGAAGTTGATCTCTTCCTGCTTCTGGATTGCTTCCATGAGCTGAAAGCAGAGTGTGCCATGAGCCTGGGCCCCTGGCCGCACAGCCCATGGGCCTGTGGGCGGGGGAGGAGTTACCTCGTCTCGGGAGACGGAGCTGATCTCAGCGGCCAGGGACTCGGAGAAGGACGTGGAGAAGAGGCTCCTGGCGCCCTGGATGCTCAGCGTGATGATCTGCCCGTTGAGCTCGTCGTTCTGCTCCTTCAGGCTGCGGTTGTCCTGCAGGACACAGCAGTGTCCAGCTGAGCTGGGACACCTCCCCGCGCCCCTCTCCCGCCCCCAACAGACGCGTCTTGCCTCGGGCACACCTGCTTCAGCCGGCGGACCTCCTGCTCCAGCTCGCTCTCCCGGGCACGTGTGTGGTATTCCTGCAGGCCAGCGCTGCTGCTGCGGCCCCGCCGCTGCTCCGCCTCCAGTTTGAACAGTTGCAGGTGCTCCAGCTGCCGACGGAGGTCCTCAATCAGCTGCCAGCGACAGGGAGGCCCAGTTAGCACAGTCCCCAGAGGGGCCTCAACAGGCGCCCCCCCAACCCTACTCACCTCCTGCGTGGCCTCCTTGTCCCTTTGGAACTGGTGCCTCTCTTGGCTCAGCTTGTCCCTCATCTTCCTCTTCTTCTCCTGCTCGTCCCTGAGCCGCAGCGTCAACTCCTCAATCTCATCCAGCAACTTCTGCTTCTCCTGCAAGAACACAGCATGTGTCGTGGGCAAACATCACCCACCTGCCCACCTGCCACGGGCACGCATCACCCACCCTCCTCTGTACTCTGGGTGCCCTGGCGCAGCATCTGGCCCTGCCTCTGCGTGGCAGCTCACCTCCTCTAGGCGCTCAATGCTGGCCTTCAGACAGGGAGTGCAGGACCGCAATTCACTGTTCTCCTCATCCAACTGCTGCAGCCTGGGGCACAAGAGCAAGGCTGGGACACGTGCCTCTGTGGGGCAGCTGTGACCCAGGGTCTTAAAGCAAAGATGCTACCAACTGTCGTGGCTGGTCCTTGTGGCACCCAAGTGTTTTAGGCCAACGGACCTCACCTGGGTTCTGAAATAGTTTTAGGGTCACCAAGGAGCCACCTGCTCCTGCTCCCCTTCACACTGCTGCTGCTCAATACGACATCCCACATGTCACAGCATAACCTACCTGGGACACAACATCAGCTTAGCTCCACTATGCATTTCCCAGTGCTGCCATGGTCACCTAGCTCCTCTGTCCCCCGTATGTGACGCTCCTAGATTAGGGCTGGGCTGTCCGAGTCTCCAGGCCTTGTGCGGACTCTTCAGCTCGGTGTGCTGTCAGCCAGATATGAGGGCGGGGTGTGCTGCTCTTTTGCAGGCTAGGGAACAGGAGCAGCCTCGCTGTGTGTGGGCAGGAGCTGGTGCTCCCATGCCCGGGTCTCTGACCTCCTCGGCTGTCTTGAGCCAGCTCACTTGTGTCAGAGGGATGTGGCGTGGTTGTGCCTGCTACCGCTTTCCAATACACTGGGAGTAGAACACACTGTAGGTATCAGTCCATCGTCATCTCAGCTGGCAGACACCCTTCCCTGGAGGAATTTTCCCCTCAGTGATAATTGCAAGAGCAACTCGTGTTAGGTGGCACTGTGGCCTCATGGGTAAAGCTGCCTCTGATGCTAGCATCCCATGGGACAACAGTTTGAGACTCAGCTGCTCTGCTTCTGCCCCAGCGGCCTGCTGATGTGACTGTGGAAAGCAGTAAAAGCTGGCACTGGGGCTTAGGCCTCTGCCATCAACGAGGGGGACTCAGATGAAGCTCCTTGCTACTGGCCCTGGTTTGGCTCAAGCCCTGGCTACTGCACCCACTTGCAGAGTGAATCAGCAAATGGGAAATCTTTCTCTCTATTAACTGTCTCTCAAATCAGTAAAAGTATATCTTCATAAAAAAAATAGATAAAATAAAAAGCTGGCCTTGCTCCCCAGAGCAGAGTGACGCGGTGCTGCCGGATCGGGAGCCTCGTCTCCCTGTTCCTGCTGCTCAGCCCACAGGCATACCAGGCTCACTCAAGGCTGTCTCCCCTGGCCCAGACGTCTGGGAACGTCTCCCCAGGTCTCTGCAGTATGCACGATATCACATATAATGGGGGACTCTTGTGCCATGCCCCAGCCCATGACCCTTACCTCAATGCTCTGCAGCCAGCCCTGAGGGCCCAGGGCACAGGGGCACTGACTAGGTGCATGGGCAGGCAGGAAGTTTGTTAGAAAAGTTGGGGAGACCAGCCCTGCAGACAACCTGAGGGCCCCCTGAGACCCCACCCCATCCCTCCTGTGTTCCTGTGTCTGCCCCTCTGTGCCAGGGCAAACAAGGAGGTGGGTGTCTCCAGTGCCAGTCCAAGGCACCTGGGCTGGGAGAGAGGGATCCCTAAAAAGACATACAGGCTCCATGGGACACCCACAAGGGCCAGCACCAAAGTGCAGCAAGTCCACATTCCAAAGGTAGCGTAGGCTCCATGGGACACACACACAAGCCAGTGCTGTGGTGCCACATAGATCCTATACCACGTGATAACTCTGAGTCCTAACTGCTTGGTTTCTGGTCCAGCTCCCTGCTAACACATTTGGCCCAAGTCCATAGGTCCCTGGACCCAGTCAGAGACGTGGGTGGAGCTCCCGGTTTCTGGTTTTGGCCTGCTCACTGTGACCACTTGGGGACTGAACCCCCACCCTTTCTAGTCACTCTTTCAAATAAGCAGTGAATCTTTAGAACAGACCTGAAACAGGCTAGTGACAGACTGCTCTCATGCCTGGGGGACAGCACAGAGCAGGTGCTGGTGGTCTCCACCTGCACGGCGGGGGGCTCAGCCGTGCTGGGGCACCACTCACCTGGCCTGCAGGTTCTCGATCTCGATGCTCTTCTCCCGCTCCAGCCTGCACAACAGCTCCTTTTGCCGTCGCGTCTCCTCCAGGACCATCTCGCAGGCTCTCAGCTCCTGCTCCTTGAGCTGCTCCTCCAGGGCATTGGCTCTTCAAGGCAAGGGGTACCAGAGCTGACCCAGGGCCCTCTGACAGTCTGCATCTCAAGCCCAAGGAGCTGTCCTTAATCACCCTGGCCCACCTGGCACTCCTTCAGAGACAGGGACGGGGTACATTCAGAGGTCCAAGCCCACCCATGCCCGTTCGTAAGGTACTCTACCACAGGCACTATACATACCCATGGATTCTGAGGAGGCCAGAAGGCACTGGGGTCTCAGAGCCACCATACTTTCCAGAAATCAGACACCTACTTTAACGTGTGAAGTATGTCAGCTCCCTCGGCAAGGACTGCAGCCCGCCCACAGCAAAGTCAGCCCTGGGCGTGTATCCCAAGGGTGTATGTAAGGCCTCCATGGCCATGGTGTCCACTTCACACCCAGGCCAGTTCAGCACTGGCTGCTGGCACTCGCGAGCCCTAGAGGCCGCAGGGGAGAGCACTCCTCAGGCCCCTCAAGGCAGGGAGCTGGGCTGCAGACCAGCCCACTTCCAGGCTTCCTCCTGGCTCAGGTCAGGTCAAAGGGGATGGGAGCATGTCCACGGGTCATGAGACCCTCCCTGGTCCTCATGAACACCTGCAAGACAGGACATGGCCACTGCGGAAAGACTCCAGCCCTGACCAAGCTCAGTCATGGATACAGAGTTCTCCCTTCCCTGGGGAGGAGTGACCAGATGCCAACGTCACTCCTCAGGACCAAGGCAGGGCCAAGGCAGGCACAAGGAAAGGGCTCTGAGAAAACACAGCAGGAGAGGCATCTCTGAGGGCTGAAGTCCTCAGCCTCAGATGGGAGGACCAGGCAACAGAAACCCTTGGAAACAGACACTGACGACAAACAGTAGAAACTTGGTAAGAAGGCCCAGTGCTACAGTACAACTGGCTAATACTTCCTTTGCAAATTCCAGCATCCCATGGGGGCGCCAGTTCATGCCCTGGCTACTCCACTTCCCATTCAGCTCCCTGCTTGTAGCCTGAGAAAGCAGGGGAGGATGGCTCAAAGCTCTGGGGCCCTGCACCTGCATGGGAGACCCAGAAGAAGCTTGTGGCTCCTGGCTTTGGGTTGGCTCAGCTCTGGCAGTTGTGGACACTTGGGGAGTCAACCAGCAGTTGCAAGACCCTCTATCTTTCTCCCTGTAAATCTGATCTGCCTTTCCAATAAAAATCAATCAGTCTTTTAAAACTTCAGTAAAGCGTTCTAGTTCCCTGCTCACAGAGGTCCTGGAAGCAGTGATGGTGTCATGCTGGCTCCCTGCCACACATGTCACTTCCCAGCTCCTGGATCTGGCCTGGCCCAACCCCAGCATACTTTGGTGTGGTATTTTACACCAGCTAAACCCTCAGCTGGAGGCATTGTGGGGGGGACAGCCACAGGAAGCTGAATCTGGCATCCTCCCACCCCTGTGAGGCAATTCTCGGGGGGTGTCCTCCACAGCACACACACAAGAAGAAAATATGATATGGATGCAGGAACTGACAGACAAATCCGAGAAGGCAGGCAACAGTCCCCTGAGCAGGAGCACGCTACATAGAAATGAACGCCTGACAGTTGTGCAATACACTGTTGGAACGGGAGCTGAGCGTACCAAGACACACCAAGAAACTGCACAGGCTTCAGCAGGGACTGCCAGCAGGAGTGAGGCACCATGCATAACCTTCACACCACAGTCCTGGACCAGCAACGTGAGACACACTGCACCTGTGGGCTAGCAATGAGACACGCTGCACACGTGGACTGCCAATGACAGACACGCTGCACACATGGACTAGCAATGAGACACACTGCATACGTGGACTAGCAGTGACAGACACGCTGCACACGTGGACTAGCAATGAGACACACTGCACACGTGGACTAGCAGTGACAGACATGCTGCACACGTGGACTAGCAATGAGACACACTGCACACATGGACTAGCAATGAGACACACTGCACATGTGGACTAGCAATGAGACACGCTGCACACATGGACTAGCAATGAGACACACTGCACACATGGACTAGCAGTGACAGACAAGCTGCACATGTGGACTAGCAATGAGACACGCTGCACACATGGACTAGCAATGAGACACACTGCATACATGGACTAGCAGTGACAGACACGCTGCACATGTGGACTAGCAATGAGACACGCTGCACACATGGACTAGCAATGAGACACACTGCATACATGGACTAGCAGTGACAGACACTCTGCACACGTGGACTAGCAATGAGACACACTGCACACGTGGACTAGCAGTGACAGACACGCTGCACATGTGGACTAGCAATGAGACACGCTGCACACATGGACTAGCAATGAGACACACTGCATACATGGACTAGCAGTGACAGACACGCTGCACATGTGGACTAGCAATGAGACACGCTGCACACATGGACTAGCAATGAGACACACTGCATACATGGACTAGCAGTGACAGACACTCTGCACACGTGGACTAGCAATGAGACACACTGCATACGTGGACTAGCAATGAGACACGCTGCACACGTGGACTAGCAATGAGACACACTGCATACGTGGACTAGCAGTGACAGACACACTGCACACGTGGACTAGCAATGAGACACACTGCACACATGGACTAGCAGTGACAGACACACTGCACACGTGGACTAGCAATGAGACACACTGCACACATGGACTAGCAATGAGACACGCTGCACACGTGGACTAGCAATGAGACACACTGCACACGTGAACTAGCAATGAGACACACTGCACACGTGGACTGCCAATGACAGACATGCTGCACACATGGACTAGCAGTGAGACACGTTGCACACGTGGACTGCCAATGACAGACACGCTGCACACGTGGACTGCCAAAGACAGACACACTGCACACATGGACTGCCAATGAGATCAAAATCTTGATGGTCACCTCAGGAGCAGTATCTTTAGAAATGCAGCTCAAGGCAATAGCCTTGTGGTTCATTGGTCAGGACCCTGGTAGCGAGGCTGGCATCGTATCAGGGTGCCTCGGACAAAGGCCCTGTTCTGCTGCCTGCTAATGTTCCTTGCGAGGACAAAGGTGGCCAGACCCTCCCCAGCTCTGCAGCTAGGCCTAGAGGCAGGAACTTCCCCAGTAGAGGGTCTTGGTCAGCAGGTGGCGAACAAGCCCAGGTCCACTCCAGAGGACTGGTTCTCACTGGTCTAAATGCAGTGCACATTCTGTCTCCTCCAAGATGCATTGCACTCCTTGGGGTTCAGAGCGGAATCACCTGACGAAACTGCAGGGTGGCAGGCCAGAGCAGGAGCCAGGTGTCCTGTGTGGCTCAGGCAACTGGGTTATGGTGTGAATACCCTGCTGCCAATGCAGGCGGTGTGGGCCCAGTCCTGCTGCGAGCCCCAGGCCCACTTCCTCAGGGCCTGAGCTCACAAGAGCACGTGGTGGAGAGAGGCAGGCGGGTGAGACAGAGGTTCAAGTGAGAGGTGCTCTCCTATGGATTCCACATGTGCTCTCAGGTCTCCCTGGCCTCATGAGGACACACCTGCAGGCTCACCTGCCCCACATGAGGAGCAGGACAGCACTGCTTGGCACCAGGTGCCCATGAGTAGGCTGCAGCACTGGCCCCCCGCACAGGCAAGCTCCTGTGTCCTGCCCAGGTCCATTTTCAGCTCCCAGTCTCCTCTCTTTTGTGACTGTGCTCCGCCAGGCAGGGCTGCACCCCTGAGCCCAGCACCCCATTCCTGCTCTGTGGTACAGATGTGAGGATACCCTCCCTTGCAGCCCTGAGTTTCCTTGTCCTTGAGGTAAGGGATCAGGTCGGGTCACAAAGCCAGCACCGTATAGACACAGAAGTGGTGGGGATGCAAAGTGACTGCAGGTGGCCCTGTCCACCTCTGGAAAGTGAACCCCCAGTAGGCTTCAGGTACAGCGACAGCCACCACAGTGACAAGTATGACTCCACCTGTACTGCAACCTGCACATCCCCTACTGTCCACAAGTGGCAGGGATCACATTTGTAGCTTTCTTCTTGGGCTCTGTGTGGAGGCCTCACAGTTCAGGAACTGTGCTGCCAGCCCCTGGGATGGGTCCCCGCCTGGCAAGGCAGAGAAGGTTCGATGTGGGCAAAGGCGGCAACTCACCTATGCACCAGCTGCAGGTTCTCCTGCCGCAGCCGGCTGTGCTGCTCCCCAGTGGCCACGGTGTCCTTCTCTAGCTCGGACACGCGTCTCTCCAGGAAGACGACCTGGGTAAGGAAAGGACAGCCTGAGACTCAGGCCAGAGGAACCACAGGGGACGCTGCGTCTTGTGGTTTCAGTCAGAAGAAGGACAGCCGCGGGTGTGGACCACAAACACATGGAGTCAGGAAGGTACGTAGGCTGCCACCACCTTGCACTGCCTCAGTCACCTGGGGCTCAGCAGCACTCTCCTGACACTGGCACACACGGTGGTAAGGAAGGGGCCTGTTCTGCCAGACGTAGACTAGCGCAGGGCCACAGCCAACAGGGACACCTGTGTCTCAGGAAGCTCAAAATAAGATGGGAGACAGAAGTGTGAAACAGGAACAAGAAAACTAAGATGTCAGCAATACCAAGAGAAGGGGCTGTGGGAGTGGAAGAGGGCAGGGGAGGAAGTGAGGGCAGGAGAGGAGGGGAGGAGGTGAGGGAAGGGGAGGAGATGAGGACAAGGGAGGAGGTGAGGGCAGGAGAGGAAGAGGGCAGGAGAGGAAGAGGGCAGGGCAGGAGGTGAGGGCAGGGGAGGAGGTGAGGGCAGGGGAGGAAGAGGGCAGGGCAGGAGAAGAGGGCAGGGGAGGAGGTGAGGCAGAGGAGGAAGAGGGCAGGGGAGGAGGTGAGGGCAAGAGAGGAAGAGGGGCAGGGGAGGAGGTGAGGGCAAGGGAGGAGGGGCAGAGGAGGAAGTAATGAGGGGAAGAAGAGGGGGCAGGGGAGGAGGTGAGGGAATTGGGAAGTTACACGTGTGCTGCGGCCACTTGCCCCCTCTAGCCTCCAGGTGGACTCTGACCTCTTGGTTCTGACCACAGTGGGGTGCCTGCCTACCTGATGCACCTCCATCCTCAAGGCCAGTCCCCCAGGGCAGATGTGTCCCCACTGCTACCACAGTCTGGGGGACCTCCTCTACCCAGTTCTGAGTACCCCTGCACTTCACCCGTGGTGCTGCGCTTCTCCTGACTCATCTCCAGACCCGCGGCCCCAGCCGTGTCCCGCATGTGCAGGCGGACACACCCCATCCTCTGGGAGGCACCCCGTCCCTACCTTGTCGGCAATGTCCTCCTCAGGGCACTCCACGGGCTCTAGCGGGGGCTCCTCCAGGGCATCCATGGTCAGGACCCCCGACTGGTGCAGGTATCTGCGCAAGCACACAAAGAGGAGGAGGAATAACCACCTGAGCAGCTCTGTGCACACCAGCACTTCCCAGGCCCTCTGCAGAAGAAGCAAGGGCCTAGGGGACTCAGGTTCCCCAGGCTCAACAAAGGGCTTCACGGCCCAGATACCTGTGGCCCCACAAACTCTGTCTCCCTGATGGTGATGGGAGCAGGGTACTTCGTCCTAGGGTGCAGTAAGTCATGAAGTCATTTTCCACTGTAGGAAACGATGGCCATTCCCCAGAGGCCCATCAAGCACAAATGCAGAATCCTCATGTACGCACATGTCACCTACACACTTCATGGTCATGACAGTCTAGGATCTGAGGAAACCCATTACCAAGGAGTCCCAGTGGGGCTGCTCTCAGAGCATGGCCCAGGCAGCCTGAGGAAGCTGCCTGGTACATTGGGGCTCTGCAGCACCAGCTCCAGGGGACACAGACCACCAGCCTGCGGGTGCCACCACTTACCACTTGGGAAAAAGGCACTTGTGGTCCTAGGTCCAGATGACTCCACAATGGAGCATCAGCACTTCAGTTGTGTGTGTGTACGCACCACTGCAGGTACAAACAGCCTTCTGCAGTGTGTACACCCACACCCACCATGTACACCCCATCCACCAGGGGAGCCCTCCTCACCATGTATACCCTACCCACCAGCGGCACCCTCCTCACTGTGTGCACCCACACCCACCAGGGGCAGCCACCTAGTGTGAGTAACCACACTCACCAGGGGCACCCTTCTCACAGTGTCACCCACACCTACCAGGGGTACTCTCCCAATGTATACATCCACACAAAACTGACATGGGGTGCATCAAGGTCTCAAGTGGCCTGTGCCCTAAGCCGTGTGTGTGTTGGGTTCTATCTATCCCAGGGACCACAGGACTGTGTCTGCTGACACGCAGCCCTGATGTTACACATGCCCTGAGCCCTGCTGCCCAGTCATGGTCATAATGTAGTTCATCATGAGGCTGGATGGGTCTGAGTAGAACCCAAGCAGAGGCTAACATGCTGCACTCAACAGCTCCAAGCTATGTCAACCAAGTGTACAAAGCTTGGAGCCCGTACTGAGGCGCTGTGGTGCAGGCCAAGCTGCTACCTGCAGCCCCTGCAACAAACATGGACTGCTCCTTGTCTGACACACGTGGAGTGGCAGCAGATGAACCTTTATGTGGGCCCCTGTACGGGAGCTCCTGGCTCCAGTCCAGGCTGGAACTGACCATTGCAGCCATGAGGGAACTGACTCAGGGATGGGTGCACCCTCCCTGTCTTCCCCATTTGCCCCCTCTGTCACTCTGCCTCTCAAATACACAAAGGAATTCTTAAAGAGACCCTGTGTGAACAAGCATGTACGCACAGATAAATGTACTGCTGGGCACACCTATTTTGCACCTGGTCTTTTTTTTGTTGTTATTTTGTTTTTAAAGATTTATTCATTTTATTACAGCCAGATATACACAGAGGAGGAGAGACAGAGAGGAAGATCTTCTCTCCGATGATTCACTCCCCAAGTGAGCCGCAACGGGCCAATGCGTGCCGATCCGAAGCCGGGAACCTGGAACCTCTTCCGGGTCTCCGATGTGGGTGCAGTGTCCCAATGCACTGGGCCATTCTCAACTGCTTTCCCAGGCCACAAGCAGGGAGCTGGATGGGAAGTGGAGCTGCCGGGATTAGAACCGGCGCCCACATGGGATCCCGGCGCTTTCAAGGCGAGGACTTTAGGCGCTAGGCCACGCCGCCGGGCCCTTTTGTTGTTATTTTTTGGCAAAAGCCATCAGTGGAGGAAAAGTTGGATCAGCAAGGGGAGGCTGGGAGGCAGTGGCTAACACATATGAGGGACATGCCAAGCTGACAAGGAGCCCATCACACTCAGCTCTGAGTCACAGAACTTGGCATGAAGTCAAGAGCTCGATGGCATCCAGCAAGAAGGTACAGCAACAACATGCCTCTGCTCCCTGCAAACCCTGTGCCCTCCAAGCCAAGAGCAGTCACAGCAGCACGGACAGAGAGCAGCTCTGCCAGCCAGGAGCAGTGCCAGCTGAGAACTCAGGAACCTGGAGATGAGAAAGCAAACGACAGACGCAGGCTGTATGGGGGCAGTCAGGGTTCAGATGGCACCTACAGGGCCAGTGAGTAAAGCCACCCCCTACAGTGCCGACCACTCAACTTCCAATTTAGGATGGATGAAGTCCTAGGGTCACTGCACCCACTGGGAGAGCAGGAGAAAGCTCGGGGCTCTGGCTTAGCTGGCTCTGGGGAGTGAGTCAGCAGATGAAGCTCACTCACTGGTTCTCTCCAAATGGCCACAGTGGTCAGGGCTGGGGCAGGCTGAGGCTTGGAGTTTTTGCCGGTCTCCCAGGTAGGAAGATCTTTCTGTCTCTCCTCTCTGTAAATCTGCCTTTCCAATAAAAATAAATCTTAAAAAAAAAAAAAAAAGGAAAAGAAACCCAAGAGCTTTGAGAGAGAGAGCAAACTGTCAGAAAGCAACCACAACCAGGAAGCACTAGACAGCTCAGCAGTGACCTGCTACCCAAGGAAACGGGGCTCCTGGCCACGGAAGGTGATGGGTGCCTGGAAGGTAATGGGCGGAAGGTGACAGATGCCTGGCCACAGAAGGAGATGGGGCTCCTGGCCACGGAAGGTGATGGGCGCCTGGCCCTGGAAAGTAACGGGTGGAAAGTGACAGACGCCTGGCCACAGAAGGTGACGGGGCTCCTGACCCTGGAAGGTGACGGGGCACCTGGCCACAGAAGGTAATGGGGTTCCTGGCCACGGAAGGTGTCAGGGCTCCTGGCCACGGAAGGAGATGGGTGCCTGGCCACAGAAGGTAATGGGCAGAAGGTGACAGATGCCTGCCTGGCCACAGAAGGTGATGGGACTCCAGGCCACGGGACTCCAGGCCACGGGAAGGAGACGGGGCTCCTGGCCATGGAAGGAGACGGGGCTCATGGCCACGGAAGGTGATGGGTGCCTGGCCATGGAAGGTATTGGGCGGTGCCTTCGTAATACCAAAGGCACATTGCTCCCAAGCTCAGGGAGGGGGGCAGGCAGGGCTGAGACAACACTCTGAGATTCCTGCTCCACTTGTAATTCCAGCTTCCTGCTAACGTGAGCCATGCAAGCGGCTCCAGCACACAGGTGCCTGTCATCCACAGGGGAAACATGCGTGCATGTGAATTAAGCGATGCAAAATCTCGCACCATGTATGTCTCTGTCTCTGCCCGTCAAATAAATCAACACATAAAATTTCAAAAACCTACTCACAACCTAGAATTACACAGCAACCTCAGGTTAAAAATAAGATTCCAGGAATTTACACCAACATCTCCTCCCCAAGCAGCTACAGGAAGTTGTGCTAGACAAACATGGAGACAAACAGAAAGGAGGGTCAGAGCTGCCTATGCTACAACTGCAACACACCGCAAGGACAAAGGTTTGATTCCCTGCTGCTCCTCTTCTGATCCAGCTCCCTGCTAATGCCTGTAGAAGCAGGGGAGAATGGTCTAAGTATTCGGGTGTCTGCACCTATGTGGGAGACCTGGAAGAAGCGGCCTGCTCCTGGCTTTGGCCAGGTCTTGCCCTGGCCATTGCAGCCTTTGGAGAAAGCCAGTGGACAGAACATGTGACAGCCCAGGGAATTAATCCAGTCATGCAGAAGGGGAGTAAGGACTAGTGGCATGGCCATCCTCTGTCGGCAACCAGACTGACATGTGAAGAAACACCTCTGGGGTCAGAGTGAGGCCCATCTCTCCAGGGACCAGGACCTGCAGGCAGGTAGCCCCTCAAAGACCCATCTCTGAGAGGCCAAGATCCCATACCCCCAACCAATCCACCTCAGGGCTAACCTACAGGAGACACAGTGTGCAGAGTGGGAGCAGCACAGCACCCAGCCCCTGCAAAAAACTGACAGTACATCTAGAACAGACAACTTGGTGGCCAATTGGGACCAAACCCACATCCTGGAAACTCTCACAACCCCCGCCCCACCAGGCCAACTCTCCAACCCAGATTGAGGAAAACCAGCTGCAGGGGAGAGCAGCCTTGTAAAAGGCTCCCAGCAGGGAGGGGGGGGGCGGCGAAGCATTTCAGGGGGCCATTCACCCAGAGCACGGGACTGCCTACCTTGCCACTTTCCTGCTGGAGAGCCGCTTCGTCGGACTGCACAAAACCAAAGCAAACAGGAAAATCATGTCAGACAGACAGGAGGACGGGAGGAAACAGGAAAAGGTGACAGAGATATGGGGACAGGCACCCTTCCACACAGCATGCAGGCCCCTCCCTGGGAAATATGCCTGCTCAGCAGACACCTCGGCCAGCTCACACCTTCCTGCCCGAGGAGCCCCAGTTAGCCCCTGCCAGCACTGCTCGTAGACTGGCCTTGGCAGACAACACTGAAGATAACTTCCCCCCCCACGAATGCCAGGCCGCAGGAAACATGATCCTGTTGTGGGTCCCTGGCTTTGAGCCAGGTGCTGACGTCTGGGGCAGGGAGGTGGGAGGCCTCCCCTGATACAAGGCAGTAGATGCAGTCGCTGGGACATTGTCCTGGCTCGGCCATGTGCCCGACTTCCCTCATATCGCCACCATGACACTATTAGCCTTCCCAGGCGTGAGCGCCACCATCACCCCCTTCTTGAGCCCAAAGTTCGTGCATCTCAGCTGGCCTACGGCCATCTCCCCAAGATCACACAAGCCGACAGCTACCCCTCAGCACTGCACTTCTCTCCTGCAGCTCTGTGCACAGGACCGGGCCCCTCACATTTTCTTTCTGTGATGCGATGATCCACATCCACAGGTAGAAGGTGCCAAAGAGGGACAGTATCCAGGACAGGGAAGGTCTCCCAAGGACGGTGGCTGGGCAGACTCTGCTCTGCACCTGTCCCACCACGTTCTCCCAGTCACAGAAAGAGAGCATACTTAGCACCCCTTTCTCACTGTGCCCAAAGCACTCCCACTCAGTTGCTCCAATGGCCGGGGTCTTGGCTTCCTGCAGGCAGATGGCCCTTCACACGTGTTGAATTCCACCTGAATACCACTGAGATGCCGGAGCCAGCAGCACTGGGCAGCCTGTTTGAGTACCCATCTGCCTGCAGGTCTAGACTGGCAGCTCAGCAACTGCAGTTCTAACATGGCAAGTTTCCTCTGTAAAGCACAATCCCAAAAAGTGAATGTTCAGAAAATATAACAGGCAAAGCAGGTGCACCTCAAATCAACACCTCTGACTACACCTAGGAATCTCACTCTGACCCAGGATGGACAAGGACAGACCCTACTGCCCTCCACTGAACAACACTCCGACCACCTGGGAATCTCGCTCTGACCCAGGATGGACAAGGACAGACCCTACTGCCCTCCACTGAACATCCGGAGATTTGCTGACCTGTAGTCCTTTGCTCTAACTCTACCACATATTTGATACAAACTTATCTCAGTACAGCTTTCTTAGGGAGAGCAGGTACACTCTAATATTTGGCACATCTGTGTCCATGTTCTGCCTCCACAAAGCCTGGCATAGTTGGGCATGCCCCTGGGGCAGGTTCTTGGTGTGAAGGACTGCCCCTACGTTGAGAGAATAAGAGGTGAGACATGTCTCTGAGCCCACATTTACCCATGGAAACGACACTCCTCACTCCCCAACTCTCAGGCAGAGCACCAATCTCCTCCCAAGAGAAACCAACCATCCCACACCTATAACCAGCTGAGCACATACCAGAGGAAAAACGCTCTTGGGACCACTGGACTCACCAGACGCCCTTGACTGCCCAGAACACTGACCCATCCCTCGCCTCTGACTGCCAGGTGCTCACTGTTAAGGACACACAAAACACACCCGAGCTGGACTATGGGTAGGACTGCAGCACCAGCTGCCAACAATGGGTTCAGCTTCGGATGAAGCACTAAAGATGTGCAGGCAGGTGGAGGCAGGGGCTTCAACAGGAGCACAGGTGTACAAACTCCAGACAGCTGCCCAGCCCCCTCTGTCCCAGGCCCTTCCCTGTGTGGGCCAACCTCACAGGTGCCTTTGTCCCTGGCATTCATGCCATTATGGAGAGCCAGGCCTGTACCAGGGCAGACAGAAGAGAGCAGAATGAGAAAGGAAGAGTGGGCAGAGCTGTTGCAGTCAAAGCTGGGGGAGGGTCCTGCTGAGCACGCACACCTTGGCTCTAAACATCCCCAGGCTGTTCAGACTGGTTCTGGAAGATCCAATTATGTATCTATGGGTCTCAAGGAAAGCAGGCCAGGGAAGGGCAGGGAGTCCCCTCTTGCAACTGCTGGCTACACAGCAACCCTAGGATGGGGAGGAGGGCCATGTATGTGGGGAGATGTCAATTCTGCCGAGTGAGTGTTCCCCATGTCAGGCATTCAGGCTGGGGCAGTAAGCCACAGTATCCCCCTCACCCTGGACCAGCAAGCAAGGCCAGCCCCACACCAGTTACCTATTCATCTCAAGGTCATTCAGGCGAGCAGACAGGTCCTCTAGGCGGTTGATCTGCTTGTGGCACTGGCTACAGTAAAACTCAAAAGCCTCGTCAGTGAGGATGCCGTGCAGCTTGGCAGCAAGGGGGCCGGTGCTAGAGAGGCGAGAGGCATCAGTTCAGGAGCGGGCAGGGCCTGGCTGGTCGCTGGGCCCAAGTAGCAGACTGAGGACTGCACAGGGAGGAAACGGAACTCAACGACAGCATGTCCTGGCTCTGCCGTTCTGTGGTTTGCTGTGAGGACTACGCCGCAGGCACATGCGCCTGTCTGCGCAGGCAGGTTCTGCCCCCAGTGGAGTCGCCCTGACCGCACGGTTACAATCACTACTGTACAAGGGGGCTGAAGCTGCCACTTACTGTGCCTATGAGCATCCCACACAGCCACCTGCTTGGGTCCAGCATGTTCCATTTTTCTTTTTTAAAATATTTACTTATATTGCAAAGTCAGTTATACAGAGAGGAGGAGAGACAGAGAGGAAGATCTTCTGTCCAATGATCTTCACTCCCCAAGCAAACACAACAGTTGGTGCTGCGCGGATCTAAAGCCAGGAGCCAGGAACTTCCTCCAGGTCTCCCACGTTGGTGCAGGGTCCCAAGGCTTTGGGTCGTCCTTGACTGCCTTCCCAGGCCACGAGCAGGAAGCTGGATGGGAAGTGGAACTGCCGGGATTAGAACCGGTGCCCATATGGGATCCCAGCACGTTCAAAGCAAGGACTTTAGCCACTAGGCCACGCCACAGAGCCCCAGGATCCTCCATTTCTGAAACAGCACCCTGCTTAAAGCAGTGGAGGATGGCTCACGTCCTTGGGACCCTGCACCCACGTGGGAGACTGGATGAAATTCCTGGTGTCTGCTCTGGCCTAGCCTAGCCTAGCCCTAGCCAATGTGGGGAATTAACCAGCTTATACAGGAGCTCTGTTTTCCCAGCCTTTCAAATCAATCAATCAAAAAAACAAAAGAAATGAGTGGTGTTAACAGCTGCGTGGAAGCCAGTGCTGTGGTGCAGCATGTACTCCACGCTGGAGCACTGGGTTCAGTCCCAACTGCTCCACTTTTCCAGTACGCCTGCTAACGCACTTACAGGGCAGCAGATGACGAGGCAAGGGAGCCCCTGCCACCATGGGTCTGAGCTCCCAGCTCCAGGCTGAAGCCTGGCAAAGACTTGGGGGAGGGGTCATGGCCAGGGGACAGAAAACACTTCTCCATCTCTCTGTCCTTCTAATGAATCAACCTCAAAAAAAAAAAAAAAATCACAAACTATGGGGGCAGACATCCCATCTCCGAGTCTGGTTTCCCACCTGGGAGAGCGAAGGGTTGGCCCAAGGGGTGGCTGCCAGAGTACACGGGGTGACCCAACAGATGGACGCTCTCTGCCTTGCTGTCAGCCACCCTGCCTCTCTGATGAATGACCTGATCTGCCGGCACACCCCCCGCCCAGTGGACGGCCGCTCTGGGAGATGCTCGCCACTCTGCTGTGACTCTGGCGACACGAGCTGCCCCAAGTGCTGTCCGAAGGGAGCCATGGGCTGCTGCAAACTCGTTTGGAAGTTCAAGTTAAAGAAACATTAGAAGGAAAACATGACACAAAGCACAGGAGGTACATTTTAGGGAAAGCACCAGGTAAGAGGACAAACCCAACATGGAGGAAGAGACGCTCAGCAGGACAAGCCCACTCAGCAACGCCCAAGCAGACATTCCAGGGAGGCCCACGGCCACTCTGCCACTCTCACAGGATGCTTCTGGAGAAGCCAGCCCTTGGACAGCCTGGGGAAGAGAGAGGGACAGCAGGGGCAGCAAGCCCTGCTGGGGCTGGCTCCAATGAACAAGCTGCTGGCCGTAATAAAACCTGGGCCAAGGAGGGATTTTGTGGCTGCTGGGCAGCCTCTACTGCAGCCGAGAGAGGAGCTGGAGGACCAAGAAGCTGAGGGCCAGAGAAGTGACGTGGACACATTATAGTTCAGTGCTGTGGGTCAGTGCTGTGGACATGCTGTGGACACGCTGTGGGTAGAGCAAAACACCCACAGGCAGGAATGGCCCCTGAAGCGCTCGCTGACCACCAACAAAGCTTCTCCTGGACCCACGGACAGAGCCCACTGAGACCTTTCCTTGAGAGCTTCCTTGGCCTAAGACCTGCTCACCTGTCACTCCACATGAACATGTCTCACCCTTGTCCTATTATGGTCAGATTATCCAAAGTCAGAATTTTCCAGACACAAGGGGTGCAGGGAATTCTAGGGAAATGAGCCCCCAAGCTCCCTTGCCATCTCAAAGCCAGCCACCTGTGACAGACCCTGCAACCAGTACTGAAGCAATCACGTCCCAGGTCACCACCTTCAGTGGAGGTCTCCAGTACCTGGAATGACCTGGAGGTCCATGGGTCTGAAGACTTCAGCCCACTCACACCACAGGATTAGGGGAAAACTTCCCAATGTGTGATATCTTATGGTGTCATCTGGAAGCCAGCTTTTTCACATCAATTTATGAACCAGGAAGGGAACCTCCCACTGGCTAAGGACATCGAGGGAGGAGTTGCAGTGGTCAGGGCCATGTTACCTGGGGGTAAGGAAAGCAGGGTCACTGCACGCAAGCTCCCCATCACAGAGGGTCTCTGGAGACAGCTCCACCTCACTGCCTTCCCCGTAGTCCTCGAAATGCTCCTCGCTGCCAATCACCATGACGACAGACTGACCACGTGGGTTAGACCTGCACAAGCATAGAGAGGACACAGGCTCAGCAGTCCTGCGGGGATGGGTGCTGCTGGACCACCCACATGCCCCGTTGCAGGGCCGCAGCCTCATGCTCACGTGTGGCTGTGTGTAACGCATACACCTCCTTTCAGAGGTGGCAGCTGATGATTACTGGAGCTGGACCAGGAGAAGTGGACTGAGCTCCCAGCTGCACCTTCAGTCTGGCCCAGGCCTGGCAGCTGCAGGCATCTGGGGTCTTGGCCACGCCTACACCTCCTTTCCACTCACACCTCCTGACCCTAAGCCAAGCTTCTGCTTGGATTTGTAACTGAGAATCACACATGCCAATCTGGAAACTTCCTGCTGCCCAGTGACTCCATGGCTACTTTCTGGGAAGCAGCCAAGGCTGGCCTCTGTCCTGGGGCGATGGCATCCACCATCCTCACAGGGCCTGAAAGTTGTCCCTGCAGCTGCTCCTCTCAGGACAAGGTGATACGTGTGTCCAGGAGGGGTCAACAGAAGCAGGACCTGAGTGGGCACCAGCTGCTCAATGCACCAAGGAAGTTCTAATCAACCCATGCACTCACACATCACTTAGCAGTGCTTTCAGTTGAAAAAAACAACTATTATAGCAAAAGCAACTACATGCTACTAACAGTGCTAGCCGACTACTCTATCACAGCGCTGGACGACCACACGCTGTCACAGCGCTGGACGACCACATGCTGTCACAGCGCTACACATCACCCAGAACTTCACTTATTCAGTTACCTGCATTCTGAAAGCGTAACATGAAAAATTACAGAAATAAGTAATTCAAAGGTTTAAAATAACTCTAATGTGGGTAAATTGTTGTATCTGTCCTATTAAATTAGTAGCAACCATGGTCGGCTCTTCTGGGGTCTACAGTAGGTATACATGGCAGTCAGTACTAAATTTAGGTACCCAGGCATCCACTGGGTACCTGAATGTGCCCCCACGTACCTAGAGGATTTCTCAAACTGTACCCAGATACACTAAAGTTAGGGTGATCTCATGCACCTCCCATTTTTCTAACACACTTCCACATCACCACTGTGGGTCTGCAGTCAGCCCAAGTCACACTGTGGGTACTGTAACACAGTGTGTGGGTGCTTGCACACTCAGTGTGTGGGTGCTGTAACACAATGTGTGTGGGTGCTGAGGACTCAGTGTGTGAGGATGCTGTGGACACAGTGTGTGTGTGTGGGTATTGTAACACAGTGTGTCTATGGGTGCTGTGGACATAGTGTGTGTGGGTGCTTGCACACTGTGAGGGAGACCGTGGGAGCCAGCAGCAGCTGGCTTCCAGTCACCCACCCACATGGCACACCCGGATTGTGTCCAGCACTGGGCTCCTGGTTCAGCCTGGCCAAGCCCCTGCCAGCACAAGCATTTGCAAAGTGAACTAGCAGATAGCTCTCCTTATCTCCTCCTCTCAAAGAAATAAGTGTTGTTTCTCGCTTTTTTTTTTTTAATTTAAGATTCAGTGGCCACTCGGGGAAAGATGGTGGTCTGGTGGGGTGCCATAAAGACGAACAGGTTTCTTGAACCTGTAAGAGACTTTCAGTGAATTCTGGGTCACCTAGAGCTATGCTGACAAAATCCAGAAGTCTGAGTTAAAGGTTTTACTTATATCCACAGCGAAAGTAGCTGGGTGACTTTAACAATGGTGGGTGCTAGGGACAGGTGACTGTGGGCTTCCCTGGGGAAAAACCTTTCCGATGCAATTCTGACGGGCATCCCTCATGGACACGCCCAGGGGGAAGCCCCGCCGGGGCACGTACCTGCCAGGGAGAAGCAGCAGGGCACCGTGGCCAGTCTCCTCCGTGGCGTCCAGGCACTCTGAAGGTGCGGCTGAGCCCCCTGCACTGTCGGCGTCCCCTGCAGGCTGCAGTTCAGGGTGCACCAGGGTGCCAGTGTCCTCATCAGTGAAGGTCTCGCACTCGCTGTAGGTGCTCTCAGAGCCCATGTAGGCGCTGTCTGTTGCCTCGTTGGCCTGGGGAGAGACACCAGCTGTGATTCTGGGCACAGGGGTAGGGGAACCAGCCCCATACCACTGCGCCAACAGGAACACCACCCGTGCAACATCTCCAGGCAAAGGCAGGCCCTTGTCTGAGGGCAGAAAAGGACTTGGAGTGATTTTCAAAGTGACTGGATAGAAACAGTATGCCATTGTCATCTGTTAGCCCAAGAGAACCACCCAGTTTGTGGTTTCTAATACTAGAAGAGTTTACACTCAACAACACAAGAATGTGCCCTTTTGCGCTCGTCGGCATGGCCTAGCGGCTAAAGTCCTCGTCTTGAACACGCCCGGGATCCCATATGGTACCGGTTCTAGTCCCAGAAGCTCCATTTCCCATCCAGCTCCCTGCTTGTGGCCTGGGAAAGCAGTTGAGGACGGCCCAAAGCCTTGGGACCCTGCACCAGAGTGGGAGACCCAGAAGCAGTTCCTGGCTCCTGGCTTTGGATCAGCACAGCACCGGCCGTTGCGGTCACTTGGGGAGTGAGTCATCAGACAGATCTTCCTCTCTGTCTCTCCTCCTCTCTGTATATCTGCCTTTCCAATAAAACTAAATAAATCTTTAAAAAAAATCTGCCTGTTAAAACACACACCCTATGTGGAAGCTACTGCTCTGAATTCAGATCCAGGGTTAACTTCCAACAAGGCACCAGCCAGTCCACTGCCTGCCAGGCAGGTAGCTTCTTCCCTCCAGACACACCACCTTCAGCTTTACTCCTATAACCCGAGCACAGAACACTGTGGACCGCACAGATGAACTTGGAAGTAAGGAATCGTTAAACATTTCAATCTGCAGTCTCAGTGATTCACACGCTGCACACTCTCAGGATTCTGGAGTTAAGAATTTGCAGACGGTATCTGAGAGATGGATGCTGCAGTCCCAGCAGAAAAGCCGCACTTTGTACAGCAGCCCTGCTGTTCCGAGGAGGAGCTGCAGGGGGCGCAGAACAGGCGAGGAGATGCTATCCAGGTGGGGGATGCTGCCTCCTCTGACAAGTAACAACAGAGCTTGACCAGAGCTGCTGGGTTCTGGTGTGGCCAAGGAGGGGTCCCAGCTCCACCCTGCCACAGGGACCTCATTGGAAAGTGGGGGTTGCAAATGCTGACTTCACAGACCATGTTCCCACAAGTAAACCCCACCTCCAAGGTGGATCCAAGGAAGGGACTGCAGGAGGCATCTGCTTCAAAACCAGAGCCAGAGAATAACTCTTAAGAGCCATCTGCTTCCCAACTTATGGTAAGGTGGACCTGGGCTCCCTGCAGTTGGCCCAGACCTGGTTCTGTGCTGGGCCCGAGCAAGCCAGACAAGAAGGGCTACTGTGCCCAGAGACAGCAGCAGGCTCCAGGACACCTGTCGGAGGCAAGGGCCCTGGGGAAGCCACAGCAGAGAAGGAGCGCTTCGAGCTGACCCAAGCAGCAGCTGCTCACGATGCTGGCAACACTGCACGCTCAAGGAACGCAGACCAGAGTCAGCTATGCAGCCTCCCATCTTACTTCCACAGAACAAACGATGCTGCTGGCCTGCGAGGACCCTTCCATAAGCTCCTGGCATCCTCAGACCACCTAGCCAGTCATCCTGGTTACCGCAGTCAAATGGCACTTCTCGCACTCAGCACCACCCAAGCCACACAACACGCAGTCAGATCCACCCTCGGAGTCAAGCCTCGGGCACAGTACCTACCCATCTCCCCGCACCCGCAAATGCCAGCCAAGGCACCCCCACAGCCTCCCCACATATCCACCGGGATCAGGTCACCGCTCCTCTATGGGGAGCCACAGGCCTTCTGTGGCCAGCTGGGATGGGGTGTCCACAGAGCTGGCGTGCTCACCTGCAGGCACATCATGGTGTGACACAGTACAGCCTGCTCCCCGACAAGTTCCGCTAGGTCTGTGCCCGGGGGCTGACTGGAGACAGGAGGCAGAGTTCAGGCCGTGTCTCACAAATGCCAGTCAGGGCTCGGGACAGAACCACCTTTGTTTCTCCAGCCCTTCTGATAAGGGCTGGACACAGCGCGTTTCCCCGTGTTCAAAGGGCCAGAAATGGGAGAAGGACAGAGAACAGAGAGCACACAGCAGCTGCTCCTTTTCATCTGGCAAGCGTTTCTTCTGTGACTCCCTGCTGCCCCTCCCAGAAACCCTGCAAAATGAGCTCCGCTCCACCTGCTTAGCTTCTGGGACCAGGAGCTTTAGAGGGACATTCCAGGCCTCAACCTACACTCCCAATTCCTCCTCCTCTTCCCTTGGGGACAGCAGTCGCTTCTCTGACAATAAGCCACAGGGCCCAAGGACCATTGTGGTGCCTACGAAGAAGGCCACTCAGCTGGTGGGGTGCAGCAGGGCCCACCATCAGGAAAGAGGGCCCATGTGAGAGCAGTCTCAGCCAGCCATGACTAGGCCAGATGGGACAGTCACTCAACAAGCTGCTCTGTGGTCTAAATGTCACATCATTTCTTGCTAGACTTTTCATGAATGTATGATGCAAGCTTTAAAAAGAAAAGACAGGGCTCGGCGGCATGGCCTAGCAGCTAAAGTCCTCACTTTGAACGCGCCCAGGATCCCATATGGGTACCGGTTCTAATCCCAGAAGCTCCACTTCCCATCCAGCTCCCTGATTGAGGCCTGGGAAGGCAGTCTAGGACGGCCCAAAGTCTTGGGACCCTGCACCCATGTGGGAGACCCGGAAGAGCTCCTGGCACCTGGCTTCGGATTGGCGCAGCACCAGACATGGTGGTCACTTGGGGAGTGAATCATTGGATGGAAGATCTTCTCTGTCTCTCCTCCTCTCTGTATATCTGACTTAGTAATTAAAATAAATAAATCTTCAAAAAACAAAAGAAAGAAAAGACAAAGAAGAAAATGACACACTTGATGTCACCACTGTGGGTGAGGGTGTATCTGCTGCCTGCACTGCCGGCACCCTACATGGGCAGCAGATCCTGGCTGCTCCACTTCCCATCCAACTCTGCTAATGACCTGGGAAAGCAGCAGAAGCTGACCAAGACTTTGGGTTCCTGCATCTATTGGGGAGTCAGGCTCCTGGTTTGGTCTGGTCTAACACTGGCCATTGCAGTCATTTGGCAAGTGAGCCATCAGATGGAAGATTCTCTCCAACTCTCCTCTCTGTAACTACCCTTCTAAAACAAACACACGCATAATCTGGAAAAGAAGAAAGCAAACTTTCCAGTGTTTCACAGTAGCATTTGCTACCACTCCTCTTTATTTTTTTTAACATTTATTTCTCTTTATTGGAAAGGAAGATATACAAAAAGGAGAGACAGAGAGGAAGATCTTCCGTCCGATGGTTCACTCCCCAACTGAGTGCAATGGACAGAGCTGAGCCAATCCGAAGCCAGGAGCCAGGAACTTCTTCTGGGTCTCCCACGTTGGTGTAGGGTCCCAAGGCTTTGGGCCGTCCTCGACTGCTTTCCCAGGCCACAAGCAGGGAGCTGCACTTACCATCCAACTCCCTGCCTGTGGCCCGGGAAGGCAGTGGAGGACGGCCTAAAGCCTTGGAACCTGCACCTGCGTGGGTGATTTGGAGGAAGATCTGGGCTCCTGGCTTCGGATCGGTGCAGCACCGGACGTTGTGGTCACTTAGGGAGTGAATCATCGGAGAGAAGATCTTCCTCTCTGTCTCTCCTCCTCTCTGTATATCTGACTTTGTAATGAAAATAAAAAATCTTTAAAAATAAATGAATAAATACATAAATAAAAGAACCGGCACCCATATGGGATCCTGGCGCGTTCAAGGCAAGGACTTAAACCACTATGCTATTGCGCTGGGCCCACTACCACTCTTCTGAAAATCACATTGAAACACATCAAAGAGCAAACCTGGAAAAAGTTTGTTTTCCCGGCTAAGTGAAAGAAGATGTATCAAAGAGGGCCAGAAGCTTCAGGGGCTGGGGAGCAGAGGTGAGCCTGCAGGGGAGGATACACCTAGCCGGAGGGCGGGAGCTGGGGAGCAGAGGTGAGCCTGCAGGGGAGGGTATAGCTAGCCGGAGGGCCGGAGCTGGGGAGCAGGGATGAGCCTGCAGGGGAGCGGGACAGCTAGCCAGAAGCTATCCTGCCACTGAACTGAGGGAACAAGCAGCCTTAAGAATGCACCCAGTGCGGGGAGGGGGGGGAAGGAAGGAACTTCAGAAGGAGGAAACACCAGGGCCCATGGAACTGTATCATAGAATGATGGTAACATTGGATGGAAGATCTTCCTCTCTGTCTCTCCTCCTCTCTGTATATCTGACTTTCCAATAAAATAAATCTTAAAAAAAAATTTTTCGATGGGCTCGGCATTGTGGCCTGGTGGCTAAGGTCCTCGCCTTGATCCCATATGGCCGCTGGTTCTAATCCCGGCAGCTCTACTTCCTCTCTATCGCTCCTCCTCTCAGTATATCTGACTTTGTAATAAAAATAAAATAAAGCAAAAAAAAAAAAAAATTTTTTTTTCGGGCCCGGCGGCGTGGCCTAGCGGCTAAAGTCCTTGCCTTGAACGCCCCGGGAACCCATATGGGCGCCGGTTCTAATCCCGGCAGCTCCACTTCCCATCCAGCTCCCTGCTAGTGGCCTGGGAAAGCAGTTGAGGACGGCCCAATGCTTTGGGACCCTGCACCCGCGTGGGAGACCCGGAGAGGTTCCTGGTTCCCGGCTTCGGATCGGCGCGCATCGGCCCGTTGCGGCTCACTTGGGGAGTGAATCATCAGACGGAAGATCTTCCTCTCTGTCTCTCCTCCTCTGTGTATATCTGGCTGTAATAAAAATGAATAAATCTTTAAAAAAAAAAAAAAAGAGAGAAATATTTAAAAAAAAAAATTCAAGATGCACTAAAACTTTGGAGCCTTTGTCCCCTCACTGCCCAGGGACCCGGTTCTCCTCCTCCCGTGACCATGCAGTCTCTGGTCCACACCACATACCCGGCCAGCAGCAGCACCCAGCCCTGTCCCACCTCTGCACCACCAAGACACTGAGGCCCTGCTGGTCTTCTGGGACACAGCTGCCAGGCCTGGGGGAAGGTGTGCGTTGGCCCAAGAGGCCCAAGAGATGGGAGATTCACCCGAGACAGCTGCTCAGAGCAGGAACGGACACTCCGAAAGCGAGAAGAATCCCACGAACGCCCCAGCGCCGTGTAACCCCCCCACCTTTAACTACACAGCCAAGGCCTGGAGAACCATGGTGAAGCTTCCTGGGCCCCCACTGGGCAGCGGAGGCCCAACCAAGGCTGGCAGCAGCCACGCTGCAGCCTAGCAGCCTCCTACTTTGTTAAGCAGAAAATCTTTGCAATGCATCTCGTGCCCCAACAGGGCAGGATCCCTGGGGAGAAACAAGGGACCCACAATGACCGAGGTGCCCATCAGCACCACACAAACCTGGATGCAGCTTTCCCAGTGCCCAGGACACCCTCAGAGCCGAGCCCATCACCCACAGCAGGCCCCCACGGCGTTGGAGACAGCCCGATGAAAAGCACTTACCTCGTAGGTGATGAAGTCATCAAACTCAACGGGGCAGACTGAGGGCTCTCCAATCTGGTCAGGGGGCACACTGCACAGCTGTCCATCACGATCTACAGGGAAGACAGCCAGTGTTCGGCCGGCCGCCACAGCCATTCTGATGCTCACCACACTGAGGTGGTCACCACACTGAGGTGGTCATCACATTGAGGTGGTCACCACACTGAGGTGTTCAAACACTGAGGTGGTCACCACACTGAGGTAGTCACCGCACTGAGGTGGTCACAACACTGAGGTGGTCACCACATTGAGGTGGTCACCAACTGAGGTGTTCAAACACTGAGGTGGTCATCACACTGAGGTGGTCACCGCACTGAGGTGATCACCACACTGAGGTGTTCACCACACTGAGGTGGTCATCACACTGAGGTGTTCATCGCACTGAGGTGGTCATCATACTGAGGCAGTCACCACACTGAGAAAGTCATCACACTGAGGTGGTC
The DNA here is from genome assembly GCF_030435755.1 of Ochotona princeps. Taxonomy (NCBI): domain Eukaryota; kingdom Metazoa; phylum Chordata; class Mammalia; order Lagomorpha; family Ochotonidae; genus Ochotona; species Ochotona princeps. The sequence goes on along the minus strand of NC_080855.1, from coordinate 8,038,119 downwards.
ACCGCACTGAGGTGGTCACCACACTGAGGAGGTCATCACACTGAGGTGGTCATCACACTGAGGTGGTCATCACACTGAGGTGTTCATCGCACTGAGGTGGTCATCACACTGAGGTGGTCACCACACTGAGGTGGTCACCACACTGAGGTGTTCAAACACTGAGGTGGTCACCACACTGAGGTGGTCACCGCACTGAGGTGTTCACCACACTGAGGTGGTCACCACACTGAGGAGGTCATCACACTGAGGTGGTCATCACACTGAGGTGGTCACCATGCTGAGGTCAAGGGGAAGCTATGAGGCTAGTGAACGCAGAACTCCCCAGGAAGGATGCTCCTTAGGGCTGCCATGGGGGCTGGGATGAGTCCCCTCACACTCGGCTGTGACAAACATGCCACCTGTGAAAGCAGAGGAGCGTGGCAGGATAGTTACGGTTTCCTAAGAGAACCAAAGAGCCAAGCCCACACAGCTGCAGACACCAGGGCACTCTGTAAATTATTTTAATAGTCCATTTATACTGGGATGGAGATGGACAGATCCTGCGTGCTAGACTTGTGGGCAGTTCTGTGTTTCTTCTTTTGGCTTAGTCAGCCAGAAAAACACACTTGTTTTCCTTAGAATTATTTATTTATTTATTTATTTGTAAAGCCAGAAAACAGTACACCAAGCTACAGAACAAAGAGCATGTGGCCAAGTTCAAGTTCCCTGTTGCGAGAGATTCACATCTCAAAGCAGGGCTTAGGCAAGCTCAATGCGGGTGAATTTGCAGACATGGTGGCTGAGAAGCAGCTCATCCCTGATGACGGTGGGGTCAAATCCATCCCTCCCGCGGTCCCTTGGACAAGAGGTAGGCCCTCTGCTTGTGAGGCCTCTGATGTTCTGCGTGCTTTAATCTCATCAATAACTAACCTTGATTACTATCAAAAAAATGAAAAATAAATAAATATTATGGGAATAAAAAAAGATTCTGGCAGTGGAAAAGTGATTGGAGCATCTTGTCTTGCATCAGGAGGCGTGACCACAGCACATATTTTTATCTTCTTATGGGAACCAACAGTGATTCTTCCATGAATTTTTTTTTTTTATTCTTTACATAGTTAATTACGGTATAAAGGTTCAGGGGCTATAGGGAAGTGGGTAAGACTTTTTTTTTTTTAAGATTTATTCATTTTATTACAGCCAGATATACACAAGAGGAGGACAGACAGAGAGGAAGATCTTCTCTCCAATGATTCACTCCCCAAGTGAGCCGCAACGGGCCGATGTGCACCGATCCGAAGCCGGGAACCCGGAACCTCTTCCGGGTCTCCCACGCGGGTGCAGTGTCCCAATGCACTGGGCCATTCTCAACTGCTTTCCCAGGCCACAAGCAGGGAGCTGGATGAGAAGTAGATGGGAACGGGATGGGAAGTGGAGCTGCCGGGATTAGAACCGGCGCCCATATGGGATCCCGGGGCTTTCAAGGCAAGGACTTTAGGCGCTAGGCCACGCCGCCGGGCCCAATGGGTAAGACTTTTATGTCCATATTGTTTCTGTGAGTTTTCTCTGTTAAGAACTAAACACAAAGAGCTGCAAGACGCCAGGGAGTTGCTGACCAGAGCCACCAGGAGGCATGGATACTGCGGGGCCCAGGTAGGCTGAGGGGGCTCTGCACGGACAAGGAATGTTTCCACAGGCTGCAAACTAAGAGATGCAAGACGCCCAGGGACCTGTCGCTGACCTCTGTGCAAGGCAGATGTGGCGATGTAATTGCTGAGATGCCACCCCATCTCCCGCAGCAAGGTGACCACAACAGCCTTACTTCACACCACAGGGAAGTAGGGTGTTGGCCGGACATGCCCCAGAAAATGCAACCCATGCAAGGTCTCCACCTCTTAAACCAGCCAGCCCCTGCACAGGCCAGCACCCACACCGAGGTTTCCGTTCCAAGCCTGGCCCCCATCCCAGGCCAGTCATTCCCTCATGTGGACCAGGTGCCCCTCTCCTGAGATCACACTATCTCTTCTCTCTCTCCCTCCCCAGAGGGCAGCCTGCCTAGTCAGCTGGGGGGTCACGGTGGCCCTGCCAACTGCACAATGCCCTCACCCTGGTGTGCCTCCTGGCCAGACCAGGGTCCACAGTGGCACCCACTCTGTGTGTGCAGAAGAACAAATGAAGGACAGCTCAGGGGATAATACAGAACCAACTCAGAGCCAGCAGGAGATTCGGTGCTTTGGGAAACCTTTCCCCAAGGGACACTGTTGGGTAGGAGACAAGTCACTAAGATCAAGTCAGCCAATGACTCACACTAGATCCCCACAGACTGTGATTGATCCTGCAACGACAGGGACGAGGTCAAGCCCTTGCGAATGACAGTCCCCTGACACCATCACCGCACACCACCTGGCCAGACAGGCAGTGAAGGTCTACACAGGACTTTAGAGATTAATCTCAAAAGGACAGAAGCTGGGCAAGGAGTGTCCACAGCAGGGCTTATGGAGAGCAGTGGTCAGCTGACATCTGGCATGGGAGCCAACTTTCTAGATAGATACATCAGGGCACAGCCATGAGTGCGAGGGTGGGCACCTGGCTGGCCAATGAGGCACCGCATGGGACAACTGCATACAGTGGAGCATGGGTCTTCCAGTCTGGGCTTCCAGGAGCCACAGCTACAGCACAGCAAGCTAAGCCATCACCTGTAAGACCGGCATTCCACATGGGTACCTGTTCCATGTTTGGTCCCAGTTCCTGCTGATGCCTGAGTGCTTGCGAAGACCTGGAGCAGGCTCCTGGCCCAGCCTGGCTGGACGAGCCTTTTGGAGAAGGAGCCAGTGGATAAAAGATCTCTCTGTAATTCTACCTTTCAAAATAAGCAAGATATAGAAAAAAGAGGAGAGAGTTTCCAGCTCCCTATACCAACTGTGATACTGCGGAATCTGAGAGGCAGCGGGTGGGGACTGGAACCGCAGACGGACTGGAACCGCTTGGGCCTGGAGCCAAGCAGCAGGGCAATAGTTGCTGACTCTCACACAAAATTAAGAAGTAAAAATAACAATGTGTGTCCACACAAATGCTTTTAGAACTTCTGTTCACTATCGCCCAAATTCCCAGCAGAACCACAGAGGCCCACAGCCAGAGCTGGGCTAAGCCAAAGCCAATAGCTGGGATCCAGGAGCTTCCTCCAGTCTCCCACATGAGTACAGGGTCCCAAGGCTTCAGGCCATAAGCAGGGAGCTGCAAGAGAAGTGGAGCAGGCAGCACTCGTATAGAATCCCAGTGCTTGCAAGTGGGAAGATTAGCCTGTTGGGCCTGTGTGGTGGCCCCATAAAGCACTTCTTTTTTATTTTCTATTCTTCAATTTTAACTCACATATAAGGGAGAACATGGGATAATTTCCCTCCCGCATCCACCTGATTTCACTGTTGTCCTTACAGCAGTTTTGGTGCAAATGGTAGAATTTCAATCTCTTCTACAGCTGAGCAACATTGCACCGTGTATATACACATATGCACCCTACTTTCTCCCTCCATTCATCTGATGATGAAAAACCTTTCCTGATTTCCGACAGCTCACCATGAACCATGCTGCTGTGAGGAGAGCGGTGTATTTGGTCTTTTGGCTGTGTGTACATGTAATAGGATTGCTAGATCACACAGCAGGTTTTTGGTTTTTTGTTTGTTTTATTCTATTTTATTTCCAGGTTTTAAGACATCTCACCTGGCTTCCCACAATGGCTGGGATCACGTCCATCACCCCACGCCCTTACCTGGGGTCATGTCCATCACTCCACGCCCTCACCTGGGGTCGTGTCCACCACCCCACGCCCTCACCTGGGGTTGTGTCCATCACCCCACGCCCTTACCTGGGGTCATGTCCAGCCCGCGCCTTTACCTGGGGTCGTGTCCATCACCCCACGCCCTCACCCGATTATTATTCTGTGCTTTGGGTTCAGCTACTGACAACTGGCTGTGGTCTTGACACACGCCTTCTTGCTAGCTGGTGATGTTGAGTGTTTTCATTGACTTGCCAGTCATGGGTACTATCTGGTGCACTCTGCTGCCCCTCACTTAACTGGATTGGCTGTTTATTTACTGTTGATTTTTAAGTTACTGACATATTTTGAGATATTAATCCCTTATCGGGGAGGTAACTTGTACATATTTTTCCCATTCTGTCAGATGATTCCTTTGCTGTGTGAAAGCTACTAAGTTTGACATCATTTCCCATTTGCTGAGTTCTGCTTTTGTGGCCTGTGCTTTGAGGGTCTTATCCAATAAATCCTCCCTGATACGTCTTAATTAACCTCTCCTACGAACTTTTTTCTGAAGTTTTCTCATATGGTATTGATTTTTCAATATTGTGTATGCCTGACATTTTTCAATATATAACTGTCAGGCAAAGGGGGAGGGGGGACGCGGCACGGTGACGTAGCGGCTAAAGTCCTCGCCTTGAAAGCCCCGGGATCCCATATGGGCGCCGGTTCTAATCCCAGAAGCTCCACTTCCCATCCAGCTCCCTGCTTGTGGCCTGGGAAAGCAGTTGAGAATGGCCCAGTGCATCGGGACACTGCACCCACATCGGAGACCCGGAAGAGGTTCCGGGTTCCTGGCTTCGGATCGGTGCGCATCGGCCCGTTGCGGCTCACTTGGGGAGTGAACCATTGGACAAAAGATCTTCCTCTCTGTATATCTGACTTTGCAATGTAAATAAATAAATCTTGGGCCTAGCGCCATGGCCTAGTGGCTAAAGTCCTCGCCTTGAACGCGCCGGGATCCCATATGGGCGCCGGTTCTAATCCCAGAAGCTCCACTTCCCATTCAGCTCCCTGCTTGTGGCCTGGGAAAGCAGTTGAGGACGGCCCAATGCTTTGGGATCCTGCACCCGCATGGGAGACCCAGAAGAGGTTCCTGGCTCCTGACTTCGGATCGGCACAGCATCAGCCGTTGCGCTCACTTGGGGAGTGAATCATCGGACGGAAGATCTTCCTCTCTGTCTCTCCTCCTCTCTGTATATCTGACTTTGTAATAAAATAAATAAATCTTTAAAATAAATAAATAAATTTTAAAAACAAACAAACAGGGCCCGGCAGCGTGGCCTAGCGGCTAAAGTCCTCGCCTTAAAAGCCCCGGGATCCCATGTGGGCGCCGGTTCTAATCCCAGAAGCTCCACTTCCCATCCAGCTCCCTGCTTGTGGCCTGGGAAAGCAGTTGAGAATGGCCCAGTGCATTGGGACACTGCACCCACATCGGAGACCCGGAAGAGGTTCCAGGTTCCTGGCTTCGGATCGGTGTGCATCGGCCCGTTGCGGCTCACTTGGGGAGTGAATCATCGGAGAGAAGATCTTCCTCTCTGTCTCTCCTCCTCTCTGTATATCTGGCTGTAATAAAATGAATAAATCTTTAAAAAACAAACAAACAAACAAACAAAAACTGCAGAGAAGGGGCTTCCCAAGACACAGATAAGCAGCTCTTGTCAGTTCTGGAAGACAGGAAGGGAGGTGGTCATAAACACTGGACTTAGAGAAGATGGGAGGGGCACAAGGAGGCCAGTGAGGGCAGAGGGAGCAAGGACAGGGTGCAGGGCAGGGCCACTGACCTCCATTCCTGATGGCCGTGATCCCTTGGAGGAAGTCTGCGAAACTCATCACACCAAGCCCACTGGGATCCAAGTACTTAGTTAAGTCCTTCACCTGCAATCATCAAATGGAAAACACGTTACCCACTGCCTTTCCGTGCTGTGTCCCCCTTTCCCGGGCTCACAGGGCAGCCCGCCTGTCCATCACCCCACGCCCTGCAGGGTGCAGGGCAGAGACCCACAAGCTGGAGGTGACCTCCAACACTGAAATGGACGCTTGCATCGGACGAGTACTGTGAATACAAACTGCACTTGGACAGAGCCCTCAGGAAACAAGAAAGAAATAAAAAGGAATCACACTGACATGAGGCCAATACGATCAAACACACATATAGCCAAGACCCCTGAGAACAGAAAAGATCCTAATCAATATTTATGCAAAGTTTCCTGAAGCAAACAACTTCTGGCACACAAGAACGTATACATCGGTTCCCAGCTCCACAAGACCCATTCCTCCAAGGCCTGCAATCTCCAAAACTTATTCTGCCAAATTTCATAAACTTTAAAGAAAAAACATATATATTATATATATTATTTGTTTCACAGGCACAGGAGATATTCTCCAACCACTAGCTCACTCTCCAAATGCCCACAGCAGCTGAAGCCAGGAACTTCCTGCGATTCGCCCACATCGGGGCCAGAGCCCTAAACGCCAGGACCATCTCCCACTGCTTTCCCACAGGGCGTCAGGTCAGAAACGGAACTGCTGATATGCCAACACATATGCCGACGCAGGATACCCAGCATCGCAGGCCAGAGGCTTAACCTACAGCACTGCACCACAATACTTGCCCCAGTAACATTCTTTTCATTTTTATTTTATGATTTTTGAAAACACATTTCTAAGTCAGAGATACAGAGAGAGAGACAGGGATACAGAACTCATACATTCACTGAAATTCCTCAAATGCCCACAACAGCCAGGGTTGGGCCAGACCAGAGCCCAGAGCCTGAAGCTTCGGTCTCCCCACTGTTTTCCCAGGTTTATTAGCAATGAGCAGCCAGGATACGAACCAGTGGCTTTACTCGAAATATCACAATGCCAACCCGTTTACTAAGAACAAATACAATGGGTTCAGTGTGATAGCCTAGTAGCTAAAGTCCTCTCCTTGCATGTGCCAGGATCCTATATGGGCACTAGTTCATATCCTAGCAGCTCCACTTCCCCTCCAGCTCCCTGCTTGTGGCCTGGAGAGGCAGCAGAGAATGGGCCAAAGCCTTGGGACCCTATACTCATGTGGAAGACCCGGAAGAAGCTCCTGGCTCCTGGCTTCAGATCAGTGCAGCTCCAGCCACTGCAGCCACTTGGAGAATGAACCAGTAGATGGAAGATCTTTCTGTCTCTCCTACTCTCCATAAATCTGACTTTCCAACATAAATAGGTAAACAAAGTTTTTAAAAAGTATTCTTTTAAAAACACAAAAGGAAGAAAAGAAAAATTTCATCTGACTTCCCCATGTGCCCAGGAGTACCCCAAGCACCTGAGCCATCATCCACTGCCTTCCTGCCCACATCAACCGGAACTGGGTGGGACACAGAGCAGCAGAATCCAAACTGGCACTGATGTGGAGTGCAGCCAGAGGGGTTGACCTACCTCACCCACTGCAGCCCAAGCTGGCCCCAATCAGCTCGCCCCAATTCCACCTCCCCTGCAGTTGCTGAAAATGGGGATGGTGGACATGGCTGAAACAAAAGAACATCATGCGACCCTGAAGAGAATCAGCAAGGGCCTTGTACCTTACCCTGGTTGTACAGCTTCAACCAGACACCACAGGCTGTGCAACCGGGCAGGAACAAGCTGCACACTGCTCACGGCTGGGGCGGCTGTTTGACGGCGTTTGGTGTTTGTGGCATCCTCATGCCGCCAAGAAAGGGCAATCAGGTGTCTTGCAGTGGGAGGTCACCGTGCCCCCCAGCCACACAGCCCCTAAGAAGCAAGTGATGATGGTGCAAGCCTGCAGTGCTGGCCACCAGGGGGAGCTCCTAATTCTGGACTTCAACGGGCCCAGTCCAGTTGCTTCAGGCATGTGGAGAGAGAGAAGCAATCAGTGGTTGGAAGATAGTCCTCTGAGTTCTTTTCAAATAAATTAACTTTTTTTTTTAATTTTTAAAATTATATTGTTGACAATCATTACATAGTTAGTTACGGTAAAAAGGTTCAGGGGCTATAGGGAAGTGGGTAAGACTATTATGTCCATATTACTTCCTTCTTGTATCTGAGGTAAAGGGGGATATTGAGGGAGAACTCCCACCCAGTTTCCCACCCTCCCCAAGTCCTGGATGTGGGGCATGCTCTGAGATCCTTGCTCAAGTGGTTTTAATAGTTCATCAGTCTTCATGGAACTGGAAACAATGATCCAAAGGTTCATCTGGAAGCACGAAAAACCACGGATAGCTAGAACCATCCTGAAGAACAGGAAGTTAGCAGGGGGAATCACAGTTCCGGACCTCTGGACATACTATAGGGCAGTGGTTATCAAAACAGCGTGGTACTGGCACAAGGATAGAGAGGAAGATCAATGGAGCAGAATAGAAACACCAGAAGGAAACCCACACAGATACAGCCAAATAATCTTTGACAAAAAGACAAACGACAATCCAGGCAAATGGGAAGGTCTGTTCAATAAATGCTGTTGGGACAACTGGTTAATAGCCTGCAGAAACAAAAAAATTGATCCACATCTCTCACCATACACTAAGATCAGATCTAAATGGATAACAGATCTAAACCTACATCCAGAAACCTTCAAACTTTTGGAAGAAAATGTTGGAAACACACTGGAACACTTAGGGGTAGGCCCTCACTTCCTAAAAAAGACTCCAAATGCAGTAGAAATCGAGACCAAAATAAACAATTGGGACCTCATCAAACTAAGAAGCTTCTGTACAGCTAGAGAAACAACCAACAAAGTAAAAAGGCAACCCACTAAATGGGAGAAGATCTTCGCACACGACATAGGTGATAGAGGGCTGATCTCCAGAATATACAAAGAGCTACAAAACAACCAAAATGTCAAAACAAACAAGCCACTCAAGAAATGAGCACGGGAAATGGGCAAACACTTCACAAAGGAACAAACCCAAATGGCAAATAAACATATGAAAAAATGCTCAAGTTCCCTGGCAATAAGGGAAATCCAAATTAAAACATCAATGAGGTACCACCTAACGCCAGTAAGACTGGCCCACATGAATAAAAGCACCAACAACACTTGTTGGCGAGGTTGCGGGGAAAAGGGATCCCTACTCCACTGCTGGTGGGGCTGCAGGCTGGTACAGCCTCTATGGAAATCAGTATGGAGAATATTCAAACAACTCAAATTCAACATACCGTATGATCCAGCTATAGCACTCCTAGGAATATATCCAGAACAATTGTTTTATGAGAAACCAACATGCACTCCTATGCTCATAGCAGCACAATCAGTAATTGCAAAAACATGGAAGCAACCAAAATGCCCATCAACAGAGGATTGGATAAGAAAGCTATGGTTCATCTACTCCATGGAATACTACTCAGCTATTAAAAAAAACAAAATGCAGTTCTTTGTGGCCAAATGGGCCAAACTGGAAACCATAATGCTAACGGAAATGAGCCAATCACAAAAGGTTAAATACCACATGTTTGCCTTAATTTAAGATGATATGATGTTATGTATAACATGTTATGTTTTGAATGTTATATGTTGTGTATAAACTAAATTGAAGTATAGGTGAGGTGGTCACAGAAGATGGCTGGGAACTCGCATTTACTTTTTAACATATTGGTTACTCATTACTATGTCAATTAATTCCATAATGATGTAAATTTTTGCTGATGGTATGTTGGAGCTTTCAATTGACTGGGATGATACTCTGCTAGCTCTGTCTTCAGACCAGAGAGGGTATACCTAAGAAGCCGTTGAACTTGACTGGACAATAAGATGCTGGACTCTATGTTTGGTATATGCTTGCAATGGGGGAATCTCAACTGAACTTGAGCTGTGGTTATGCAACAAGGTGGAGGAATCCACCATGGTGGGAGGGTTTGGGGAGGGGTGGGAGAACCCAAGTATCTATGTAACTGTGTCACATAATACAATGTAATTAATGAAGTTAAATAATAAATAATTAAAAAAAAATAGTTCATCAGTTATGAATCGCTGTCATTTTCGCCACTCCAAGCACGATGAGGTCGTTGAAGAATCCACTGATTGACATAGTCCATCATAGAGTCTTCATTTGCCCAGTATTTCGCTGCCAATATACAGCTGAGATGGTTGATTGACTTGTTCTTTCTTCTGTCTTTTCTTGTCTAGGGTTCTGAGTCCAGCATTTTGATTGGGGAGATCCCCAAAGAAACTCTGAGGTATTCCTCGACTAGATTCTTGTATGTTCTAGCAAGCACAGGGCCCAGCACAGTCCATCTCCACAATCAGCTGGTGGTTGCAATTGCTGGGTTGGTTCTGTTTTCAGTCCCGACTTCCACTGGAACCAATGGGTGTTGCAGTCCAGTCTGGTTCTGCCCAGCACATACTCGGCCCTCACATCAACCAGTGGAAGCTGCAGCCTAGTCGGAGCGACCCACAATAACCCCCACCAGGCCCGCCCCCTACCCTGGTTTGCCAGTATGTACAGCAGACTAGTCCAGTCTGTCCCATTTGGCTCTCTTACTTGTCAATGGGTATTAAAGCTTAGTTCCATCTAACCAGCTCAACTATCCAGCCCTCAAGGATATTGTTGAGTGCCTCTCTGTCTAGCCACCCCAGCCCCCATCCTAGTTTTCATGCCCTTCCGTGAGAGTAGTAACCCAAGAGGGGAGAACCTACTATTTTCCTCCCAGGTCTCTCTCGATCCTAGTATATGCACTTTTCGGGTGGTTCTGTGGTTTGACTTGACAGAATTAGCCCCCAGTGCCAGCTTCTGCCATCTGATGCTGTGGCTAAGCCTGAACAACCCTCACCCACTCTGATTTATGCTTGCACCCGTAGGAATAATCAACCCAGCCTGGCTTTTTCCTGATCTAGTCTACATGAAGCCCACAGGTGTTGTAGCCCTGCTTAGTCTGGTCTGTCCCCATCCCAGCCCACGCTCTCCAGTGGGAGTAGCCGTCCGGTGAGGGAACCAGCCCCTTAATCCCCCTGCCAGCTCTGCCCCCTCCCTTCCTGGTTCTCACGTGTGCTGGTTGGGTGCTGTGGTCACAACCAGTACAGGTGACCTCACCCTGGCATTCCACATTGTGCACTGGGTTTTGTCGCAACCAAACCTGGCTCGACCCACACTCTATTCTGGTGTCTGGATTTGCCAGAGGATGGATGACATGTACGGATTCAGCCTGGTCTGCCCCCAAGCCATGCCAAATGTATACCAGTGGCAAACTTTGCATGGCCTATTCTGGGCTGTTTCCTATCATGCTTCTTGCGCTTACTTGCAGGGATTGTGTCCTGCCAGAGGAGTTTCCCAGGCTCCTCCATCAGAACCCCTCCCAATGCCAGATTTTGCGCATACCAGGGGGTCCATGAGCTAGCCCTACTCAGTTCACCTCCTGTCCTAGCAGGAATAGTGGCTTTTCTTGGCTGGCTTTCAACCCATTCTGTTTTTTTTTTTTTTTTAAGATTTATTCATTTTATTACAGCCAGATATACACAGAGGAGGAGAGACAGAGAGGAAGATCTTCCGTCCGATGATTCACTCCCCATGTGACCGCAACGGGCCGGTACACGCCGATCCGAAGCCGGGAACCTGGAACCTCCTCCGGGTCTCCCACGCGGGTGCAGGGTCCCAATGCATTGGGCCATCCTCAACTGCTTTCCCAGGCCACAAGCAGGGAGCTGGATGGGAAGTGGAGCTGCCGGGATTAGAACCGGCGCCCATATGGGATCCCGGGGCTTTCAAGGTGAGGACTTTAGCCGCTAGGCCACGCCGCCGGGCCCCATTCTGGTTCTTGTTGTTGGATGTTTCAGCCCAGCCATGGCTCGTCCATACCCACATACAGCTCACACATGGCTCAGTAGGGGGTTGAGACCTAGTCCAGTCAGTCCCACATCCATCCTGGTTCTCCAGAACACCAGACGGTGTTGGAGTCTGAGCTGGCCTGGTGCATCTAATCCCAGTCCACACTAGTGCCACGGGAGACTACACCTGTTTCCTAGTTAGAATGCTGCCCCCATTCCAGCACACGCGCCCCTTGGTGGGAACCTCAACCCAGTTAGGGTGTCCCCTTAGCTCCCCAACCAGGCCTGTTCCCAGCCATAGATCACGCACATGCCAGTGGCTGCTCTGACTCGGCTTGGCTCAGTCCCTCTCTTGTCCTGGCCTCTGCCTTAGACACTATGGCTTAGTGTACTTGACTCACGTAGACCATTAGGTGCAAGAGCCTAGCTCGGCATGACCTGTGCTCCATCCTGCCTTCTAGTTTCGCTTGTAGGCTAAGGCTTGCTCAGTCCTGCCCAGTACATCCCGTTCCATTACCAATTTACACATTAGCCAACTGTTGGAGCTACTTTGCCCAGCTTGTCCGACCCCCAGGTCTGGACCACATGTTCACCAGCGGGAGCTGTGATTCCCCAGGAGAGTTTCCCAAGTTCTTCCACTTGATCCACTCCCAGACTCAGTTCTCATACATGCCAATGGGTTTTAGGCCAGTGCCCGGCGCAGTCTGGCATTCCATTTGGCTTTATGTGAGCTGGTGAATGTTGCAGCCCGGCCCACCCCACACCCTATTCAGGATGCACTTTGGGGTGCTACTGCCTTGACAAGTCCAGACTGCTGCGGGTTCCTTTATCTGTGATTGATGGCAGGCTCCTTGGTCACACCTAGCTTAATCCAAAACCACCCAAACTCTTGGGCTTACCAGTGGGGCTAGACTTTCCACAGGGTGTGGCCCACAGAGAATCTACCCCCTGAATATGGTTCTCGAGTGCTAGTTAATGTTATGGCCTTGCCTAATGTGACCAGTCTCCTGATCCATCATCATGTCAGGTAAAAGGATATCCTGCTGGACAAGCCCTGAGCCTTGGCTTTTGCATGAACTGGTGTTCCCTGCTCAGCATTGTTATGGGATCACAAGTTCTTCAAAGGAAGAGTTACTGCCATTGGGAATGTTTAGGATTGACTCAGATCCCAGAAGCACAGTGGGATCAACCTGGAACTACCTAAGCAGCGATTCAGACAACCAATATCCCAGAGCTCCCTGGCCGTGTGGCCACCAGGCAGAGCCTGGCGCCAAATGGCGCACTGGCCGCCCCAGGGACAGCTCACCGGGTGCACATGGTGGCTGGAGTCGGGATCCGAGCAGCACACCCCTTCCTGGGGCCCACCAACAGCCCCCAAATTAACTTTTTTCAAGATTTGTTTTTATTGGAAAGGCAGATGCACAGAGAGGAGAGACAGAGAGGAAGATCTTGCATCTGATGATTCACTCCCCAAGTGAGCCGCAACGGCCAGAGCTGAGCCAATCTGAAGCCAGGAGTTCTTCCGGGTCTCCCACGTTGGTGCAGGGTCCCAAGGCTTTGGGCCGTCCTCGACTGCTATCCCAGGACACAAGCAGAGAGTTGGATGGGAAATGGGGCTGCCAGGATTAGAACCGGCGACCATACAGGATCCCGGTGCGTTCAAGGCGAGGACTTTAACCACTACGCTATCATGCCAGGCCCTTAAATAAATTAACTTTTAAATCAGTGATCAAATGTATTAATGTATTTACTATTACTTACCAAGGAAGTGAGGGGGGAGGAGTCAAGCATTTGCCTGCCTGTCTGCCTGACCTTTGACCCTGGGAGTACCCCAAGGGGAGGTGCTCAGAAGGGACCACCCTGCAGTCTCTGAGGGATGTGTGGCTGCGGTGACCATGGGCACTGTGTAGCAAGGGACAAGACATCAGGATTTCACTGACAGGGTTGGAGGGGTGGCTCAGCACACTCACCCTCAGTCTGCACACACTGGGATCCCATATGGGCGCTGGTTCATGTCTCGGCAGCTTTCCTTCCCATCCAGCTCCCTGCCTGTGGCCTGGGAAAGCAGTCGAGGACGGCCCAAAGCCTTGGGACCCTGTATCCGCGTGGGAGACCTGGAGGAAGCTTTTGGCTTTGGATCAGCTCAGCTCTATTGCAGTCACTTGGAGAGTGAGCCAGCAGATGGAAGATCTTTCTGTCTCTCCTCATCTCTGTAAATTTGCTTTCCCAACAAAAATAAATAAACTTTAAAAATAAAAGCCACTGCCCACTCACAGGACACAGAGACTGGAGGGTCCCCACATGCAGTGAGAAAGCCTACAAAATCCAGCACACAAGAATTCCAATGGAGACATGAATGTAACCTACTATCTTCAAGTCAACAAGGGGGAACACTCATGTGAGGACCTGGCAGCACATCCACCCCCAGTGCCCGGGGACTTACACAGCGCCAAGGCAAACACACCACTGCTTTTCAGAGGTCTTACAAGTCAAACATTTGGATATTGGTCAAATATTTGGTGCCACTAAGGGACTGGTCATCTTTGTGGGCGTACTGATAACTTACTGGGAAGTTTGGAGACACCTACATGTAGCTAACTGGCACGCCAGCTACTGCAGGATGGGTACTGGGAAGCTGCATGCCAGTCTGTCTCAGTCACACAGGTCTGAACTTCTCCACAATCAAACTTTCAAAAGGAGAGGGACAAGCACTGTGGCAAGAGTGGGTCAAGTTGGGCCCTGCACGGCAGCCTAGCAGCTAAAGTCCTCACCTTGAACACACCGGGATCCCATATGGTCACCGGTTCTAAAGCCTTGGGACCCTGCACCTACGTGGGAGTCCTGGGGGAAGTCCTGGCTCCTGGCTTTGGATTGGCTCAGCCCCAGCCGTTGAGACCGTTTGGGGAGTGAATCATCAGACAGAAGATCTTCCTCTCTCTCATCATCTCTGTATATCTGCCTATCCAATCAAAATAAATAAATCTTTAAAAAAAAATACAAAAGAGTGGGTGAAGCCACTGCCTGGTATCCTACTTGGCCCGGCTCCCAAAGACTGCCTTTCCCAGCTCCCTACTTATGCACCTGGAAAAGCAGAAGATGTCCCCAGTGAGGGAGCCTGAGGAGTTCCTGGGTCCTGGCTGCAGACAGCCTCAGCTGCAACAGTCGTAGCCATCTGGGGAATAGATGTAGGATTGGTCTCTCTCTTGCTGTCTCTCTCTTCTTCCATGCTTCCCTGCTACACCATCTTCCAAATAACCAAACAAAGGGGAGGTCAGGCCAACAACTGGGACCCTTGCACCCCATTTAAGGGTGCCTGGACTGAATCCTACCAATGGGCACATCAGCTGGTGGCCCAAGTACTTGGGCTCCGACTACCCGTGTGGGATACATGGAGGGAGCTCCTTGCGCCTGATTTTAGCTGCGTTGGCCCCACTGTCACAGCATTTGGGCAGTGAACCAGGAGACAGGCTGTCACTCTGCTATTAAAATAAATAAATACACAAAAATTATCAAGAGACTGAGCAGAAAAGACACAAGAGGAGCCCAGAAGAACAAAGTGGGCAGGACTGGGCATTCAGCACAGGGTTAGGATGACCCTGAAGAAGCACCCTGTGGGCAGGGTGGGTTCAGGGACGGGGCAGCAGGGGCAAGGCCACACTTGCTGGCAGCCCAGGCCAGTCCCCCAGTCTGCAGGAACACACAGGTATAAGAGCCAGACCTGCGATGCCAGGGGGCTGCTTACAGCATCACCTCCCGCAGTGCTTTCACAGCTGCACTGGGGGGCTCACCCAGGTAATTCCACCATGGCAACCCCGAGCCTGACGTCTACACTGGAAGCCGAGAAGATGTGCTGAGAGGCGGATCACCCAAAGCAGAAGGCTGCGGGGTCCTCCCACTGCCTAGGAAGGACCCTGCAGTGCAGGGTTCTCTTCTCTCTCCTCCAGGCCCTTGGCTGGCTTTATGACCATAAAAGTTAATCTGAGCTGGTGCCTCAGAAGCCATTGTACCCCAAGAGCCCTACAGGGCGCCAGTCCACATTGACAGCCCTCCGAGGTTCCTGAAGGTGCTCAGATCACAGCACACCAAGCTGGTCACTCATGAACCACGTTTCTGTTACCATGTCAGAACAACCAAAGCATAATTAAAGGGCATAACAAAATTTTTTAAAGAATTTATTTCAGATTTATTTTATTCAAAAGGGAGTTATAGAGAGACAAAGGAGAGACACAGAGAAACAGAAAATTTCCATCAGCTGGCTCGCTCTCCACACAGCTGCAACAGCTGTCACTGGCCCAGTGTAAAGTTGGGCATTCCTTGCAGGCGGTTACAGAGGCCCAAGGTCCTGGTTGTCGTCTGTTGCTCTCCCAGGCCACTGTAGGCCCTGGTTCTGAGCTGGAGCCACCATTCATATGGGATGTTGGCTGTGCTGCTACGCCATGGTACTGGCCCCTATTCTCATGTATCTGAAAGGTACAAATGGAGAGCTTCCATCTGCTGGTTCACTTGCCAAAAACCCACAGTGAGGCTGGACCCATGGCCTTCCAGGATGCCCACTGGCTATAAGTTGTAACGGGAAGTGGAACCACCCATGGAACCCTGACTCTGTCATACAATGTGAACGTCCTCTGTTAACCCCTCTGCACCCCACTGCCCCCCAAGACAGATCCACTTCGAAGCTGCTGACCATCTGGGATGTTCCAGCTTTCTAAACCAAAGTACGCTAAGCGAAGCCTTAGGGGGAAAAAAAAAAAAACAACACTACATGCTGTGAAGACAACCGCCCTTTCCTGCCAAACCTGTACCGCCAGGAAACTGGGCCAAGAAACAGCACCCAGACAAGGGCCACAGGAGGTTCCAGAGAAATCTACTCTGCAACCAGCCCTGGACAGCCCCCAGCAGTGCTGCTCCACTAGGAAAACTCCCCCAGACCAGCCCTGTGGAAGCTGAGAAGCCGAAACATGCGCTGTGACCAAGCCGATTAGAACCCCAAACAACCCCCCAGAAACCTCATGAGCTGCTGAGTGCCTGGAGCAGTGCCTGCTGCAACCCTAGCCACACCCCTGCCAACACGCATTCCAGGAGGCAGCAGGTAGGGGCACAGGCACTTGGGTCCTTAGTACTCACAAGGGAGACTCGGGTCCTGCCTTCTGCCTCCTGGCTTCAGCCTGGCTCAGTTCTGGTGGACAGGGCCATTTGAGGAGCACATCCACAATGGAAGATTTCTGTTTTTCTTTCCAATAAAACAAGAAAAACGACCCCAGAAAATCATATTGAAAACACTGCATATGGTTTCAGAGCAAAGCACCCTTCAAAGAGAGCCGCCACTTGGGGCCCGGCGGCATGGCCTAGCGGCTAAAGTCCTCACCTTGAACGCCCCGGGATCCCATATGGGCGCCGGTTCTAATCCCGGTAGCTCTACTTCCCATCCACTTCCCATCCAGCTCCCTGCTTGTGGCCTGGGAAAGCAGTCGAGGACGGCCCAAAGCTTTGGGACCCTGCACCCGCGTGGGAGACCTGGAAGAGGTTCCTGGTCCCGGCATCGGATCGGCGCGCACCGGCCTGTTGCGGCTCACTTGGGGAGTGAATCATCAGATGCAAGATCTTCCTCTCTGTCTCTCCTCCTCTCTGTATATCCGGCTTTCCAATAAAAATGAATAAATCTTTAAAAAAAAAAAAAGAAAAAGAAAAAGAAAAGAGAGCTGCCACCTCCACTTCTGCATTTTGCTGTTACTATCATTTTTCACCAAAATATTTAAGTTTTTCTTTATTGTCACCACAAAGAAAAACTATTGTATAGCTTTTTAAGATACTTCATGTTTGCCTTAATATATTTCTAGCTGTAATTCTGAGATAGCTGTGGGTTTCCGTACAATTCTAAGAAGGAACACAGGAAGATCGCAGGTACTCATAATCCACATGGCACCACAGCCAGAAGACAAACATGGAGCCTCACCACCTCAGGGTACCCCCAAATGTCTCCCCAGTCACACGCAACTTCCTCCTTAATCCCAAACAACCACTGGTCTATTTTCCACCTCTGTGATTTCCTCATTTTAACAGTGTTATGTGACTGGATTCATAGTCTGTAACATCCTGGAACTCTCCGAAGTGTCATCCAGGCTGTTCATATTGTTGCTCGTTTTTATTGCAAGGAAAGAACACACTACAGGTGCCAGGGTCGTGGTGCAGCAGATACAGCAGCTGACTGCAATCCTGGCATCAATACGGGCACTGGATCAAGTCCCAGCTGCTCCACCGCCTAGCCAGCTCGCTTCTAACATGCTGGAAAGCAGTGGGATATGGCTGAAGTACTTGGGCCCCTGCACCCACGTGAGAGGTCCTTCCAGCCCAGCTCTGACTGCTGTAATCATTTGGGGAATGAACCAATGAATGGGAGATCTCTCTGTCTCTCTCCCTCTCAAATAAAAATAAACACGTATATATTTAAAAAAAAAACAAAACAGTAAGCTGCATGCAGAGTAAGCATTTGGTTCAGCATTCACCACAGCTGTAGCCCATACCCAGGTGCTGGTCCCTTTCATGGCTACACACGTGTAGTAGCTGCCAGGCATGGCTCGAGGGCTTGCTTCCCGCCGCTGTGTGCAAGAGACAGATGAAGGCTCCAGCACCTGGCCGCAGCCTGGACTAGCCCCGCTGTTGCAGGCTTATGCGGAGTGAACCAGAAGCTGGAAGACGGCAGCTTCCCTCTCTCTTCCTGTAACTGAAGAGAGGGAGGACTTCAACTCTGTTGAGAGAGTGTGTATGAGTGCACGCATGTGCACACTCCCTCTCCCTCTCAAACAGAAACGCATAAAGTTTTGCTAATTTTTAAAACACCCAGTCACTGTGAAGTGTGCAGTGACCTCTCGCCAGTTGAGCGACCCAGGGGTGAACTCTTCTCACAGCTGGGCAGGACTCACAGCTGGACAGGACTCACAGCTGGGCAGGACTCACAGCTGGATAGGACTCACAGCTGGGCAGGACTCACAGCTGGGCAGGACTCACAGCTGGACAGGACTCAGCTGTGTTCTTGGATCTTAGCAAAGTCAACCAACCCACTCTGTGCTAGAACTAAACAAAAGTGTGAAAACCAGTGGGGGGCGTGGGTGAGAGTGAGCAGGCAGAGGAGGGACAGAGAGCTGGAGTGTGTACCCTGTCCTGGGGACCCATGCCCAGAACGCAGCACCATTCATGGCTGCCTGGCATCTCAGTTTCCATTCCCAGGATGCACTCCAACACCTGACCCAGCAGGCAGCCAAGCAGCAGATGGGAACCAGGACAGTCAGATGCAGCCACCACGGCCACCCTTTCCCGTCATGCAGCCTGGCACCAGCTCTGGCGCCTGTCTGCACCCACCTGAGTGTGCACTCACACCAGGGCCTCCTGTCTGCACTCACTTGAGTGTGCACTCACACCAGGGCCTCCTGTCTGCACTCACCTGAGTGTGTACTCACACCAGGGCCTCCTGTCTGCACTCACCTGAGTGTGTACTCACACCAGGGCCTCCTGCCTGCACTCACCTGAGTGTGCACTCACTCCCAGGTCCCCTGCCTGCACTCACCTGAGTGTGTACTCACACCAGGGCCTCCTGTCTGCACTCACCTGAGTGTGCACTCACACCCGGGCCGCCTGTCTGCACTCACTTGAGTGTGCACTCACACCAGGGCCTCCTGTCTGCACTCACCTGAGTGTGTACTCACACCAGGGCCTCCTGCCTGCACTCACCTGAGTGTGCACTCACTCCCAGGTCCCCTGCCTGCACTCACCTGAGTGTGCACTCACTCCCAGCCTTGGCAGGACCCATCAGACCGGACAGGCTCTGCTCTAACTCAGCCGCGACTGAACAGCATGCTAGGGAGTGAGGCGCTGGCAGACACAGAAGGCAGAACACCACTAGACAAAGGAGCCAAGGCCCTCATCTGCATGCTGACCCTGACAGCCATTCCCCAGCTCCCCCAGACACTCCCAGGGGAACGGTCAGCACCCCTTCTAAGATGGAAATATTCACAGTTCTCCCCTCTGCAGTAGAGTCAGAAGTACACAGTATAACCAAGGATCGGTCACTGCCCAATTCTGTTATGATGTCACAGAAGAAGGCCTGCGTATGGCAGGGTAGTGGTTTTTTTTTTTAAAGATTTATTTTATTTTTATTACAAAGTCAGATACACTGAGAGGAGGAGAGACAGAGAGGAAGTGGAGCTGCTGGGATTAGAACCAGCAGCCATATGGGATCAAGGCGAGGACCTTAGACATTAGGCCACGCGCCAAGCCCAGGGTAGTGTTAACTGCACAGACAGGACAGGGGCTCCTAGCAGGGCAGGCAGTGCAGTGGAGTGATGCATGCCCTGCAGCCAAGTTCGAGTACCCTGTGTTCAACTTAAAAAGTACCCATTGGGGAGTGGTCCACGCCTTGCAGCCCCCCATCGTGTGGGGAGTGGTCCACGCCCTGCAGCTCCCCATAGACCCCCCACTGTGTGAGGAGTGGTCCATACCCTGTAGCCCCCCATAGGCCACCACCAAGTGCAGAGTGGTCCACGCTCTGCAGCCCCCCACCGTGTGGGGAGCACTTCATTACTGGTATGAGGTATCTTAGATTCTTTCTCATCACCTATCTGCAAGGACCTTGAGATGAGACACCCACGTGTCGACTGACTGAGGAGACTGTAGTTACTAGTAACATCAGTTATTAGGAACTGAAGCATCATAAGGAACAGTGAAGAAAAAGGAACCCAGGTTAACTTGCCCACACTCTACAAAGGAAGGCTGATGCTGAGGCGACCTGGCCCTGCCCCATACACACCCAGGCTCTGGGAGATGGCTCCCCAGCCCCAGCAGGACCTGGAGGGTGCTGACACTGAATGGCCAGCACTCTTCCTTCACGTAAAAGCATAGACGTGTCTTTTGAACATCTCTGTGAGACAGGTGCACTGCTAACTAGCTAAGATCACAGGGCAGGACACTGGAAGCAAAGCAAGGCGTCCCTTTAAGCAAATGAAGATGCTTCAGGAAGTTAAGATGTATTGTGGGCCCGTTGCGGCTCACTTGGGGAGTGAATCATCGGACGGAAGATCTTCCTCTGTCTCTCCTCCTCTGTGTATATCTGGCTGTAATAAAATGAATAAATCTTTAAAAAAAGATGTATTGTGAAATTTGCTCACTTTATATAAATATGTAAAATTTTAAAAAATAGTAACATATAGCCAGAGAGAGAGAGAGAGACAGAGAGAGAGAGACAGAGAGAAACACAGCTGGTTAGGCCTACCAAAACAGCAACCACACCATTTGCCCATCTGAGTGGGAAAGAGGAGAGGGCCCCAGGTCCTTGGACTCCTGGGGGAGAGGATGCTCCAGGTGCACACACAGCTCTCACAGCGGCAGATAAGCCCCCAGAGTCACGCACAGGTTCACAGGAGGGAATGGGACACAGAAGCCCATCTTTTTCTAACACTCACAGGGAGCTGTGACAGGTGTGTCTTGACCGTGTCCCTCTCACAGGCCAGGCCAACTGCTGCCCTCTGCTGTTCACCCAGACACAGGATTAGCACACTCAGTGGGCAGAATAAACTGGCTCTGAACTGATGGTTCCACACCAGTGGTTCGCCCCCTGACACAGGAACACCTCCACAGTGCTGGGCCAGGTGAGCAGAGCTTCAAGTGCAGGGACCACCTGGGCAGCTTGCAGAGCAAATGCAGATAAGTAAGGCAAAGGAGAGGGCCTTCTGAGGCACACACGGGGACGGGAGGGCTCATCCTGCCTCTGGTTACTGTGAGCCACACAGTGCCCCATCCCTTATCTCCCTCCCCACAGCCCCTCTCCCCTCATCCCCCTCACCCTTCTCCCGTCATCCCCCATCTCTCCCACAGCCCCTCTTCACGCTGGCTTCCATGCAAGGCTCGCCTCGCCCACCTCTGCTTCACAACTTGGCTTCAGAAGAAAAGCATCTCCCTGGGGAAACTCTAGGTAGGTTAATTTTCCAGTTCCACAACCATCAACCACACTGACTCTCCTTGTGGGACCTCTAACCTCTGCACCTAGGGAGCCTCATGGAAGCACCCTGAGAAAGGACAGGAAGTGGGCCCATGCTGCCTGCGGATCGGCGAGCTCATCACACACACTACAGGGCACGAGCAATCCCAGGCCTCCCCGACTGAATGGAGCGAGCATGTTCTGAATGGAAAACAGGCCTTACATTACTAAATACAAACAGCACTGCTTCCAGAGATGGCAGACCAGAAGCCAGGAGCTGCAGCACCCCACTCAGCAAACAGTGAGGGCAAGTGAGGTGGGCAGCAGAGCTGGCCACTCACTCGGTTTCAGGGACATAACAGGAGCTTTTTCTGAGGCCGAAGATACATTCCCGAAAAGCAGGGCTGAGGGCCTCTGTCTCTCATCACCTCTTTTTCTTTGTTTAAAGAATTTTTTTTTCCCAGCCCGCACAGTAGCCTAATGGCTAAAGTCCTCACCTTGCATCCCCTGGGATCCCATATGAACGCTTGTTTATATCCTGGTGGCTCCATTTCCCATCCAGCTCCCTGCTTGTGGCCTGGGAAAGCAGTTGCGGACGGAGGATCTTCCTCTTTTTATTGTAAACTCAGATTTACAAAGAGGAGGAGAGACAGGGAGGAAGATCTTCTGTCCGATGGTTCACTCCCCAAGTGACCTCAATGGCCAGAGCTGAGCCAATCCGAAGCCAGGAGTCAGGAACTTCCTCCAGGAATCCCATCCAGGTGCAGGGTCCCAAGGCATTGGGCTGTCTTCCACTGTTTTCCCAGGCCACAAGCAGGGAGCTGGGTGGGAAGCAGGGCTGCCGGGACATGAAACAGCACCCATGTAGGATCCCGGCGTGTTCAGGGCGAGGACTTTAACCACTATGCTATCACGCTGGGCCCAAATAAATAAATCTTTAAAAAAATACATATCAATGAAAAGATATGCCTTGGGTTAAAATTCTACAGCCTGCAGTCATTCCGGGTTCCTCATGGGTCAAAGCAGCTGAAGCAGCAGAATGCAGGGAACCCATCGTGTAATCAATGGTTGACCACTGGCCACAGAATGCAGACGAGAACCCATCGTGTAATCAATGGTTGACCACTGGCCACAGAATGCAGATGAGAACCCATCGTGTAATCAATGGTGTGACCACTGCCACTTGCCATCAATGGTGTCTTCAAAACAGCATGTGAGGGCCCGGCGCAGTGGCCTAGTGGCTAAAGTCCTCACCTTGAACGCCCCGGGATTCCATATAGGCACCAGTTCTAATCCCAGAAGCTCCACTTCCCATCCAGCTCCCTGCCTGTGGCCTGGGAAAGCGGCTGAGGACGGCCCAAAGCTTTGGGACCCTGTACCCGCGTGGGAGACCCGGAAGAGGTTCCAGGTTTCTGGCTTCGGATCGGCACAGAACCGGCCATTGCGGCTCACTTGGGGAGTGAATCATCGGACGGAAGATCTTCCTCTGTGTCTCTCCTCCTCTCTGTATATCTGACTTTGTAATAAAAATAAGTAAATCTTAAAAAAAAAAACCCAGCATTTGAATATGGGAGGAGGCACAGAACACTCACACAGAGCAAAGCAAATGTGGTAGCACTGGGGGCTGCAGCGCCTTTAGGACAGTCGCATGCTGCATGAGGGCCAGGCCATGCAGAGTGACCCCCACGCTGCTGCTCCACCTCTCAGCTACCCAGGGTGACCCCACACTGCTGCCTCACCTCTCAGCCCACCTGCTGGACAAGCAGTGGGTTACAATCCAGGTTCAGAAAGGGTTTCAGAAAGGTTTCAGAAAGAGCCTCAGAAAGGGTTTCAGGCTCTAGGCTTTGGCCTGACCCAACCTTTTAGGCATTTGGGGAGTGAATCAGCATATGGAAGATCTCTGTCTCTGTCACTTTGCCTTTCAAAAAAGCAAGATGATCTAAAATATTGTATCTATTTACAGTAGATAAATGACAGCCCTCACCTTGGCCAGGTGATCTGACTCAGCCCTCCCAGACATGGGACAGCTCCCAGCCCCCTTATGGTGCAGTGGGAGTGACACGGCCCATTCAGGATTGTTGGCAAAAAGATTCACCCTGAATCAGATGATAAAAAAATATTGTTTCCATCAGTTGAGCTAGCATTCCATATAAACACCAGTTCATTCCAGCTCCCTGCTTATAGTCTGGGAAATCAGTGGAGGATGACTCAATCCTTAGGCTCCTGCACCCACATGGGAGACCTCAAAGAGACTCCTGGCTCCCAGCTATGGATCGGCTCAGTTCCAGCCATTGCAGCCACTTGGGGAGTATACCAGTGGACAGAGGATATTTCTCTCTGTTTCTCCTTCTCTCAGTATATCTGCCTTTCCAAAAAAAGTAAACAAATCTTTAAAAAAAAAAAAAGTTTTTTTTAAAAGGTGAAACAAATGAGGGCCCGGCAGCGTGGCCTAGCGGCTAAAGTCCTCACCTTGAACATCCCGGGATCCCATATGGGCGCAGGTTCTAATCCCAGAAGCTCCACTTCCCATCCAGTTCCCTGCCTGTGGCCTGGGAAAGCAGTGGAGAATGGCCCAATGCATTGGGATCCTGCACCCACATCAGAGACCTGGAAGAGGTTCCTGGTTCCTGGCTTCGGATTGGGGCAGCACCGGCCATTGCGCTCACTTGGGGAGTGAACCATCAGAGAGAAAATCTTCCTCTGTGTCTCTCCTCCTCTTTGTATATCTGACTTTGTAATAAAAATAAATAAATCTTTACAAAAAAAAAAAAAAAAGGTGAAACAAATGACAGTCTTGGCTTCAGGAGTGTGGTGCCTCCCCAAGCGGCAGGCCCATTGCAATGAGGGCTCACATGAGCCATGATTGCAGTGACAGCCCGGCCTTAGTCCAGCCTCACTCCTCATGCTATGTCAAGAAGATACAACCAGGCCCGGTGGCTTGGCCTAGCAGCTAAAGTCCTCTCCTTGAACACGCCCGGGATCCCATATGGGTGCCGGTTCTAATCCCGGCAGCTCCACTTCCCATCCAGCTTCCTGCTTGCGGCCTGGGAAAGCAGTCGAAGACGGCCCAAAGCCTTGGGACCCTGCATCCGCGTCGGAGACCCGGAAGAAAGCTTGGGATCCTGCACCCGCGTGGGAGACCCGGAAGAAGTTCCAGGTTCCCGGCATCGGATCGGCGCAGCACCGGCCCGTTGCGGCTCACTTGGGGAGTGAATCATCAGACGGAAGATCTTCCTCTCTGTCTCTCTTCCTCTCTGTATATCTGACTTGGTAATAAAAAATAAATAAATCTTTTAAAAAAAAAAGAAGATACAACCAAAAGTTTTCGCCGCAGTCTCCTTTCCCTCACCAGCAACTCCTGCTGGCATGACACCGCGTTTCACAACACCTCACCTCACCTCATCTGTCAGCCAATGGACATACCAGAACACCGGCCAAAAGCAAGGAAAAGATGCTAGCGTGGGGTGAAGGGAGCTGTTCCTATTAACAATTCAGATAGCCCAGTTCCATCACCAGAACACCGCCTTCATCGCCATCTTCCTTCCGACGACACAGCTGCTTGCACCAGCTAGCGTGACTGTCATGAGTCTCACACACTCCCATCCCAGCTGAGCGGCCCCAGGGGCTGAGCACCAGGAGTGCTTCTCAAAGTGCTGATTCTTAGAGACACCCCCTGCTACACCAGGAAACAACTTGAGGAGCAAGAATTCAGAGAGGCACCCAGCAACGGCCTCCAGGGCACACCTGCCAGCCCGTCTCCTCGGGAAAATATTCATTTTGAGGCAGAACGTTTAATTTGTCCTAAACTGTTAGAACA
Organism: Ochotona princeps; assembly: GCF_030435755.1. Taxonomy (NCBI): domain Eukaryota; kingdom Metazoa; phylum Chordata; class Mammalia; order Lagomorpha; family Ochotonidae; genus Ochotona; species Ochotona princeps. Next base: position 8,012,789 of record NC_080855.1, on the reverse strand, counting down.
CATCTTTTCCTTGCTCTACTACGTACTCTGACACCAGCATGGGAAAAAGCAAGTCTGAATCATAAAATAATGACTACCAAAGCTTACGCAGACCCAAAATTCACCCTCTCAGTACCAGGAAATTATCTGCTCTGACATACTAAAGTAACATAAGCAACCAAGAGTTCCACTCCACCACTGCAGGAGGCCAGGCCACATTCCACTGAGCTCACGTCCACCTTCTCCTCCACAGGCACTCCGAGGGCACTCAGCAGGAGCCAACTCAAGTGACCCCCCCATTCCCTCCCAGGCCTGCCACATCTGGCCTTGCCCTAAACCCACACTCCACCAGGAGTCATCAAGGCAAACAAACCTGACTCATTCCGGCTTCCAGGGTCTTACTTATCAAGTGGGAAGGTGGCCAGTGCTGTGACTAGCATGTGCCACTACCACCTGCAGCACCAGCATCCCACACACGGACTAGTCCCACTTCCAACCTGGGACCGAGGGCGCCGGACATCCTGGTCCTATGTCAGCCACAAGCGCAGCAGCGAGTTCACCTCATGGTATCAACAAGCACACACACCTCAACACTTGCTCAAGTCTGTGACGGGAGAACACATACGAAGGGTTGGTGCAGCAAGCCCATCCTCCACCCACGGTGCCCACATCCCACTGAGTGGGCTCAGGTCCTGGTTGCTCCACTTCCGGTCTAGCTGCATGCTTGTGGCATGGGAAAGCAGGAGAGGACGACCCAGAGCCTTGGGACCCTGGACCCATGTGGGAGACCCAGAGGAACAACCTCCTGGTTCCTGGCTCCAGATCAGCTCAGCTCTGGCTGTTGGTCCACTTGGAGAGTGAACCATATGCACAGATCTTTTTCTAACTCTGGCTTTAAGTAAAACAAAAGAAACCTTAGTGGAAGCTGCAGATCCACACCTGAGAAGGTCCACTGCCAAGTCAACAGTGGACACTGTTCCCTGACCTCCTGGGGGGGACCTGGAGCAGCCTGTGACAGCACCTGCCCTGGGGAGCAGCCTGGGGCCCTGGGACAGCACCTCCCTGGAGGTCAGCCTGGGGCCCCGGGACAGTACCTGGAGCAGCTGTGACAGCACCTGCCCTGGAGAGCAGCCTGGAGCCCTGGAACAGCACCTTCCCTGGGGAGTAGCCTGGGGCCCTGGAACAGCACCTGCTCTGGGGGAGCAGCCTGGGGCCCTGGAACAGCACCTGCCCTGGGCAGCCCGCCCCCGCGCACAGAGCCCAACCGCGGCGGGCTCTGTCAAGAAGAAGGCGCAGCGGGCCGAGCCCGGAGGACTCCACGCCAGGGCAGGACCCGCCTGAGCTGCTCAGGGAAGCCCAGCCAGAAAGCCCGGCAGCCCGTGCCGTCCTGCTCACCTGCTCGGCCCCGTAGGCGGTGGCGAACTGCACGAAGTCCTCCATGCGGACGAAGCCGTCCCCGTCCCCGTCCAGCGCGTCAAACACGGCTCGCAGACGGGGTCCGTCCTCCGGGCACCCCGCGGGCTCCGGGGGCCCCGGGCCCAGCTCGTCGGGGAAGAGGCCGGCCGCACCCGGCACGCCGCAGGCCCAGGACGAAGGCAGCTCGGGCTCCGGGGCGGCCCCGGCGGCGCCCTGCGCGTCCTCCAGCCCCGGCTCCTCGCCGTCCGGAGCGGCCGGGGGCTCCGGGGCGGGCCGGCCTGGCTCCATGTTGCGGGGCGCGCCCCCGGCCACGGCGCGGGCCCGCGCGGCTAGTGGTGCGGCGGGCGGCAGACAAAGGCGCTCAGGGCGCGGCGGCGGGCGCGGGCATCCCCGCGGCAGCACTCGGGCCCGGCTCCGCGCTCGCCCATCTCCGCGCCGCCGCCTCGGCCGCCCTCGGCCCGGGCCCCTGGCAGCGGGGGCGGCGGCGGGGAGGACGCCGAGCCGGGCAGGACGCGCAGGGCGCCTGACGGAATGAGCGCGGGGACGCCGCCCGGGCCCGCCTCCGCCGGCCGACGTCAGCACGCCAGGCGCTGCCGGCCAGGCCCCCGGCCGTCTCTGAAGGCGGGCGCGGGGGTCGGGGGGGTGTGGAAGGTCGGGGGCTGTGGGGTGCTTGGCGGGCTGTGGGGGTGGTCAGGGACATGTGGGGGGCTGTGCAAGGTCGGGGGGCTGTGGGGTGCTTGGCGGGCTGGAGGAGTCGGGGGCTTGGGGTGCGGGGTAGTGTGGGGGCGGTGGGTGTCAGGGCCTTGGCCTGTGGGTTCCTTTAGGCGCACACTGCAGGCCCGGGACTTCCACAGGCAGCCTGTGCGTCTCCAGAGAGGGGCACCCTGCAAACCCGGGAGTAGACGCGGGGATGAGCTGTCCCTGGACGGTGGACGCAGACAGAGCCGAGCCCGGCGGAGGGCCGAAGGAGGAGGGGTCTCCCTGCCCATCCAGGTATGCATCTGAAGGCCTGAACTGGACGTTGCGCGAAGGCTGTCGGCCACACAGAGTTGTGAGGCACTTTTTCAAAGATTTGTTTCTCTTTCACTGGAAAGGCTTATGTAGGAAGATAACATCTTCCATCTGCTGTTTCGCTCCTTGGGTGGATCTAAAGCCAGGTGCTTCTTCCAAGTCTAATGTGGGTGCAGGGTCCCAAGGCTTTGGGCCGTCCACTGCTTTCTAAGGCCACAGGCAGGGAGCTGGATGGGAGGTGGAGCAGCCAGGACACAAACTGACACCCATATGGGATGGTGATGTTACACAGAGGATTAGCCTGTTGAGCCATCACCTTGGCTCCAACTGTTTGTTCCTTTCTCTTTTTTCTAAGAGTTTTTTTTTTTTTAAATTGCAAAGTCAGATATACAGAGAGGAGCGACAGAAAAGAAGATCTTCTGTCCAATGATTCACTCCCCAAATGACCACAACAGCTGGTGCTGCGCCAATCCAAAGCCAGAAGCCAGGAGCCAGGAGCCTCTTCCAGGTCTTCCATGCAGGTGCAGGGTCCCAAGGCTTTGGGCCATCCTCGACGGCCTTCCCAGGCTATAAACAGAGTTGGATGGCAAGTGGAGCTGCCTCAATTAGAACCAGAGACCATATGGATCCCGGTGTGTTCAAGGCAAGGACTTTAGCCGCTAGGCCACTGCACCAGGCCCCAACTGTTTGTTTCTAAATGTATTTGAGAGAGTGAGCATTTCCACTGGTTCACACCCCAGGTGGCCTGCCACAGTAGGGCCTGGGTAAGCCACAGCTGGACTCAATCCAGACACACTTACTGGAGCCATTGCTGGAGTCCAGCCAGTGGCACCCCAGTTCTTGGTGGACAAGAGCCCCTCTCCCAGGATGGTGCCTACCCGTCCTAGTCCCCATGACCAGGGAGGGAATACAGACAGTACATGGCCCACAGTGGGGTCAGGGTAGCAGGTCGAGGTGACTGGCCCCAGCTGAAGCCTGCCTGCTGAGTCAGCAATTCCCAGAGTATAGATTTTCAGACACCCCAAGTGTGCCTGTCCTGGGGGCAGAGGGCTATGGTAGACAAGCTGGTTTGATCACAAGTCTGTTATGTGAAATGTACTTTTTTTAAAAAAGATTTATTTATTTTATTACAAAGTCAGATATACAGAGAGGAGGAGAGACACAGAGGAAGATCTTCTGTCTGATGATTCACTCCCCAAGTGAGCCGCAATGGCCGGTTCTGTGCCAATCTGAAGCCAGGAACCAGGAACCTCTTCCAGGTCTCCCACGCTGGTGCAGGGTCCCAATGCATTGGGCCGTCCTCAACTGCTTTCCCAGGCCACAAGCAGGGAGCTGGATGGGAAGTGGAGCTTCTGGGATTAGAACTGGCGCCCATATGGGATCCCGGGGCGTTCAAGGTGAGGACTTTAGTCGCTAGGCCACGCCGCCGGGCCCGTGAAATGTACTTTTTAAAGATGTATTTATTTTGATTGGAAAGGCAGATATACAGAGAGGAGAGACAGAGAGGAAGATCTTCCATCCAGTGATTCACTGCCCAAGTGGCTGGAGCTAAGCCAATCCAAAGCCAGCAGCCAGGAGCATCTTTCGGGTCTCCCTCACAGGTGCAGGGTTCCAAGGCTTTGGGCCATCCTTGACTGCTTTCCCAGGCCACAAGCAGGGAGCTGGATGGGAAGTGGAGCGGCTGGGACACAATCCCATATGCCATGTCAGTACCTGGAGGTGGAGAATGAGCTAGCTGAGCCAAGAGTGGCCCCTGAAATGCACATTGTACAGAAACAAACTGAGTGGAAGTTGATGTGGCCTTGGCTCTCCCCAGGGGCATTGATGTCTGACTGGCACTGTGATTCAGCTGCTGCTACCATCTCCTCGCCCCACGGAGCGCTCAGCACTGCCCAGGCTGCCTGGAAATGGGCAAGCCACCTTTAGGTCAGCTGTCCCTTCCTCTTACAGGAGCACCCCACATCCAGAAACACCCTGAGCAGTCAGGTTCCTCCTGCCACAGTGGGCCTCCTGAGGCACACTCCCCGCAGCAGCCCAGTGCCCAGCACTCCCCACAGCCCTAAGGAGGCAGCCCAGTGCTCAGGGAATGGAGGGCCCTCTGCAAGCAATGGTGAAGGCTCCAGGAGTGCACAGCTGGCATTCCCCAGTTCCAGCTCCCTACTCCAGGGCACCTTCGAGGAACTAGGTATCATCTCAGGGACTGAGACCTGCCAGCGTGTGGGAGACCTGGCTGCCACCCAACCCAGCCCATTTTTCCTAGTATTTGGGACATAGACCTGGTGGGTGCTTGCTCCCTGTCTGCCCAACTCTGCGTGCTTTCCAGGAAGCCAGAAAAGTGTACATGTTCTGACTGTAGGAAATTCTGGAGATGCAAATAGGCTCTCAGTGGGAGTGTGCCTCAGTGTCCCTCAAGCTGCAGCGTTAAGAAGTGACAGGGATTCGGGACCAGGGTGGGTCGAACTGCCAACCAGAGGGGACATCCACAGACATACTGGAGCCTGACACTGTGGATACATCAGTTGTCTCCCCAAAATGGAAACCCTTCTAGAGAAGTCCTCTTCATGATGGCTATGAAGTGGAAACTCCACCTAGTGGGGTGTGACTCCTGAGCACTGTGGGCAATGTGCAGGTCACCAGGACCTGCCTGGAGGGTGGGTTGTATTTAAGGTCTAGCCTCTGCTCACCCCAGTCCTTTTTTTTTTTTTTTTTTTAAAGATTTATTATTATTAGAAAGCCGGATATACAGAGAGGAGGAGAGACAGAGAGGAAGATCTTCCATCCGATGACCCACTCCCCAAGTGAGCCGCAATGGGCCGGTGCACGCCGATCCGAAGCCAGAAACCTGGAGCCTCTTCCAGGTCTCCCACGCGGGTGCAGGGTCCCAAGTCCCTGGGCCGTCCTCAATTGCTTTCCCAGGCCACAAACAGGGAGCTGGATGGGAAGTGGAGCCGCCGGGATCAGAACCGGTGCCCATATGGGATCCCGGGCTTTCAAGGCGAGGACTTTAGCCGCTAGGCCACGCCGCCGGGCCCCACCCCAGTCCTCTTGCTGCCATCTGTGAGCCAGCCCCTGGGGGCCGTTTGAGTTGAAGTGGTGAGCAGCAGACCAGTGTATTCATTAAACTCAGGCTGAGGTGTTCGCCAGAGAAAAACTGCTCCTTTTTCCCTAGATATTTATGCATTTAAAACTCAAGAGAGGGCCTGGCGCAGTGGCCTAGCGGCTGAACTCCTCACCTTGAAAGCGCCGGGATCCCATATGGGTGCCGGTTCTAATCCCAGAAGCTCCACTTCCCATCCACCTTCCTGCTTGTGGCCTGGGAAAGCAGTCGAGGACATCCCAAAGCTTTGGGGCCCTGCACCAACGTGGGAAACCTGGAAGAGGTTCCTGTTTCTTGGCTTCGGATCGGCGCAGCACCGGCCGTTGTGCTCACTTGGGGAGTGAATCATCGGATGGAAGCTCTTCCTCTGTGTCTCTCCTCCTCTCTGTATATCTGACTTTGTAATAAAAAATAAATAAATCTTTAAAAAAAAAAAAAAAGATCTGTTGGGTTAGACCAAAGCCAGGAGCTTCTTCCAGGTCTCCCACACGGGTGCAGGGATCCAAGCACTCGGCCATTCTCGGCTTTCCCAGTTTCATAAGCAGGAAGCTGGATGGAAAGTAGAGCAGCTGCGACTCAAACCAATGCCCATATGAGATACCAGTGTCACAGGAGGCAGTGGCTTTACCCCCTATACCAGAATGCCAGCCCATGCCAAACATTTGGAAACTGCATTAACACTTTGTGTCCAGCACGTCCACTTACCCAGAAGTCAGTTTCAGGAGCTGTGGGAGCACATGGCCCCACTTGTGTTTACTGGTATTTTATTCAGTGGGAAGGGTTTTTTTTTCACCTTCAAATTTGGGAAAATGCACTCACTTCTCAGAGTAAAAACAGAACATGCATCTGTGAGGCACCATTTTGTTCCTCCTGACTCAGCCCGAGGTTCTTTCTTATTTTAGCATTCCACTCTGAAGCTGCCAGCACCTGCTTCCCATATTGCAGCCCCCTCATGCACACCATGCCCCATGCTCCTGCCCTCCCACCCGACCAGGCCCCGAAGGGGTGAAGCCTGAGCCCCCATTCCTGTCCCACCATGCCCCACACTCCTGCCCTCCCACCTCAACCAGGCCCTGAAGGCCAAGTATTAGCCCATCCCCCTCACTGTGAAGACACTTGCAGTGTGGAGGGTAGAAGTGGATTCTGTTTCGGACAGCATCTCTTTTTTTCTTTACTTTCGACATTCTTTATATAGTTAATTAGGGCAAAAAGGTTCAAGGGCTACAGGAAAGTGGTTAAGACTATCATTTCCACATTGTTTCCTTCATCTATCTGGGGTAAAGGGGGAGATAAAGGGAGAAGCCCCACCCAGTCTCCCACCCATCCCAGGTGCCCGATGTGGGGCATGCTCCGAGGGTCTTGCTCAAGTGGTTTTCATAGTTCAACAGTTATGAATTGCTGTCAGTCTCGCCACTCCAAGGTTGCTGAAGAATCTACTGATGGACATAGTCCATCATAGTCTCCATTTGCCCAGTTTTTCACTGCCAACATATGGCTGAGGTAGTTGACTGACTTGCTCCAGACAGCGTCTCTTGCTGCGCTGCCCTGTCTCCCCACTGTCCCTGAGTCTCCAGGCTCTCTGCTGTCCACCTAGCTTCCTGTTCATGTGCCGGAAGACCCAGCTGAGGCCCTTTGCTGGCCATGCCCCAGCTAAGCTGACTGGCCACTCACTGGCCCAGCAGGCCTGGGGTGTACCCAAACAGCAAGAGGAGGTTGTTTTTTTTTTTTTTTAAAAAAAAAAGATTTATTTATTCTTATTACAAAGTCAGATATACAGAGAGGAGGAGAGACAGAGAGGAAGATCTTCCGTCTGATGATTCACTCCCCAAGTGACCACAACGGCCGGTGCTGCACTGATCCGAAGCCAGGACCCCAGATCTTCTTCCAGATCACCCACGCAGGTCCAGGGTCCAAGGCTTTGGGCCGTCCTCCACTGCTTTCCCAGGCCACAAGCAGGGAGCTGGATGGGAAGCAGGGCTGCTGGGATTAGAACCGGTGCCCATATGGGATCCCGGGGCAGTTTCAAGACGAGGACTTTAGCAGCTAGGCCACGCTGCCGTGCCCAAGAGGAGGTTTTCACTTGAGGACCAAGACCCCATCTGCTGACTCTTGCTAAGTGCCTCTTCCGGAAAGTACAACTGAATTTTTGGGGGTGCAGTGGCCCTCACAGTGTGTCTTCAGGGTCCAAAGATCTTCAGGTGAAGGCCTTGTAAGGGTCAGCCCTGAGGCAGCAGGTGGACTCCATGGGGTACCCACAGGAGCCCCCAGGCAGGTTCCTGAAGCTCAGCCCACAGGCACACTCGCAGTGTAGCACCCATGTAACCATGGCCATGTTGCTGCCTTGAAATGCTCACTCCCCACATGCGCATCCAAAGACAGAGCCAAGAGCTCCCAGGGGCAGCTGGGGTCCTCAGAGGTGGCACTCAGCGGTCAAGTGCTGCCAACCCCACATGGCCTCACAGGGGGTAGAGTACACAGCAGGTGTCCCATGGGTAGGAACAGGACTCGCTCAGGTCCCAGCTGCCATGTGGCTATAAGATGGCTAATGACCATGACAAGCATGCCGGCTCCAACACTCACAGAGGAACCCTATGCACCCCAAGTGTCAGTGTCTGGAACAGATGGGGCAGCTGGCTAGGGAGCACAGGGCCATGGGGCTACATGAGGAACGTGTGCTGCTAACCCTGCCTCCAACCACTCTCATCTGCGGTGCCATGGACAGGAAGGCGCAAGGCCTGGGCTGACATTCCCACAGTAAACCAGCACTGCTGCCCTCAGTGCTGAGGTCTCCACAGCAAACAGATGCTGTCAGGGTGGGCCCAGTCCCAGTACCTCCACCCCCCACAGGGTACAGACACCCCTAGAGCCACCACCTGCTGTTCCTCAGGGAACCCCAGAACTTGAATGCACATGGGCATCTCAGCAGCGTCCTCCCCACAGCAAACAGCCTCATCTTGGGGACTCAGTGGCCCTTCATCTTCCAGACACTGCAAAGTCCAACAGTGATCTCATACTAACAAGGTGATTCTTTTTTAAACATGTCTCCTAAAAAGATAACAGCAATTGTGCTCAGGTACCTATGGGTGTGGGGCAAGGCAGGCAGAGCCCCCCAGGGTGCTGGCCGAGCAGTCCTGGAAAGTCAAGGTGGCGCGGGCGTTACATCCTGAACAACCCAAGGAGGGTAGCCAGGAGCAAGAGACCCCTGCGGAGACCAACCTGGCTTCCACAGCAACTGCAAAGCACAGGGGTGATGGGGTGGGCGCCTCACCTACAGCTTAGCAGCAGAGTTCATGTGGTCCGTGGCCTGGTTGGGGAACGTCAGCCACGCACCGCCATCCACCACCAGCAGGGCCCCAGTCACGTAGGACGACAGCGGGCTGGCCAGGAAGAGCGTGCTGTGGGCAATCTCCGTTTTGCTGCCCAGCCTCCTCAGGGGGCTGCTGAGGACGTGTGGGCTCCTGTTGGCCATGGGGCCACCTGGAAAGTGGCAGCAGCCTCAGGTCTAGGGTGCCCTGGATGTCAGCACTTCAGCCAGCCACTTCCCTGAACTGGCCCCTATGGGACACCCCGCCAGGTAGGACACACTGCCCTGGGGCCCCGGAGTCTTACTCAGTCGCCGCACCCCCTCTGTGCCATGGATGGGGCCTGGGGCCAGGCTGTTGACACGGATGTGCTGGGGACCCCACTCCACAGCCAGGTGCCGGGTCATGGCATCTGCACAGAAAGAGGTACCTATGGGGACATCTTTGAGGACAGCGGCCAGGTGCCTCACAACCACGGCTGGGCCTCCAGAGAGGCTCAGGTGGGTAGCCCCGAGGTGCGCCCGTACCCACGGCCGCCTTCGCAGAGCCGGCATGCACCTGCAGCGCCTGCCCCCGGAAACCTAGGGTCGCTGTGATGTTGACGATCACCCCCCCATGGTCCTGAAAAGCACGAGGCGTTAGGTGATGAGTCGGGGAGCAGGGCAGGAAGGGGGGCCCAGCCAGGGGAACACGCACCTGGAAGAACTTCTCGTAGAGCACGCGAGACACATTGAAGGTGCCCATGGTGTCGATGTCCATTATGGTCCTGAATGCATTGAAGGACAGCGCGCTGGCAGGACACAGGAAGTTCCCCGCTGCACCTGCAAGGTAGACCAGCAGGTGGAGTCTGGGCAGCCAGCAGGGGACACAGACTGACCAATGCCCTATGACACCCAGGCAACCCCACCTGGACATGGAAGGAAGTGAGTTTCCTGAGTGACAACTACAACAGACAGAAGTGCTGAAGACCCAACCCAGAGACCAGCGTGGGCAGGCACTCGCTGGCATAGCAAACCCAGATGGGGTCACAAGCCGGTCAGGGATGTTGTTCAAAAGGAGACCCAGACCCAGAGAGGAGGACATGTGAGGGACAGAAGGACAACAGGAGGGGACTGAGATACTACTACAGAGAAGCACAGCCAGGGAACAGAGTCTCAAAGGCACTGTAGTATCCTGAGTGCAGTGACGAAGCAGAGAACATGACCAGAACAGGGCCCCACGGTCAGCCAGCCTGTGGGTCAGCGGTTCTCCTGAGCCCCCTGTGGTCGGCCAGTCTGTGGGTCAGCAGTTTTGAGCCCCCCGTAGTCGGTCTTTGGGCCCCGGCCCCTCTGTGGAACCCTGTGACATCACTTCTTGCTCCCGAGAACGGAGCCACAGACAGAAGCTATGTTTCCCACAGTTAAGTTGAAAAAGACAGCTGGAGCACCATCTCCACTCAAAGCTTCCATGCCCTGGTGGGACTGGCGCCCTGGGGGACACCATGCAGGACATGCTGAGGGGGTTCTAGCCAAGGTGACCCTTCACACAACTATGGCTACAATCATGAAGACGTCGATTCAGTCATTACAACATATTCAACATGCCACTAGAAGAAGCAGGTCAGACTGCCCCAGGGAGGCAGCTCTCTGCTCCTGACCCTGAGGATAGCGCACGGGCTCGGGTCCAGCTGCCCACATGGGAGACCTGGATGGGCTCTGGGCTCCTGTCCCAACCCAGTCTGGCTACTGCAACCTTCTGGGGCATGAACCAGCAGATGCAAAAAGCTCTCTCCCAGTTTTTTAATAAGTACATCAATCTAAAAACACAAAAAATAATAGGGAGAGGGCTTGGCGCAGTAGCCTTGTGACTAAAAAGTCCTCGCTTTGAACATACTGGGATCCCATATGGGCGCTGGTTCTAATCCTGGCGGCCCCACTTTCCATCCAGCTCCCTGCTTGTGGCCTGGGAAAACAGTTGAGGACGGCCCAAAGCCTTGGGACCCTGCACCTGTGTGGGAGACCTGGAAAAGCTCCTAGCTCCTGGCTCCTGGCTTCAGATCAGATCAGATCAGCTCTAATTATTGCAGCCAGTTGGGGAGTGAATCAGCAGATGAAAGATCTTTCTGTCTCTCCTTCTCTTTGTAAACCTGCCTTTCCAATACAAATAAATCTTTAAAATCATACTAATAGTGGGGGAAATCATGGAGTGGGTAGGTGGAATTCACTCACTTATTCCACAAATCTGGGTTAATATGAACATGATTACTTTATCTGCAGGGAGACAGAAAGCTGGAGCTGGCACCCCAGCACCCCAGCCAGTGGGAAAGCCGTGCCACGTGCCCGCCCCATCACTTCCCCTCCTCCTGTACTGCTTATCTAACTTTGTCTCCTGTGTCTGACAGGCAGAGCAAGAGAAAGGCCCTCCAGCACTGGTTCACTCCCCAGTGCCCCACGCTGCCTCCCAGGTGCATCAGGAGGCAGCCGAATAGGAAAGAAACGGAGTGCCAGGACTCCAAGTGGCCCTGTCACATGGGCTATGCTTCACACCACCTTTCACTTTAGAAGGGGATGATTTGGGGACACCAGTTGCAGTCTGCATTCTCAAGGCATCTCTGTGGCAGAGCCTGTTTCCAGCAGGCCCAGGAAGCTCCCATACCCCAGTCCCCACACTTCTGGGACCCCAGCCAGGACTGCCAGCCTAGAGGCACCCCTGACTCCACAGACTCACAGTTGACAAGAATGTTGATTTTGCCAAACTCCTGCAGGGCCTGGTCCACAGCGGCCATGATGGCTGGGGGAGCACGGACATCCATAGCCAGGGGTAGGCATCGCCGGCCGGTGGCCGCAGTCAGCTTCTTGGCAGCCTAGAAATGAACAGGAAGAAGTGGATGACAGCCCTGGGGACTCCTGAAAACCTGCAGCCTGTGTCACATGAGAATGAGGCACCTTGGGTTCAGCTGCCCCTGGGGCCAGGACCCCCATTGCAAAGCCCTGGCTCCCAGGCCCGCCCAGATCAGCAGGAGGACAAGAGGCCAGCTTCTTCCCAGCCCACTGGGCCAGCTCAGTAACTCAGCGGAACTGAGCTCCCTTCAGACATGAGTACACCTGGTATCCCTAACTCTTGGGTCTCAGGGTCCCCCCAGCCCCTGGGGACAGCCCACAAACAAGGCCTTCTCACCACTGACACTCTGGGAAGGCTCCTGGGTCTTGGGGTACCCCAGCCCAGGATCAGGGTCCCCCCCAGCACCTGGGGATGGCCCACAGACAAGGCTCTCTCACCATCGACACTCTGGGCAGGCTCCTGCTGGCGATGACCGTGTGGCAGCCATGCCTGCAAAACAGACACAGGCCACAGGATGGCAGGAGCAGAGCGGACCTGAGCAACACAGAGGACCAGGTCTGGGGAAAACAGACAGTCCCTGCCCGCCTTGTACCTCCACCTGCAACACCATTCCACAGCCACCTCAGCCCCACCCAGTCCTGGATCCCCCCTAGTATGCTGGCCATGCACTAGACGCCTGCTGGGAAGATGAGCCTGCCAAGATCAGGTGTACCCCAAAAGCTCCTACACAGGAAGAGGAGGGCTGAGGCAACAGAGGTAGAGACAGATACCAGGGCTCGGAGAGCTGAGGTGACAAGGCACAGACCCCAGCCTGGTCCCAGAACTCATCTCCAGCCTGGGACATCCCAAAGCCACAATCCCAGAGCACAACCTGCCCAGACCTTCATGCATCTCCTGGATTCCTGCCACCTGATGCGGTCTACCAGCTCTGCCACCCATCACCTCCAGTGCAGATGGGGAGACCCCAGAGCCAGGAGGGGCTGCCAAGCCATACTCACCGCATGAAAATCTCTGCAATGCGGAACCCAATCCCAGAGCCCCCGCCAGTGATGAAGGCCACCTGGTCCCTGAGACAAGGAGGCAAATCTTGGAAAAGCTCTGTGCTGATAGAGGGACGGGAAGGTGCCTGTGGACTTCCAGCCCCGGTTGGCACTCTGACCCCAGGACGGGCAGGTGCACGTGGACTCTGACTCTCAGCCCCGGCTGGCATCTGCCCGGGGACTCTGACCCGTGGACGTAGTGCTCTACGGAGAGGAGCCCACGGCCAGCGAGACCGCCTGGCACGGGGGGCTTTCCGGGGAAACGCATCTGGACCCAATAACCACAATCCCGCACACTTGAAGGGAGACCTCCTCCGCACAGCGGTGGGACTCCAGGGGCGCTCCGCACGCTTCACCTGCCGGCCGTGCTCGCCATCCCAGCCTGGTTCCCGGGCCCTTCCCGCGCAGGACTCACCGGAGCAGGTCCGGGGAGAAGAGGTGACGGTACTCGGTCAGACACTCGTCCTCATCCACATCGGGAACGGGGGCAGCCATAACGCCGAGCCCCACTGGAGAGGACTGACGCCCGAGCCCCGCAGCGGAGGACTGCAGGGCACACAGTGAGTCGTGGGCGGAGAGCGCGCAGGCGCAGTGACAAAGGCTGGATGAGCATGCGCATTGGGCTGGAGGCGGGACGGATCTAGGCGGCGAGAGCGGAGGGTAGGCAGACCGCGCAGGCGCACTGCGGAGGGGGCGGGGCGGAGGGCGCAGGCGCACTGCCAGGGCTAGCGGAGCACGCAGGCGCACTGCAGGGGGGCGGGGCGGAGAGCGCAGGCGCACTGAGGGGCGGGTGGCTAGCTCGCCTGTCACCTTGAGCCGCTCCGCGTGTCCTTGGGGTCCGGCGGCCGGTCATGCACTGTCGGCCGGTGCCTAGCGACAGGCCCTGGGGCGGCCACCCGACAGGAAGGGAGTGCAGCACACACACAGCCCAACTGGTGGACGCCAGGACGGGGCTACTGGCCAGGGAACCAGAGGCTGCGACATCCCTGCCTGGCTCTTTCACATTGAACAAAATGGAGAACAAATGTAAAACATTCAATTTTAGGAAGGAGCCCGATGCTAAACAAATTAAAGGATTGGAAGGCTACCACCGCCCACTTTGCTTCCTGTTGGGGTATACTTAGGGAAACCAGAAGATTGGTTTCACAGCGTGACTTGGGCAAATGTGCAGGGACAGTGTGCTTTGGGGTTGGCCGTCTGTGGAGATACACCCCCCAACCCTCCAGGTAGTGAGGAGTTAGGAGCGGGCGCGGAAGCCAGTTTTGCTTAGTCAATGTGGCACAAGCTGTAGGACCCGTCAGCAGGTGGCAGTGATGTGAGACCAGCACATGGTCAGACACGCTACCTCCCTGGACAGCAATCTGCATTCCAGCAACTGCACTATGTACCCTGCCCCAAGGACATCGCTTTGCCCTGGCACAGACAGGCCAAGAGAAGCCCAACTGGAAACCCCAAGGACATGAGGGAGGTTGCTTGGGACGCACAGTTCTCCCACAGTGTGCCAAGCTGGGATGCCCAGTCCCCCATTCACGCACCCGGTTTAGACCCAGCTCCTCCACTTTGGTGGAATCCTGGGAGGCAGCAGATGACACCCCAGTTCTGGGGTCACGTGCCACCCACAGGTGAGCTATGGATGGACATGCCTGAGGCAGGACACCAGGCAGCTCCCTCATCAGCCAGAGGCCCCATGAGCCCAGGTGATGGGCCCCACCTGTGCCTTCCCGCCACCTTGGGACCACCCGGACAACACACTCAGCCTATCCAGGCACAGAGCTTTCTTGTCCGTCTTCCTCGGTGGGCAGTGTTCAGGACATGTCACTCCATACTGAGCACACCACCCCGAGCTGACCACAGTGGACTTTAATGTCTCCATCGGCAGAGGGAGGCCACTCTCCAGGTGGGAGCGACGAGTCCCCTCTTGTGCAGGTGGGAGGTACAGGAAGGCACCTAGATGGAGCTCACAGCACTTGTCTGGGCAGCAGGGGACGGGAAGTGGCCGAGCGGGGCAGTCAGGTGCTGTGTGGGCAGGAGTCCCTGTTGACCGAGGTGGCTCCGCGACCCTCAGACAGGGGCGGCGCTGTGGTGGTCCACATCAGCCCAGCTCAGCAACTCACTGCTCTGGAACCACAGCTGGATCTCTCTCTGGGCCCCCTCCACGGAGTCGCTGGCATGGACCACGTTCCTGTGCCAGGCAACAAGGGTCCTCACTTCAGTGTGCGCCCTCAGGGTCCCAGGGACAGCCTGCGGGGGCAGCAGGTGGGACATACAGAGGGGAGTCGGGAAGCCTGGCCTAGCTCCGGCCTTGACCGGTCTTGTGTTCCTCCCGGAGCTTGCGTGCCACCCCACCCAGGGACAACCCAGGGAGGCAGAGGTGACTACCACACAAAGGAGGTACTCCGTGGCCTCCCACGCCATGCAGGGCTGGGCTGTAAGCCTCCATGCCACCCAGCGCCCCGCATCCCCCAGGACACCTGGACTTGGGCTGCTGGCTCAGCAGTAAGACCTCCACCATACCTGCTGACGTGGGTGCTGAAGTCGCCCCGGATGGTTCCGGGGGCAGCCTCACTGGAGTCTGTGTCCCCTATCATGGCCCTCGAGGTTCGGACCACATTGTGGCCCTCCCAGACCTGCAGCCAACAAATAATAGTTGGTGGGGGGTGCCCACACAGACCCCCCCCCCCTTAGCTGTCCCACGTACCATGGCCACCACAGGGCCGGAGCTCATGTAGCGGATGAGGGCCGGGTAGAAGGGCTTCCCCTGCAGGTCCTGGTAGTGTTCAGCCAGGACACTCTCAGGCACCTGGGGGTGGCAGGGAAGGGGTGAGAGCTCATGGGGCCAGAGAGCCTCCCCACTGCCCAGCCCAGCCCCTCAGGCATGCCCCAGCCCACTGCCCAGCCCAGCCCCACTGGCGTGCCCCAGCCCCCGGCCCAGGACAGCCCCTCTGGAGTGCCCCAGCCCCTGCAGGACAGCCCCTCTGGCATGCCCCAGCCCCCGGCCCAGGACAGGACCTGCAGCATCTTCATTCCCACCAGTCGGAAGCCTCGCCGCTCAAAGCGTTGAATCACATCCCCCACAAGCCGCCGCTGCACACCGTCAGGCTTCACAGCCACCAGTGTCCGCTCCCGGGGCCAGGTGGGCCCTCCTTGAAGAGAGCAGGAGTCAGGACCACCTCTGGGTAATCAGCTCTGGATTAGTGTGGCCCTGGGGGGTCTTCCAGTCTGTCTGAGGGCCTGCTTCCCTAAAACGGCCCAGGTCCGGGACCAGCGTCCAAACGCCAGGGCTGATGCACCAGACATGGGCTCAGCCTGCAAGGTTGGGACAACCAGGAGCTGGCACGCTTCCCACAGGTGAGCCCCAGCTCAGGAGGGCTGCCCAGGCGTGAACCCGTGAACCCTCTACTGGGACGGTTGCAGGAGTCCAGACAGGACCTTTGCAGGCTGGAATCAGGCTGAGGTCTGTCCAGCGTTTTCTCCAGAGGAGACCCCCTGCCCCTCCTGCACTCAGGGGCACTCTCCTACAGGGGTCCGAGGGAGACCCAGACCCTGGGTATCCCACAAGAAGGGCAGACAGGACCAAAATGACTCCAGGGACTAGATTCCATCCACAACAGGGCCGGGCAGTGGACAGAAAGAGGGGCACCCACTATGTGCTGCCCAGCAGCAGAACCAAGGAGGGCTGCCCTGTGGCTGGCAAGTTTGGGACTCAGAGAGCGGCAGAGAGGGTGGGTGAATGACCTCCCTACGGGCCGGTCGCCACGACTCCCTCATGCGTAGGGTGGCCAGGAAGTCCTGGGCTGCCTTCTGCTCCGGGGGCCTCAAAGTCCCCGCAAAGAGGGGGCGGCAAGGTGGCAGAGTGCGTCCCAGCCTGGTCCCCAGACCCGGACCGCGTGCTCCTGCCCGCCAGAGACACGCCGTCCACTCACCTGAGCCAGCGCGCAATGGTGCGCTCCAGGGGCGCAGAAGCAACCGCAGCGAAGCGCGCTCGAAGAAGCGGCCCATGGCGCCCGCCGCCCGGCCGCTCGCCGGGGGAAGGGGCGGTGCCGCGACCCGGGCCCGCCCCTGGGCCCGCCGCGACCGGGGGCGCGCAGGACTGGAAGGCAGAATGCGGTGCCTGACCGAGTTCTGCTTACCTCGGAGGTGCCGGCGGGCAAAGTGGAGTTTAGCTTTCTCCCACCGAGCACGGGCCCCGCGCACTCGGCTGGCTCGGCCCAGGGAGGACAGCAGCCCCTGGCCTAGGCGGGATCCACCCATTCACTACACTCTTGCCTTTTTTTTTTCTTTTTTTTTTAAAGATTTATTCATTTTTATTACAGCCAGATATACACAGAGGAGGAGAGACAGAGAGGAAGATCTTCCGTCCAATGATTCACTCCCCAAGTGAGCCGCAACGGGCCGATGCGCGCCGATCCGAAGCCGGGAACCTGGAACCTCTTCCGGGTCTCCGATGTGGGTGCAGTGTCCCAAAGCATTGGGCCGTCCTCTACTGCTTTCCCAGGCCACAAGCAGGGAGCTGGATGGGAAGTGGAGCTGCCGGGACTAGAACCGGCGCCCATATGGGATCCCGGGGCTTTCAAGGCGAGGACTTTAGCCGCTAAGCCACGCTGCCGGGCCCATTGCCTTTTTTTTTTTCTAAGAGAGCGGGAGGTGTGCCATCCACTGGTTCCTTTTTTTTTTTTTTTTTTTTTAGATTTATTTAGTTTATTACAAAGTCAGATATATAGAGAGGAGGAGAGACAGAGAGGAAGATCTTCCGTCCAATGATTCACTCCCCAAGTGAGTGCAATGGGTGGTGCTGTGCCAATCCAAGGCCAGGAGCCAGGAACTTCCTCCAGGTCTCTCATGCGGGTGCAGGATCCCAAAGCATTGGGCCGTCCTCAACTGTTTTCCCAGGCCACAAGCAGGGAGCTGGATGGGAAGTGGAGCAGACAGACCAGAACCAGTGCCCACATGGGATCCCGGGGCGTTCAAGGCGAGGATTTCAGCCGCTGGGCCACGCTGCCGGGCCCCATCCACTGGTTGCTTTCCAAGATAGCATCAATCAATGTCTAATTAGAAACTAGGAGCCAGGAGCTTCTTCCAGGCCTCCCACATGGGTGCAGGATCCCAAGGCTTTGGGCCGTGCTCAACTGCTTTCCCAGGCCATGAGAAAGGAGCTGGAGGGGAAGTGGGGCAGCCGGTCTCCAATTGGGACCACTATGGGATCCTGGCACTGCAGACGGAGGCCTAACGGGGAGCCACCCCTCGGACCCCATCCTGCCTTCTCTCGTATTTTGCTTTGACAGGGGACAAAGCTGATACTGCTGACCCACTACACACATCACTGTGCCTTGCCCTCGGAGCCTGAGGGATGAGCTGAGGTCTCCTGTCTGCCCAGCAGAGCCACAAGGTGACCACCTCAGCCACCCTGGCCCCACGCTGCTCTTGTAAATGGGACTGCTTGGTCAGTCCATTCGGGGCCATTCACTCATCTGTCGCCCCCTCTCCCTGCAGCCCTGATGGGCAGCTCCATGCAGATTTGCTGCACTGCCTTCCCCCTCAGTTTCTGGAACGTTCTAGGGTACAAGTCAGGTCGCGTGGACACAGTTCACTCATCCTCCCAGCACCGTGTGAGTGCTCCAGCCGGACCCAGCTATAGGGTGATGGAGAGCTAGCGCTCAGGCTGCTGGCCTGGGCTATGCCTTCACTGTCAACCACAGGCATTTACAAGTCCAAATCCCCGCTGCACATGGTTCTCACTGTATTCTTGCAGTTTGGACTTAATTTATAAGTCTTCAATCACCTCAAGGTATTTCCCTTTTTCCATGATCATTATTGGTCTATTATTGGTTTAAAGACAATATGAGTGGGGAGAATCCCAATACCTATGAAACTGTGAAATAATACAATGTAATTAATGAATAAATTTAAAAAAAAGAAAAAAGAAAAATACCTAAACACCTCATTAGAAAAAAAAATAAAGTTCACATCCTTGCCTAAAAAAATAAAAATAAAGACAATATGAGGGCCCGGCATGGTAGCCTAGCAGCTAAAGTCCTTGCCTCACATGTGCCGGGATCCCATATGGGTGCCAGTTCATGCCCTGGCCACCCTGCTTCCCATCCAGCTCCCTACCTGTGGCCTCGGAAAGCAGTCAAAACGGCCAAAACCATGGGACCCTGTACCTGTGTGGGAGACCCAGAGGAGACTCCTGGTTCCTGGCTTCAGATCAGTCAGCTTTAGTCTTTGGGGCCACAAGGAGAATAAACCAGAAGATGGAATTTTTTTCTCTGTTCTCCTCCTCTCTGTAAATCTGACTTTCCGATAAAAATAAACAAATCTTTAAAAAAATATGATCTCTGCCATTGTCCATGCCTACAATGTCAGGATACACTTAAATAGCAGAATGCGGGCCCGGCGTGAGAGTGTAGTGGTTGAAGTCCTCACCTTGCACCTTGCATGTGCCGGGATCCCATATGGGCACTGGTTCTAATCTGTCTGCTCCGCTTCCCATCCAGCTCCCTGCTTGTGGCCTGGGAAAGCAGTGGAGGACGGCCTAAGACCTTGGGACCCTGCACCCATGTGGGAGACCCAGAGAAGCTCCTGGTTTCAGCTCAGCTCAGCTCAGCTCCAGCCATTGCGGCCACTTGGGGAGTGAACCAGCAGACAGGGAGTGAGCCAGCAGAAGGAAAATCTTTCTGTCTCTCTATCATTCTGAAAATCTGACTTTCCAGCAAAAATAAATAAATCTTAAAAAAAAAAAAAAAAGACTCAGTTTAAATACATTCTTGCTGGAGACCAGCTCCAGCTGAGTTCAGAGCTCGGGAAAGGTGTGTGGAGTCGGCGATAAAGAAAGACACGGACACTGTCACTTGGTGCCCTCCCGCCACAGCACAAGAGCCTGTCCTTTTTTATTTACTCAGACACCTCACAAGCTTCTACACAAATAACTAATTGTTCTAGTTTTACTTCAAGACTAAGGGGGCATGCACAGACATTCGGTCATTCCGTCTGCACTTCAGGGCTAAGCAGGTACCCTTATTCATTCTTCAGTAGCAGCCACGAAGTGACAGCCAGGACTCCAAGGTCAAGGCACATGCGATTACCTGCTAACCAGTAATACATTCCTATCACATTTCTATTTCTACAATTTACCCATCATTTAATGAGAAAAATATGTTACCAGGGAAAAAACATAAAAATCTAAGACAAAAGTTTCTAATGTTAAATTCCCTCTACAACCCCATAAACAATGAAACAATAATTAAAAGCCTATTTCTTTAATAAAAGCATCCTTAATTTCTCTAGCTAAAAATTATAAAAGTGGCTAGAACAGTTACATTTTCTATGCCTCAAAGAAATTGCAAAGACAGGCTAGCCATTGAGATAACAGTAACTATATTTATCGCCATAGCAGTTTCAGCTCACACTCCCATCACTTGCATTAACATTTAGGATATTTATCAAGCCCTTTCCCAGAAGGTGTACTACATGTCTGGGCCAGATTCTGAGGCAATGGTTAGTACCCAATAAGGTGTTCAGAAATGGCATGGGCTTAACTGTGCTTGTGTGTAAATTGTCAAAGGCCCACTCACCAAGACATTAACTCCCAAGCTCACAACAGTTACAGAAGCCACCTCACAGGGGCAAAAAACAATGCCTCAATAGATTTCAGAATTCCTAGTGTGGTGGTTGAGTGTTCAAAAAAGGGTGAGACTGCATCAAGGTGGTCAGACAGAAATCTGCCAGGCCCTGCCAAACAGCTGGAAGCTCCCCCAGGCCCTGCCAAGCAGGGGAGCTGCTCTCTTCACACCTTCGTGTCATCCACACCCACTGCACAGACCCCAGCAGATTCTTGCTTTTCCAATGCTCTGAAAGCGTTTTTGGACCAGTGGCTGAAGGCCTGACTGGAAGCCCCACAGGAAGTCGCGCATCCTGCTGATTGAGAGTTCAGTGATTGGGTGGGGGTACCCCATATTTGCTGGTGAGCCTCCCCTACTCCAGGTAGCTAGTCCCTCCTGGCACCAAGAGGGTAGGGGAAGCACAGGCAAGCGTGGGGTGGAGCGGGCAGCCATGGAGTGTCCTTGCTGCTGGGCACACACCTGCCTCAGGATGGGAGTGCAAGCTATTGGCACGCACACTCATTTCTTTCCAATTGGAAAGAAAGGATAAAAAGAAGTAAACCATTCTTCAGTGGAACTGACTGTGGCAGTGGGGCAGAGCCCCCATGGCCTGACCACAGCTTGGGGGAAGCAGAGCCCTAAGCAGCCAAGCTTGACCAGGTTCATGTTACACCAAAAGCAGAAAGTCAGGCCTGGTAAAATGGCTCAAGGGCCAAGTCCTCACCGTGCAAGCATCAGGCTCCCATATGGGCGCTGGTTCACGTCCCAGCAGTTCCACTTCCCATTCAGCTCCCTGCCTGTGGCCTGGGAAAGCAGTTGAGGACGGCCCAGAGCCTTGGGACCTTGCAGCTGATTGCACTGGATACTGCAGCAGCTCCTATGATGTGGGACACTCTTTCCCAGGGCTGCCCTCCAACACCATAGGCAGAGGGCAAGAGCACACCCCAGCCAGCTCCATGCCTTTGCCCAGTTTGCCACTCCCCCTCAACAATGATTGCTTCTCTTAAGCCCTGTCCACGCCACCCTCCTTGTGACTTTGTGATGGTTGCATCCCTCCCCCACGGCCAGGCCCCAGGAGAAGCTCCCTGCGCAGCTCCCAGAGGGCTGCTCCAGCGGGGACCACGGAGTAATGAAACCTTGGGAAGGATGACTTCTGTTTCACACCCAGCACATCCTCCAGAAGAGGGAGGAAAAGCCGGCTTACAAGCCCTGGATGGAGGCACCCGGCCCGCCAGGTGCGTTCCCTTGGGGTCTCCCAGGACATCTCGCATTCTACCAGCCCGTTCCTAAAGGCGTAGGAGGCATGCCAGCTGTGAAGTGCCGGCTCCAGCACGTATTGCTCTGGGTAAGCTTGCTTTTTGTTTTCAAGGCAGATTCTTTCATGTGAAGGGCAGAGAGACAGCTGACTGGCAACTCTGGGCTGCGGCAGGAGTCCCTCAGCTGTGAGGCCGAGCAAAGCAGCAGGAGGAGGGAAGGAGGAGCGTGCACCTACAGCAGGTATGGCCAGGTTTCTCTTCCGGCTCCTCCCAGCGGTGCTCTCCAGCAGGAACCAGGAGAGTGAGGCTGCGCAAGTCTCTGCAGCTAGGTCCCCAGGCCCCTCCCAGGATCATGTCAACCACACGGCCCAACAAGCCCAGCCTGGCCAGAAGCAGATCTTGGACAGGCCTCCTCCAGGGCTGGGCGCTGACCACAGCTGTCCTCCTGGGTCATCTTGGCGGCAGTCAGCTGCTCTGTGCACTGAAACCACAGCTTGGCCAAACCTCGAAGAAGCAGCAGCCGTTCAACGGAACAGCTCCTGGGGCTGGATGAAGGAGCCTGCCTAAGTTCATAATAGAAGGAAGCTAGGGCTCTGTGAATTACCAGGGCCATCTGGGGGATAGGAACATTTGCATAAGAACAACGCCAGGCCCTCAGGGTGTGGGTGGGGGAGGGTTTGGAATGCCGGCCAGAGGTCTGAACCTGGCAGTTGCCCTGGACGTCTGCAAAATCATGAGGAGTCCCCAGGTCTCCCAGTGGTTTGCAGAGACCACCAGAAGTGGGCCAGCCTTCCCACAGCGTTCCCAGGGGCATTGGCAGGGAGCTGAATGGGAAGTGGAGCGGCCAAGACTGTGCGGATGCCAGAGACATAACTTGCTCCGCCATGGTGTCGGCTGTAAAATTTGTCCCCAAGATGCCAGCTCCTTGGAACAGTCTTTCTGCTTACTAACACTGGTTTCTGGTAAATGGGCCATCCACAGGTCTGGCTCTTTGTCAGGTAGTAAGGGGAGCCCCCTGCCTTGGGGAGGCCCCACCCAGATTCCAGAGAGATTCCCCCTTTGACTGTGGTCTTCTTCCACCATTAGTGGCTTCCGGTTCATGGGGTGGGGTCTGTGTTCTACCCCTCCCCCAAGACTGGGAAGGCAGAGACCCTTTGACTCTCCCACCCGGGGTCAGAGTGCCTGCTGCTGGGTTCTCCCAGAGACCTTCTAGGCCTTTCCCTCCCCTCCACCTCAGCACACATTACACTTGGCAGCCCATGCCCATGGCACGGCCACTGGGCACAGCTGACGGCTGATGTCCAGCCAAGGGTCACCCTGGCCCTGCGGGCCCCCAGGAACGCAGGGGCCTCTGCTGAGGGCTGCAGCACTTGCTTGTTGTGGGCTAAGGAATTGACTAGTGCTTGTTAGGTTGCGCAGGAACAGAAATAGGAACTGGACTTGGCTAAAAACACCTAGACTAATTGGACTTATCTGTATCTAATATCCTGCTAAATGATGATGGGGGGAATATATAAGGAGAGGTGAAGGAACAATAAAGGGATATTTGGTGGAGACTTCTACCATCACTGGTCTCCTGCCGGATACCCCAGACCCTTTCTGTGTCCACGTTACTGGCTCTGCTGGCCGGAGCACTTGCTGAATTTGTGGGTCAAAGCCCCTCTGGGGCGCTCCCAGGCTGGCCACTGGCATTCCTGTTGGCGGGGTTGGACGCCAGTGTTCTGTGACTCTGCCGGTTTCCCAGATGGCTCTAAGTGTTAAATGCTTGATTTTGGGGCCCACGTGGGAGTGCAAACAGTGAAGCCGCCAGCACCCCTATGAGCATGGGTTCTAGCCCTGGCAGCTCCACTTCAGATTCCGCTCTTGCTCATGCAGAGCACCTACACAACACGGGGCACAGGAGGCCAGGCTGGCGTCATTAGCTCCTGGCTTCCACCTGCCAGCCCACTGGGAGAGTGAACCAGTGGACAAAAGATCTTTCTGCCTCTCCTTTTTGCTTTATATCTGCCTTTCCAATTAAAAAAAAAAAAAAGGGCCTGGCGCGATAGTGAAGTGGTTAAAGTCCTCGCCTTGCACGCACCAGGATCCCATATAGGCACCGGTTCTAATCCCAGCGGCCTAGCTTCCCATCCAGCTCCCTGGATGTGGCCTGGGAAAGCAGTCGAGGACTGCCCAAAGCCTTGGGACCCTGCACCCAGATGGGAGACCCAGAAGAGCTTCTGGCTTTGGATTGGCTCAGCTCCAGCTGTTGCAGTCACTTGGGCAGTGAACCATTGGATGGAAAATCTTCCTTTCTGTCTCTCCTCATCTCTATATATCTGCCTTTCCAATAAAATAAATAAATGTTTAAAAAAAAAAGGATTGTAAATCCTCTGTGATGGGCACCACCACCTCCATACTTTGTGTCTTGTTTTTATTTTTTAAAGATGTATTTATTTATTTTAAAGATATATTTTATTTTTGTTGCAGTTAGATATACAGAGAGGAAGATCTTCAGTCCGATGATTCACTCCCCAAGTGGCTGGAGCTGAGCCAATCTTAAGCCAGGAGCCAGGAGCCTCTTCCGAGTCTGCCATGCAGGTGCAGGGTCCCAAGGCTTTGGGCCGTCGTCCTCGACTGTTTTCCCAGGCCACAAGCAGGGAGCTGGATGGGAAGCGGGGCTGCAGGGATTAGAACCGGCGCCCGTATAGGATTCAGGTGCATGCAAGGCGAGGACTTTAGCTGCTAGGCTACCGTGTCAGATCCGTATTTATTTATTTAAGAGACAGAGCTAAAGAGAGGGAGGGTTAGAGGGAGAGAAACAGCTTCCATACACAGCTTCACTTCCCAGAGGCCCAAAGAGCCATCCTCGCGGGTGCAGGGGCCCAAGCGGTTTCCCAGTGTGTGAAGGTGCAATAGGTGGGCATGGAGCACCAGGTAGCCCTGAGACTGGGAAGGAACCGAGATCTTCCCACTGGAGGAATTCATTGCCCAGTTCCCCTCCCGAGGTCCCTGTGACTGGAAAAACTGTCTTCTAGATCTTTCCTGGTCTCCTTCCCGACGATCCATTCTTTGAACTACCAGGAACCTGCTGGTGGTGGGGGAGCGGTGAGCAGCTCCTGCCACTCAGCGAAGAGAACGTTCTGTTCCTACAGTGTCAGAAGCGCTTTTTCATCTTCCGATGATCAGCAGCTTCTGCACCAAGGCCAGCCTCGCCCCTTCCCGTGACACACCCACGGATCCATCCTGCGACCCTCTCCCCCCGCAGGCCCATTCCTGCCAGCAGGGAGAAGTCACAGGTGCTGCCGCAAGGGTCTCCTGCGCGGTCCAGCGCCCCCTCCGCCCCTCAGGCCTGCGACCACTGCACCCCTTTCCATCCCGCCTGACTGCCCGGTGCGCTCCATCGCCGCACCCGCCTCTGTCCCACATGGCCCGTGCGCCCTGCCCTCTGCCCCTTGCCCCTCCACCTCGCACAGCCCTCGTGCCTTGTCCCGCGTGACTCGGCCGCGCGCCCCTCCGTCCCCTTCCCACCCGCGCCCGGCTGCGCATTCCCTTTCCCACCCGCAAGCCCCGCACGGCCGCCCCGGCCCGCGCCCCCGCCCCGCCGGCTGCCTGCGGGGCGGGGCCGCGCAGGCGGAAGTGCCCGGGGCGCCGGCGACTGGGACCGGCCGGGCCATGGGAGGCCGGGGCAGAGGCGGCGGCGGCGGCCGCACTGGCGGCGAGGACTACCCGGGCGGCGGGGGCGGGCGGCCGGGGACGCGGGCCGGGTAACGCCGGCCGAGCGCGCAGCCATGGGCCGGGCTGGCACCGGGGCCGGGGGCGCGGCGGGGGCGGTGACGGGGCCGCTGCTGCTGCTGCTGCTGCTGCTGCTGCTGCTGGCTCGGCCCCCGCTGGCCGCGGGCGACGGCGGGAAGAGCGGTGAGCGAGCGCGGACCCGTGGCTCGGGCTGGGGGCGCGCGGAGCGCCGGGTGCGGGCGCGGATTGTGACTGAGCCGGGGGCGCCTGTGCGCTCACCTGGCGCGGGCGCGGGGTCCCGGAGCGGGGTCCCGGAGCGGGGCTGGCTCCTCTCCCCTCGCCCCACCTCCCTAGGCGTTCAGGTCCAACCCGACCTACCCGCACCTGCGGGCGTCCCCCCTACCGTGGAGGCTCTACGGGCCGGGCGGCCGGGCACTGGGAGCTCCGGCGCCCACTTTCAACAGCGACCCGAGCAGCCCGGCGGTCCGGGACCACTGGGGTCCAACCTGGAGTGGGGGGCGCGGACTTGCCAGTTTGTCTTTGTGTTTCCTCTCTCTGCTTGCGGGCCAGGTGGCTGGACCAGTGAGGATGCTGCTTTTCCGGGTCCAGCTCGGGGATGAGCCTGTGGCCCTGACCGTCCCTCCGGTTCTGCTGCCAGCCCTCCCTCCCTGAGCTCTAGTTTCTTCCCGGGCTGTGCCTCCTGGTTTCCGAACTTGGCACCGCTTCACATGAGAGGCAGCTTTCCCAGAGGATCGAACACCTGATTAAGTTGTTCCCCTGGAGCCTGCTGCCCTGTTTTTTTTCGTCCCTGGGAGCAGCAGGCTCCTGGGTCACTGTGGGATGGGCGGTGGACTTGGTGACCCGGGTGGGATGCCTGGCAGGAGCCTTGGGGGCTATGAGGCTGGCGGCTCCCTGGTGCCGGGTGTGCAGCAGGTGCATATCCTAGCCTGGTTCCCAGCACAGGCTGGGGTTTGTGTGTCTCTGGAGGGTGTGTTGTGCCAGCAGGGATGCCTGGACCTGTCTCTAACC
This sequence comes from Ochotona princeps, assembly GCF_030435755.1. Taxonomy (NCBI): domain Eukaryota; kingdom Metazoa; phylum Chordata; class Mammalia; order Lagomorpha; family Ochotonidae; genus Ochotona; species Ochotona princeps. The sequence continues at coordinate 7,986,527 of NC_080855.1, read as the reverse complement.
CTTCCAGAGGCCAGGGGTGGCTTGGGACCACTTAGTTTCAGGGTGGGTGCCAGGGACAGGCTGGGTTCTGGGTAGCAGATGTGTGATCTGCAGGTGTGCCCAGGCTGTGTGCTCAAGGGCAAAGAGGCCCTGGCACCTGCCCTGGTGGTGGTTAGAGCAGCTGCTGGCAGACCTGACATGCTTCCCTGAGCTTTCCTGCCTCCTCCATTCTGTCCTGTGCAGCCTTGGGGCCTTCAGCTGCTAGGTGTAGGGGCATACACGTGGGCGGCCTGGGATGAATCCTCAGTGGACCCAGCCAGCCCAACCTCCACTGCAAGCTTGACCAGTGGCTGACAGGGCCATCTGACAGCTCTGGGGGCCTCTAGGGAAGGGGGCAGCAGGTTGGCAGTAGTCCCCGCGCCCTCACAATGGGAGGAGGGAGGCTTCCTGGGTGGCCAAGCCCTGCTTGCTCCACAGCACATTCCTGTCTCCAGAGCTGTACTGCTCATTAACCTTAGCAGGAGGGCACCCAGAGGACATGCTGTCCACCTCAGCCAGGACCCGGGAAGAGTGCAACAAGCCTGAGGCTGTCCAGGGCCTCAGGCCTGAGTGGCCACAGGGCCTCAAAGTGGTGCTCCTCCTCAGGCAGCACCAGTACTCGAGAACCCCAGGGGCAGTTGCTGACCCCTCCGGACCATGCTGAGAGTCAGGATCGCCCTACCCTCACCTCCATGAGGCACTTTCTGGGAAAGCAGCAGTTTGGGCTGGGGCAGGCTGGGTGCTGTGGTTCACCTGAGCAGGCCTTTACCTCGCCTCTGTCCAGGAGGATGGCCTAGGTGGCCACTGTGCCAGGCTGTGAGAGGTCCCGAGGGGATGAGATGGGAGATGGGGTGTCCTGGGAGGCCCTCCCAGGCTGGACAGTTGGGGCAGGGGCTGTCAGAGGCTTGCTGTGCGGCGTTCCTAGTCAGGGGAGGCCAGGTGACTGGCAGCTCCTGACAAACGCAGGGCAACAAGGAGGATGCCCTTTTGTGCTGTGGACTGTGGCACAAGTGGGAAGGCTCTGGCAGGTGTGGGACAGTCCAGAACCACAGCAGGTCCTCTGGGTGGCACCCAGGAGCTGCAGGGTGCGGCAGGGGCTGCGGGTGCTGGGAGAGTGTGGAGGCTCGTGGGGCCTGTGGGGCACGGCTGACACAGCATCTCCCTCAGAGCCCGGGCTGGTGTTCGAGCACTTTTCACAGGCCCCGCAGAAGCTGTCAACCTACAGCTGGTATGGCAGCGCCAGGCTGTTCCGCTTCCACGTGCCTCGTGACACCGTGCTGCTGCGCTGGCTGCTGCAGGCCTCCCGGGACAGCGGCCTGGCCTGCTCCGAGATGAACATCACCGTGTGGGTGCCCCTGGTCCCTGCAGGCAGCACCCACCCCGGCCGCCCGGGAAGGCTGGCTGGCGCTTCACCTGACCCCTCGTCTGCCTGCAGACACTTCCGCCACGGTGCCCCTCCTGTCATCAACCCACTGGGCACCAGATTCCCGGATGACACCTTGGTGCCCCAGTCCTTCTACATCAAGATGCTGCTGGGCAATGCCTCGGTCAACATGTCCTACCCAGCACCCGGGGATTGGTTTGTGATCGCCCACCTACCCCCGTCCTCCCAAAAGATTGAAGTGAAGGTAAGGGGCTGCCTTTCAGAGGTGGGACCTTGGCTACTCCTCTAGACCCTGCCCTTTCCCTGCCAACTCAACCTCACTGATCCCCCCGCTCTGCACACACACCACACGCATGCATGGACACATGTGCCAATGTACACACATACCCTGTTCCCTTGCAGGGCTGGGTCACCCCTGACATCACCCCACATTCCCACTCAATCCCAATTGTGTCCTCACTGGTACCTGCCCTTCCCATTGAGTGTCCCGCCTGTGTCTGTCCTCACTCAGGGCTTCGTCCCCACCTGTGCATACGTCTTCCAGCCTGACATGCTGGTCACGCGGGTGATTGAGTTCTCCATCATGGAGCCTGATGTGCCTCTTGCACAGACTCTCTTCTCATACCCCAACTACCTCAAGTGAGCAGGGTCCCCTGGTCAGGTTGGGGGGTGGCTGCTCTGCCGGTGGCCCCAGCCTCCTGGTCGGGTGCTGTGGTGGTGCCTCTGTGTCCTGCCAAATTCTCGGAACCCCCCCCCCACCAGAGTCTTCATCCCCGAGTACACCCAGCAACTTCAGCTGGAGCTACAGGGCTGTATATCCAACCAGAGTGGAGGCTGCCCCGTGCGTCTCTCCGTGGGCTCGGCCACCTCTCCCGGCAGCTTCCAGAAGATGCTCTCATGTGCTGGTCGCACCCCATCCTGCCACCTGCTGCTGGTCTCTCCACCCTGGGACCAGTGGTTGCATGTGATGGCCGAGAGTCTGGCAGGACCTCGTGCATCTGTGGCTTTCAGTGCTGTTGCTGTACTTACAGGTGGGCTGTCCTGGGTGTGGGAGCCTGGCTCTGCCCCCTGACCACAGGCTAAGCCTCTTGTTCCCTCAGCCTGCAGGCCCTGGACCGTGCCCTTTGAACCACTGTTGCAGAACCCTCTGAATCAGAGTGGGAATGCCTCTGCCCAGCAGCTGGCCCTGGGGCCTGGTGGCCAGGAGCTCGCCCAGGCTGGCAGGGCAGGCGGTGACCCGTTCTGCCTGCTGCACTACCCGGTAGTACGGGAAGACCTGGACGTGATGTCTGTGCGTTTCCAGCCCCTGGACGGCATCATGGTGCTGGTGCGCTCAGGCATGCCCTCACTGATGCAACTGCGCCTCAACACGGGCATGGACAGCGGGGGCTCCCTCACTGTCGTCCTGCGGGCCAACCAGGTACTGTACCCCATGGCCAGCAGGTGCCTGAGTCACCGCAGCAGGCGGGCCTGGCGGCTGGGAGGCGTCATGTGAGGGCTGGTTGGACAGAGAAGGCCTCCCTGTGCGGGAACCTGGAGAACTAGGAGTTCATCTCAGTGAGGGACAGACCTTGAGGGGGACATCTGTGTGAGGGAAAGGGCTCATCCGCGTGAGGGAGCCTGGGCGGTTGGGGGACATCCGTGTGAGGGAGCCTGGGTGGCTGGGAGGTCCGCCGTGTGAGGGAGCAGCTGGGGGGATGTCCGTGTGAGGGAGCCTGGGAAGCTGGGGGCAGAGGTTTTGTGGGGGAACAAGTGGGATCCTGGGATTGCCCCACTGTCGGGTTCTGGGGCTGCACCCAATGCAGGCTTGGGCAGGAAGCTGCAGGACCTTGGCTGGGGCCAGAGCCCTGGAGCTGAGCTTACCCAGCCTGCCCTGCAGACAACCCTAGCCAATGGCACCTTGGTGGCAGCCTGCGTTACCGTGGCCTCGCCCTTCCTCAGCTTCAACACCTCAGTCAGCTGCACCACAGGTAGAGGGCTGGGTGGCCTCCGGGTGTAGGGCCCTGCCGGCTCCCCATGCCGCCTGCCACCCCTGACGGGCCCTGTGTCCCACAGCCTTCTTCCAGGGCCATGCCTTGTCGCTGAGCCCTTCCTCGTACTCAGACAAGCTCATCATCCCCTATCCAGAGACTGCCACCTGGTACCTTTCCCTGCAGCTCCTGTGCCCCGACAGCCCCCAGTGAGTAGGCGGGGGCTCCTTGGGGTGGCAGCCCTGACGTGTGGACTCCTGCAGCTGCGCCCCAACCTATTTGCAGGGACTGCGAGCAGGTCATGCTGCCTGTGGAGACCTCCGTGTACCTGGAGCCCTGCTGGAATGACTGTGGGCGCTACGGCCAGTGCCTGCTGCTCCGCAGACACGGCTACCTGTATGCCGGCTGTAGCTGTAAGGCAGGTGAGCTCTGCCATGGCCCATCCGCCCAGCGTGCCCCCCGCCCCCTGGTCCCCAGCCACCCTCAGCCACCCCATTGCCCCCAGGCTGGCGCGGCTGGAGCTGCTCGGATAACAGCACTGCACAGACGCCAGCCCAGCAGAGGGTGGCTGCACTGCTGCTCACACTTAGCAACGTCATGTTCCTGGTGCCCATTGCCGTCTCACTGCATCGTGCCCTCCTGGTCGAGGCCTCGGTCTACTGCTATACCATGTTCTTCTCCACGGTAGAGTACGCGGCGGAGATGGAGAGGGGCAGGGGGAGCTGCGCCCCTGCTCATGCCCCGTCTCTGCCCCCCAGTTCTACCATGCCTGTGACCAGCCGGGAGAGGCCGTGCTGTGTATCCTCAGCTATGACACGTTGCAGTACTGTGACTTCCTGGGCTCAGGCGTGTCTGCCTGGGTCACGGTCCTCTGCATGGCCCGGCTGAAGACTGCCCTGAAACATGTGAGTGGCCACCGGGCAGGGCAGCAGCTCTGGGGCCCTCTGTGTGCATGATGCCTGTGGGGAGCTGCAGGGTGGATGCGCTCATGAGACCCCATCCCCCATACTCATGAGACCCATACCCCACGGCGGCCCCAGAGGCTCTCATAACCTGTTGCCATGCCTGTGTCTTGCCCAGGTCCTGTATCTCCTCGGCACGCTGGTTATTGCCATGTCCTTGCAGATGGACCGCAGGGGCATGTGGAATATGATGGGGCCCTGTCTCTTTGCCTTTGTGATCATGGCCTCCATGTGGGTAAGCCACCAGGCCTGGTACCGCCTCGCCCCACAGCCACTGTTGTTCCCCAGCGATACATGTGTGTCCCTCCCTCTACCGTGACACCCCTCCTGTGTGTCCCTCCTGGATCCTCACCCCCAGGTGTACCGCTGTGGACACAGACACCATTGCTACCCTACATCCTGGCAGCGTTGGGCCTTCTTCCTCCTGCCGGGCATCTGCATGGCCTCTGTGGGCATTACCATCTACACATCCATGATGACCAACGACAACTACTACTACACCCACAGTATCTGGCATGTCCTGCTGGCAGCCAGCGCCGCACTTTTGCTTCCGCCCCGTGACCAGCGCACTGAGCCCTGGGCTTGCTCACCCAAGCTCCCCTGCCACTACCAGATCTGCAGGAATGACCGGGATGAGCTGTACACCGTGACATGACAGGCTGTCCCTCTGCATTCCCATCTCCATCCAAATAAAACTGCCCAGCGCTCTCATGCTTGCTTGCCTGGCCGGTGTCCCCCACAGGTACCTGCTGCCCCTGGGCACGGGGAGTCAGGCGGTCAGCACTGCCCGATCGATGGGTAGCACTGTGGACCAAGAGCCCCTCTTCTCTGAGAAGCTGTGCTGGGGCACCCCCACCTGAAGGCTGCCTGCCTGGGGAAGGGGAAAGGCAGGTGGGCACCCTGGACCCTTCCCCAAAGACACAGTGCTGCCAGTCAGCCTGCTTGGGGAGGAGTCCCTGCTGCTGGCTGAGGGGCAGCTTGTGCCGAGGGCTCTGCTGGTAGCCTTGCTCTTGGCCACCACAGCATTTTCTAGGCTTGTACATGAGAAATATTACACATATATATATAGATATAGGGGGTGTTTCCAGGGGTCAGAGATTCCAAGACGTTCATATATATTTTTATGTAGATCTGATTTCGCTATAATTGATGAATTTAATATTCTATGATTTTTTTTCTTTTTTTAATGAAAAATTTGAATTAAAAGTTTATTTTGGTGCAAGAAGATTTTTAAATCAATGTGTAGGTTTTTGTGTATTGTGCATTTTCCATAAACTTCTTCAATACTCGGTATGAGGCTGGACGATCATCCTTGTCAAGCCCAATCTTCACCTTCGTCCTGTGGGGCTGACACGGGGTGCACTTTGCCTGGAGCGAGATGTTTTCCACGGCCGCTAGCTACAGGAAGTGCGTGGGGATAATGGGCAGATGGACTAGTGTAGCAGCCAGTCAGCGGCGGGAGGCGGTGCGAGTTCCGGTTGCGGCAGGGCCGACGGGCGGGCCGGCTCGAGTTCCGGTTGCGGGCTGGGGTAGGGGTCCGCATTCCGGGGTCCTGGGTCCCGGTCGGGGCGGCTCGCAGCCATGCCCTTGCACAAGTTTCCAGTGCACCTGTGGAGGCGGCTGCAGCTGCGGGAAGGGATCCGCGCCCGCCTGCCCGCGCACTACCTGCGCGCTCTGGAGGACACGCGGGAGCCCACTCCCGTGCATTACCGGCCCCACGGGGTCAAGTTCAGGGTCAACCCCAGGAACGGGCAGCGGGAGCGCGTGGAAGACGTGCCCATCCCCATCCACTATCCTCCCGAGTGCCAGCGAGGACTGTGGGGCGGCGAGGGCTGGATCCTGGGCTACAGATACGTGGGGGACGACAAAGTGAGTGGGGACGACAGGGCGAGGGGCGAGTGTTGGGGATGCTGTCCTGGAGGCTGGACTGGGGGGACACGACTGGGTGAGGGGCAAGGGCCGGGCATGCTGGACAGGGGGGACGACTGGGTCAGGGGCGAGGGCTGGGCATGCTGTCCTGAGGGCTGGACAAGGGGGACGACTGGGTAAGGGGCAAGGGCCGGGAATGCTGGACTGGGGGGATGACTGGGTCAGGGGCGAGGGCCGGGCATGCTGTCCTGGGGGCTGGACTGGGGGGATGACTGGGTGAGGGGCGAGGGCCGGGAATGCTGGACTGGGGGGATGACTGGGTCAGGGGTGAGGGCCGGGCATGCTGGACTGGGGGGACGACTGGGTCAGGGGCGAGGGCCGGGCATGCTGTCCTGGGGGCTGGACTGGGGGGATGACTGGGTGAGGGGCGAGGGCCGGGCATGCTGGACAGGGGGGACGACTGGGTCAGGGGCGAGGGCCGGGCATGCTGGACTGGGGGGACGACTGGGTCAGGGGTGAGGGCCGGGCATGCTGGACAAGGGGGCACGAGGTGAGAGGCGAGTGTTGGGGATAGTGTTCTTGGGGCTGGGCTGGAGGGGATGAGGTGAGGGGTGAGGGCCTGGGATGCTGGCTTCAGGGTGGACTGCTGCCCTAATCGCCATCGCCCCCTCCCCAGCTGTCCAAGAGGGTGAAGAAGGTGTGGAAGCCGCAGCTGTTTGAGCGGGAGCTGTACAGCGAGATTTTGGACAAAACCTTCACTGTGATGGTCACCATGCGGACCCTTGACCTCATCGACAAAGCCTTTGGCTTCGACTTCTACATCCTGAAGGCAAGCGGGGTGGGGGAGTAAGGGCGCTGCCCGGGGCCTGCTGGGGGTGGGAGAGCCCTGGCCTCACGGGAGCACCTGCAGACCCCCAAGGAGGACCTATGCTCCAAGTTCGGCATGGACCTGAAGCGAGGAATGCTGCTGCGGCTGGCCCGGCAGGACCCCCAGCTGCACCCAGACGACCCCCAGCGCAGGGCAGCCATCTATGGCAAGTACAAGGTACGGCCTCATGCCCCCTGCGTCCTGGGCCCCCGGCTGGGCCCGGGTCCTCACGGAGCCCTCTGTCCACCTGCCAGGAGTTTGTCATCCCAGAGGCCGAGGCTGAGTGGGTTGGCCTGACACTGGAGGAGGCCATGGAGAAACAGCGGCTGTTGGAGCAGAAGGTGGGGGCCGGTGGGGGCCGTGGGCCAGGAGAGGGTGTGTGTGTGAGAGACAGAGAGAGAGAGAGAGAGAGAAGGTGGGGGCCAGTGTAGGCCGTGGGCCAGGAGAGGGTGTGTCTCTGTGTGTGTGTGTGTGTGTGTGTGTGTATGAGGGGGTGGGGAGAAGGTGGGGGGCCAGTGTAGGCTGTGGGCCAGGAGAGGGGAGTGTGTGTGTGTGTTTGTGTGTGTGTGTGAGAGAGAGGATGTGGGGGCTGTGGGCCATGAGAGGGGTGTGTGTGCTGCCTCAGTCCCCTGGGTGCCTGTCTGCTCCCCACAGTGTGCCCACTGTCTATGGTGACCCCATCTTCCCTTCAGGACCCCGTCCCACTGTTCAAGGTCTACATGGAGGAGCTGATTCAGAGGCTGCAGCAGCAGGCGCTCTCGGAGCCCGCAGTGGTCCATAAGACGGCCAGCAGGAAGTGAGCGAGCAGCACTCAGCCGTCCTCAGTGGGCCCTTACGCCGTGGACTCACTTAGAGCCTGGGCTGACTGAGGGTCGCCTGTGGACAGTGAGTGGCTCCCACACAGCTCCCTGGGCTGCAGTGGGCTTTGCTGAGGCCCGGGGCAGGGCCCCGTGCTGCTGCCTGTGGAGAGGGAGCAAGTAAAGCTTGAGCCAGGGTGTATGTGCTTCTCTGGAGTTCTCTTCGAAGGTCCCGCCCCCACAACTTGCTGCCTAAGGGCTGGCCACCCATCCACAGGCAAGCGCTGGACATCGGGGTGAAAGTGTCCTGGGGCACATGACGAATGTGCTAACCCCTGCCACTTCCGCTTCCCTGCATGTTCTGGAACGTTCTCAGAATCAGAAGATTGGGAGGCAGTGGCCACTTGTGGGCAGGTGAGGGCACTGTTGGGACAGGTTGTCAGTGGCCTGCAGTGGGTGTCCCCATGAGGCTTCCAGCTGGCCAGTGGCTGTCCCATGCCTTCCCTGCCTGCCAGCTAGGGTGTCCACATCTTGCCCAGAGCACAAGTGGAAGATGAAGTAGATGGTTCTAGGCCCAGGACGTGAGCCCTGGCTGCAGGGGAGCAGGAGGTCCCCTCCCCAGCCCTCACTCTGCTCTGGATTCAGGTCACTTCAGACTTCCTACCTACCCCACCCACAGCCTGCTCAAGGGCACTCGGGGCAGTGGCTGAGTTGCCTGCATGAACCGTCTGCTGCTGCATTCCCCAAGTGCTGCAACAGCCTGGATGGCACCAGCCCAGAAGCTGCTTCTGCGTCTCCCTCTTGGGTACAGGGTCTAAGCACTTGCACCATCTTCCGCTACCTTCCTAGGCCATCAGCAGCAAGCTGAATTGGAAGTAGAGCAGCTGAGACTTGCAGGATGCTGGGTGGCATAAACCCCTGACTCGGGAAAGGTTAAGAGCCCCGAGAATGAACAAAAAAAAAAAAAAAAAAAAAGGAAGCCCCTCTCTCCTACAAATAAAACAGTAATCAGGTCCGGCCGGACCCCGAACAGGCTGGGTCAGTGGCACTCTGCTGCCTCTAAGGTTGGCGAGATGGGGCCTGCTCACATGGGTGCAGACTTGTATACATGTGTTCATGCTGTTGGCACACCTGCCAACTTCTTGCTGTATCCACTCCTGCTTTTGGGAGTGCCACTTGTTCAAGCTCTGCAGCCACTGGGGTGCAGGCAGTAGGGGCTCTATTGACAGCTCAGTTTATACCATTGACCCCTAACCAATGGGGTCTGATCGGCTCCAGTACTCAGAGGCCAAGAGAGCCCAGATGTGTATCCCAGAGACCAGCTATAGGAGTGGACCTTCAGGTGCAAGCGTGTCCCATTACTGCATGTGGGGGTCAGGGCCTGCTCAGGTGCACAGAGGGTACCCTGCACCTCAGTGGGATCTTTCTAGAGCCTTGTACCCTGGCTGTCTCCGCCTTCAATCTGTGCTGCCCTCTGCCTTGCCCATGTAAACACTGCCACCTGCCTACAACTGGACCTTTTTTCTGGTCCTGATGCAAAGTCCAGTTGTGTGTTGCCCTGCAGTTCATAAGAGTCCCTTTCTGATGCCCACCATGTTGTGTCAGCAGCAGGGGCCCCTGACCCTGGCCGAGCTCCTGCTACAAAACAACCGTTCTCACCCTTCAGCCCCCTTGGGCCCAGCAGATGGTAGCTTTGGGCTAGGCCAGTGGGAGGGACCCTGGAGTCAAGTCCAGGATGCCTGCCAAGCAGCCCCATGTCAGCCCCAACCAGCATGCCAGGACCCCCTGAGTGTATGACCCTGGGTTCTCCTGGTCTTCCCTCCTCAGTGGCTATTTAAGCTCCCAGGGGTTGTCATTGCTCTAGTGGAATGGCCTGGCCCAAGTGCTGCTGCCTTCTCGCATGTATCCACAGGCCGCCGCATGAGAAGTGGGGTAGTGGGGACTCAAACAGCACCCTGTGGGATACCAGTGTTGCAGGTGGTAGCTTAACTCTGTGCCACCTTGCCAGCCTCCTCCTGAGGCTCATAGAAGGCCTTCCCAGGTGTCTTGACTTCTGGGGCGTGTGGACAGGCCAGCCGTGGTCCCTGTCCAAGGTGATGATGGCTCTCCCCCTGGTTGAGAAGCAAGGCTCTTGGCACAACTAGGAAAGACCCATCTCAAAGGAAATAGGACCAGGGGGCGGGTCTTCCGAAGGCATGTTTGTGAGTCTACAGGCAGTGGGTCCTGAGAGGGGAGTGGACTGGTCAGCTGGTACAGGGAAGGCAGCTGCGCATGGAGAGTCCTCCCTGCCCTTCAGCCCCTGGGGCAAGCCTGACCTGAAATCCTCTCAGGAAGGGTTGCCATGGGGTTGAGGGGTCACCGCTGCTGTCATGGCCAGTGGGAGGTGGTCAGTGTAGTAGTTGCAGTCAGGCCAAGAGAGGGCCCAAGACCCTGCACACCAGGCGTGCATGGAGCATACACCCAGACCCTCAGCAGCTGCTGTGCAAGCAGCTATCATGCAGCCACACCCGGCTTGCCCTCCAAGGGGACCCTGGCACGGGCCCACTGGTGATGCCACCTGCGCCCCAGCAGGCACGAGTGGCTCAAGGGTGGCGGTGTCTAAAGGGGCTGGTTGCTATGGTTACCATAGGGTTTCGAGGCCGTCATCTGGTCCCTCCCTCAGCCAATCGGCAGTGGGAGCCTGAGCTGCAGGCTTCTGCCTCCCAGCCACACAGTGGCCAAGCAGGGACCGGGTGCTAGAGTGGCTCAAAGTGCTCAGTCGGACAACCAAGCCCATCATGGCGGACAGCGGGATGCGGGCAGGTGAGGTAAGCCGGGTGGGTGGACAGCCGGCCGGGTGGACAGGTGTGCAGGTGGACATGCCCCTGGCGCCCATTGTTCTCTGGCTGTAGCCCAGCCTGCTCTCACCCGTGGACCTCTCCCCAGACTTCCCGAGGTGGGGTTGCAAAGACAAAGGCGGCGGCGCGAAGCATTGCAGACCCCCAGCTTGCCTTGGCGTGCCGTCCTTGGTGTGCTGGCCATCGCACTCGGGGCTGGGCGGCAAGCTGTATCGGGTCAGTGCAGTTTAGGAAGCATTGTGATTTTCTTTTTTCTTGAGAAAGAAGAAAAAAAAAGCGATAAAAAGAAAAGAAAATGTCTACCTATAACAGGGCAGCCTACTGGGGTGGATCAGTCGCCAAATCCCATTACTCGGAGCCCAGAGGACAGGCCCTGGGAAAGCAGCTGGGGTCTGGGCACTGGCCAATGGCGTTGCCTTTGGAGATGAAGGGGGGCACGTTTGTGTGATGTGTATGCATGTGAACAGGAGTGCATGCCGTGGAGCCAGCACACACGACATGCAACAGCAGGCTGCAGCCTACCGGGTTCCTGCAACCCGCCACGGTCACCTCACACACTTCCCATGTCCCTGCTATGGCTGTATGCGATGCAAGTGGATGGCTGCGGGGCAGATGGGCTGGGCTGAGGGAGTGTCGATCCTTGGGAAGGTGGTCCTGCCTGGGCTGAGTGCTCCCACCTGCACCTTTGCTGTCTCGGCCTCAGGGCCCTGCCCAGCGGAAGCCATTGGGGAGTGCAGCCCGGCCGTGGGCAGTTGGCAGGACAGGAGCACGGGCCAGGAGGAGAAGAATTTCTGGAAGCCTTAGAGGCTTGGCTGGTGTGGCAGGCATGTCCTGAGAGTTCAAAGCCTCTGTCGGCCTCAATTGTCAGGTTATTAGTGAACTCCAAGGAGCAAATCTTTTAATCCGCTGTGGCTAATCCAGTGTACTTTTGTCTGCACGGTCAACTCCATGGCGACAAAGCGGCCAGAGAGATGCTCAGGACATGGCTGTGGCAGTCCCCAGCTCCTAGCAGCCAAGAGAGACATCTCGGGACAGCAGGGGATGGTCCTCAGGTGGCAAGCTCCCAGGGCCTGGAGAAGCCTTTTGGGAAGGGCATTGCAGGGAGCGGATAGTAGGGGTCAGGTGTGCCCCTGTGTCAGAGCGGCCTGGGGCTTTGAGTGAGGACACTGCAGTTGGTTGTTTCTGGAAGCCAGGCTGAGCACCACCCTCCTCTGATTCATGCCAGGCTTACTATGTTAGGTGAGGCCAGTGATGCCTTCCCCTTCCCACGGATGTCTGGTACTGACCTGGTATTCTGCCTGACAGGAGCCATAGTACCCAGGCACAGGCCAACATACACCTCCAGGGAGGTGGGTGCTGGGGTGGCAGAAGAAGGGTGCCTGGACCTGGCACCCCCACCCTCACTTGCCATTCTCTGCCCTCCTAGGCCTCAGATGGGCAGCATGGTAGGGACTCCACAGCAGAGGCTGGGGAGGTGGGCCTGGTCCTCCTGTGCCTGCACCCTATACCTGCCAAGCCAGCCGCTGGTTGGAGGGAAGCAGGATGCAGTGTGCAGGGAACAGGGAATGTGGCTCTGGAAGCTTCCCCACCCTGGGAGGCCCAGGGCCTGCGCCTGAGGGCAGTGTGTGTCCCCACGTAACGATTGTGGGTTCCTGGGGCAGAACACTCAGCTCCGTCCCCTCTAGAAGCAGCTTCCACACCAGGCACACACTTGCCTTCTGGCTGTCCTGTGCGCCCCCCCCCCCCCCGCCCTTGCTGATTTCATCCTGGCTCCCAGAGAGACAGCCATTCCCAGCTTCAGGTGTGGTTGCATCCCAGAGGACACTCCCTCCTCCAGGGGGAGCAGAGTGCTGCTGCGTCCCCAGGCTTAGAGCCTACCTCTACCTCTCCCCAGGCTGGCCTCTCGGAGGTGTCCCTGCACCCCCTCCGGCCTGCTTGGACAATCCCGTCCCCAAGATCCACCCCTGGACCCCTATCAGCAGGGTTGCTGTAGTCCCCTCTGCTTTCTGACTTCCTTCCTGTCCTGCAGGGCAGGGGTCCCGAACAGCCAGAGGCCCAAGGGCCCTGTTCCGGGGCCAGGGCTTGCGGACACTCATCAGCACGGGCCAGGAGGAAGATGGCCGCGGACAGAACACCAGGTGGCTGGCCTGGCTGCAGCAGCAGCTCTACAGAAGTAAGGCGAGCGTGGGGTGGGGTGGGGTTGCCGGTCAAGAGGCCCTGTTGTCTGCTCAGCTCGGCCAGGCTGCCCTCATCTGATGGAGACTCTGCTGTGTCCTGTCTGCTGTCCAGTCCAGCACCTGCCACCAGGCAGCAGTGGGCTCATGTTGGCCCAGCTTTGCTAAGGCTGGTGACACCAGGACATGGGCCAGGTCTCCAGCAGGCTGGAATGCAACAAGCCTGGCACAGGGCACACACAGGCAAGGGTTGAGGTCTCTGTAGCATGCTTGCCCCAGGCAGCACACATTGTGGGGCAGCTTGGAGGCAGCCCTGAGCTAGGAGTCGTGCCCTGTGGGCTATGAGCTTGGAAAGCCTGGGAGTGCACTGGATGTGACCTGGGGCCTGAGGCTAGGATGCTCAGCATGGCAGAGGCTGTTGTCCCACGTGCCAGTGGGGAGGCAGTGAGCAGGTGCCTATAGAGCTGAAGCTGTGGCCTCCGAGAAGGTGCCTAGCCCCAAATGTTCTGCACAGGTTTGGATTCTGGAGCCGTTGAGGGCCATCGTGCTGGCATGAAATTCCCAGGGGCAGCCATTCCTGGTATGCACAGCCTTCTTGGGGAGCTGTTGGTGATGGGCATATGACCGGGAGTGTGGCCTTGTGTCCCTCGGCTGGTGGGCAGGTGCCTTGCATTGGGGTGACAAGCCATGGTCTGCCCAGCAGATTGTTGTGCAATGGCAACTATACCTCTTGGCTCTCAGGATGGCCTCGGTGAGCTGTACCCCAACAGCAGCGTCAAGGACAGTCGTTGAGGGTTCCCCAGGGGGCAGGGAGAATTGTGGTTAGGGGACTGGCCCAGGGAGCTCCGGGTTGGCTCCAGCCCACAGCTTGTGAGGCTGTGGCTCCTGGCGCAGCCAGGGCATCCACAGGGGTCACTGTGGGGCCAAGGAGCGTGGAATCTGGCTCAGCTCAGCGTCCCGATCAGCTGAGGGACAGCACTCCTGGAGGGAGAAAAACGTGGCAGGGGAGGGCAGGCTGTGACCAGGTCAGATAGGCGGTCCACCACTGGCTGCCGTTCCCTGGGTGACTGCTTACACAGGGCGACGGTCTGGGAGAGAGGCCCACGTCCAGGGCTGACTAGGAGGAGCTGCCCGAGGCTTCTGGCCCGACGTGGGCCTTCATCTCGGGGCCCGCCGCCACCGGGCGCACGGCCTGCTGGACCAGCGCCGCTGCAGCTCCTGCACCCGCCCCCGTCAGCCCCGCCCCCGGCGCCTCGGCCCCGCCCCTTGGCCTGCGGGCTCCGCCCCTCAGCCGAGCCCGGCGCCTGGGCTCCGCCCTGCCCCCGCCCCCGACCGGCCAGGCTCCGCCCGCAGCCCGCCTCAGGTCCGCGCTCCTCAGACTCCGCCCCCACGGCGCCCCTCGTCCGAGCTCTCCAGGCCCCGCCCCCGCACTTCCGGGCGGCGCCGGTGGGGGCGCTCGGGCCTGGGCTTCGGCGCTCTGGGCTCGGGCTCCCGGCTCCCGGCCGTTCTCTCGCCACCGCCGCCCCTGGAGTCGGCCGGAGGAGGCGGGCCGGAGCCGCGTCCCGCCGAGCGGGCGGCCGGGCCTCGGCGGCACCCCCGCGGCCTGCCTCGCGTCCTTTTCTGGCCGCCGAGCCGCGATGGGGGCCGCCTCGGGCCGCGCCCCCGCCGGGTCCCGCCCGCCCCGCCGCTGCTGAGCGCATGGGCCGCGCCGGGAGACGGGCCCGGGGCCTCGCCGCCGCCGCGCGCGGTGAGTAGGACTGGCGGCGCCGCCGAGGGAGCGGGCCTGCACCCCGCGGCCGTCCATTGTAGGCCGCGCCAGGCCGGCCGGGCGGCCCGGACGTGGGACCCGGAAGAAGGACGCAGGGGCAAGGGTGTGAGGATTGAACGCGGGGTGCCCGGTGTGAGGAGGTGTGAGGGGAGAACACGGGGTCCCGTGGTGTGGGGTGTGAGGGGAGAACACGGGGTCCCGTGGTGTAGGGTGTGAGGGGAGAACGCGGGGTCCCGTGGTGTGGGGTGTGAGGGGAGAACGCGGGGTCCCGGGGTGTGGGGTGTGAGGGGAGAACGCGGGGTCCCGTGGTGTGAGGTGTGAGGGGAGAACGCGGGGTCCCGGGGTGTGAGGAGGTGTGAGGATTGAACGCGGGGTGCCCGGTGTGAGGAGGTGTGAGGGGAGAACACGGGGTCCCGTGGTGTGAGGTGTGAGGGGAGAACGCGGGGTCCCGGGGTGTGGGGTGTGAGGGGAGAACGCGGGGTCCCGGGGTGTGGGGTGTGAGGGGAGAACGCGGGGTCCCGGGGTGTGGGGTGTGAGGGGAGAACGCGGGGTCCCGGGGTGTGAGGAGGTGTGAGGATTGAACGCGGGGTGCCCGGTGTGAGGAGGTGTGAGGGGAGAACACGGGGTCCCGTGGTGTGGGGTGTGAGGGGAGAACGCGGGGTCCCGGGGTGTGGGGTGTGAGGGGAGAACGCGGGGTCCCGGGGTGTGGGGTGTGAGGGGAGAACGCGGGGTCCCGTGGTGTGAGGAGGTGTGAGGGGAGAACGCGGGGTCCCGGGGTGTGAGGAGGTGTGAGGGGAGAACGCAGGGTCCCGTGGTGTGAGGTGTGAGGGGAGAACGCGGGGTCCCGGGGTGTGGGGTGTGAGGGGAGAACGCGGGGTCCCGTGGTGTGAGGAGGTGTGAGGGGAGAACGCGGGGTCCCGGGGTGTGGGGTGTGAGGGGAGAACACGGGGTCCCGTGGTGTGAGGAGGTGTGAGGGGAGAACGCGGGGTCCCGGGGTGTGAGGAGGTGTGAGGGGAGAACGCGGGGTCCCGTGGTGTGAGGAGGTGTGAGGGGAGAACACGGGTCCCGTGGTGTGAGGAGGTGTGAGGGGAGAACGCGGGGTCCCGGGGTGTGAGGAGGTGTGAGGGGAGAACGCGGGGTCCCGGGGTGTGGGGTGTGAGGGGAGAACACGGGGTCCCGGGGTGTGAGGAGGTGTGAGGGGAGAACACGGGTCCCGGGGTGTGAGGAGGTGTGAGGGGAGAACGCGGGGTCCCGGGGTGTGGGGTGTGAGGGGAGAACACGGGTCCCGGGGTGTGAGGAGGTGTGAGGGGAGAACACGGGGTCCCGGGGTGTGAGGAGGTGTGAGGGGAGAACGCGGGGTCCCGGGGTGTGGGGTGTGAGGGGAGAACACGGGGTCCCGGGGTGTGAGGAGGTGTGAGGGGAGAACACGGGTCCCGGGGTGTGAGGAGGTGTGAGGGGAGAACACGGGTCCCGGGGTGTGAGGAGGTGTGAGGGGAGAACACGGGGTCCCGGGGTGTGAGGAGGTGTGAGGGGAGAACGCGGGGTCCCGGGGTGTGGGGTGTGAGGGGAGAACGCGGGGTCCCGGGGTGTGAGGAGGTGTGAGGGGAGAATGCGGGGTCCCGGGGTGTGAGGAGGTGTGAGGGGAGAACACGGGGTCCCGGGGTGTGAGGAGGTGTGAGGGGAGAACGCGGGGTCCCGGGGTGTGAGGAGGTGTGGGGTGTGGGGGGAGAACGCAGGGGCCTGGAGTATGAGGAGGGAACACGGGGTCCTGGGGTGTGTGGGGAGGGAATGTGAGTCCCAGTGGTGAGGAGAGAATCGTGGAAGTGTCCCAAAGATGGGTTGAGAAGGCAAAGGGGTTCTAGAGGTGAGGGGAGAGGGGTGAAGGGGTTCTAGGGCTTAGGCTGGGAGGAGAAGGCAGAGGGAGTGCCTGGGTGTGAACACGGAAGGCAGGGAAGTGGGCAGGTTCCCAGCGTGTGCAGGCTGACTGTGTGCAGGCCCAGCCCTGAGAAGAGTGTATTTCAGGGTGTAGGGGGAGGCCCCTGCCTGAGGCCTTGGGAAGGTATGCAGGTGGGAGCTTGGCCTGCCAGGGAGGGCTGCTGCGGAGGACGGGCAAGGCAGGTGCCCCAGGCGTGGGTGTGGGCAGGAGTGGAAGGGAGGGAGCCCAGGGTTGCTGCTGCGCATGTGCTCGCTTCCTGTGGGACGTGACCTGTGGATCTGCGGGGGTTTTCTGGGTGTGGGTGGGCTGCACGTGAGTGGCTGCATCCAGACAGTAAATGCAGGGATCTTGTGGGAAAGGTGGGAATGAGTGAGTTGGAAGCCCGAGGAGGGGTGCCTGGTGGCTGTCCTGAAGTCCACGGCGTGCGTCCTGTCCTGGGTGCGGTTTCAGGCTCTGTCACCCTCTGGGAACTCAGGTTTGCAACCCTCCTGAGCCCGTGTCCCTATGAAGGGCTGCGGCTGTGTCCGCCTGCTGCGTGCAGCCATCTCCGCTTCCTCAGGACACGTCCCAGGCCTGCTGGACCGCAGGCCCTGGATGGGGAGTCTGCGTTCTCAGCCACACCCCCAGCATAGCCAGACTTGCTTGCAGTTCTAAGAATGTCCCTTCACAGACTGCAACACTGCAACACTGCAACAGGATGGGAAAGCACATGAGACACGGTGTTGCCGTGTTCCTGCCAGAAGGTGTTGTCTTGAATTTCTGGGAAGCTGGGGAAACGTGGGTGACGGGTGTAGGCTGGCATGAGACAACAGCGTGCCCCCTCAGGCATTGAGAGTGGAGGTTTGGGAGGTGTCAGCGGTGTGCTGCTACCCCCACATTTCATTTACGCAGAAGGCTCCCAAGTGTGAGCGTTGAGCTGGCTGCCATATGCCCAGGCTATGTGCCTGGTGGGGATGAGAGGGGATTTTAAATACAATGTCAGCCTTGGAGATGGCTTTTATGGAGTTGCTTTATTGACTGTGGTTCCAGGCTGTGGGCTGGATTTGGTGCTTGTGGGCATCTGACTCCAACTTGGAATTAATGTAACTGCTTCATGTATGTGGAGTATGTGTGGTTCTCTGTGTGGCCCAGATGTTTCCATGGGTTCATGTGGTTTCAGGACACCCAAGGTCTTCTCTGCGTTGCTGGCTAAATGGAGATGTGAATTTTCCTGTTGAGCTCTGAAAGCAGCTCCCAGGGACTGGCATGGGCAGGGCTCCCCCCTGAATTACAGTGCTCAGTTTGAAAGAGCCTCAGTTGATCAAGGGGCTGCTGCTTGAGCTTGCTGCTTTTCCCATGTGCAAACACTTGGGTTCCCATTGGTGAATTAAATATTTATCGCCAGATGTGTGCTAAGTAGAGGTCCTGCTGCAACACTGATGTATTAGAAAGCGACAGTAAGTGCCTCCTGCTTGGACACTGTCCGTGTCAAGTAGCTCAGGTCCTTCTTAAGGCTAGAGTGCTATGTGATCTTTAAGGGTCGGGTAGAGGCCTGCTCTTCTGTGGTTCCAACCTGGATGGGAGGGCATCAAATGGCAAGGAGTGGAATCGAGCTGCCAGCACCCCATTTGGATGGGGCACAAGGATCTATCTGGCTGCTTTTGATGTGCCCTTGAGCAGTAGGGTGCCACAACCCCTGGGGCCTGACCTTCAGACTGGCTGCACCTGCTGTGGCTGAGGAGAGCCCCCCTGGTGGGTTTCTGGAAGTCATTAGCTGTGGAAATGTCACTTGGGGCCAGTCTGTCAGCCACTGCGTGTGTGCTCCGTGTGGGGATGTAGGGGGCAGGGATGGCCCCACAGTGTGAGGGTATAGGGGCAGGGATTTCCCTGCAGTGTAGGGGTGGAGGAGGCAGGGATGGCCCCGCAGTGTGTGCAGTGGAGGGGTGGAGGGACAGAGATGAGCCACAGCCTGGCGTGCTGGCGCTCTGGCTTGTTGAGGACTGAGGTGTTTGCTGTTGGTGAGCTGGGTGAAGGCCGCCCTGCAGCACTGGTCAGGCTGGGCCAGGCTGGGCTGGGTTGCTGTGTGTGAGGTGTTGCCGAGCGCATGGTCTCTGGGCTGGTGGAGTCCTGTTCAGGACAGCCTTGGTGCACAGCACCCAGCACCTGAAGGTCTTCTCTTCCATGAGGGCTTGTGGTTTGGTTAGTTGCCGTGTGTGTCACATGATTCCTTAGCAGAAAGATAAATTTATACGTTCATTTCATTCTCTGCAAAACCTTTTCTGATACTCGGAGGGTGCTTTCCGAGCAGGCATGTGGCCTGGTTGCTACTCTGGCTGTTGCTGCCAGTGCCCTGCCAAGTGGATCCTGGAGGTGGCCAGGGTGGTCTCTAGCTGCGTCTCCCCTGGTCCCCCTTGGGTGGGCTGTCTCTGGGATGAACTTCTGCCAGTTGACCCTGTGCAGAGCTGAGTAGCCTTGTAGGGTTGCCTGTGCCAAGCTGCCGATGGCCTCTGTGTGTGGGTGCTGCTGAAGGCTGCTCAGGTGGTCAGTCGTATGTGTGGCAAGGTCTCCCACTTGACAGAAAACTGTGGCGGGGGAATGGAGGACCTGGAGGAGACCTCCCTGCCTGGGGGTTTTTCATGAGTCACCCACGCTGATACGGCTGGAACTGCAGCTTCCTGCCCCTGGACCCTGTGCTTGGCTGGCCGCAGAGTGACGGGCACAGGAAGTGGCTCCCCTGTGTCTTGGGGATCCCTCAGTGTGAGACCCTGCAGTTGTGCCTTTTGTAGGGGTTGTTGGCATGTGGAACAAATCTCATGTGCAGACTGACTGTTTCAAGGCACATCCAGGCTGTGGCCCTGGGCGGGCGAGTGGGTGGGCAGGCGGGCAGGCGCCTGGAGCCCCCGGTCCTAACCCTTGTCCTCTTGATGGTTTCAACAGGACAGCCTGACACACGGAGCTGTAAGTACTGACGTGTTAGGGTGCAGCGCTCCCTGTCCCTTGCCACACAGAGTCCCACAATGAGTGTCCAGGAACAGGGCTTCCCCTTGGACCTCGGCGCAAGCTTTACCGAAGATGCCCCCCGGCCTCCTGTGCCTGGTGAGGAGGGAGAGCTGGTGTCCACAGACCCAAGGCCTGGCAGCCACGGCTTCTGCTCCGGGAAAGGTGCTGGCGTTAGAGGGGAGACCTCGACGGCCACCCCAAGGCGCTCGGACCTGGACTTGGGGTATGAGCCTGAGGGCAGCGCGTCCCCCACCCCACCATACCTGAAGTGGGCCGAGTCCCTGCACTCGCTGCTCGATGACCAGGATGGGATCAGCCTGTTCCGGACTTTCCTCAGGCGTGAGGGCTGTGCCGACCTGCTGGACTTCTGGTTTGCCTGCAGCGGCTTCAGGAAACTGGAGCCCTGTGATGCGAACGAGGAGAAGAGGCTGAAGCTAGCCAGGGCCATCTACCGCAGGTACATCCTGGACACCAGTGGTGTTGTGTCCCGGCAAACCAAGCCGGCCACCAAGAGCTTCATAAAAGACTGCATCATGAAGCAGCAGATTGACCCCGCCACGTTTGACCAGGCCCAGACCGAAATCCAGTCCACCATGGAGGAGAACACCTACCCTTCATTCCTTAAGTCCGACATCTACCTGGAGTACACGCGGACAGGCTCGGAGAGCCCGAAGGTTTGCAGTGAGCAGAGCTCGGGGTCAGGGGCAGGCAAGGGCATCTCTGGGTACCTGCCAACCCTGAATGAAGACGAGGAGTGGCAGTGTGAGCACGGCACTGAGGTGGAGGCTGGGGACCCCGCCCCTGCCAGCAGGCTCTCCCAGAAGCTGCTGCTGGAGACAGCGGCCCCCCGGGCTGCCTCCGGCTGGCGCTACAGCGAAGGCCGTGAGTTCAGGTGAGTCAACACGAGGTGTCCTTTCCTGGTCTCCCTCGGGCACCTGGAGAAGGAGTGAGGCATAGGTGTTGGTGACATGTGATGTTTCCCGTGTACAAGTGGAGCTTTTTAAGGTGTCTGATGTTGGCTGAGAATTGTGACTGTGGAAGTCATTAGGAACACTTGGATCTTGGGGGTCGTTCCGACAGGTGTGGTCGAACCCACCAGGCCTGCGCACCTGTGCTCTTGTCCAGGGCGTGGAGTCATCTGCTGGAGTGGATGTACTGACGTGCAGTTCCCTTCTAGGATCCTTCTAGAAGCTGAGAGACAATGCCAGAGACCTTGGTGGGTGGCAGGTTGTTGGAGCACTTTGAAGATTTATTTATTTTTGTTAAATTTATGGAGGGAAGGAGAGACAAAGAAAAAGATCTATCTGCTGGTTCACTAAATGGCTACACCGGCCAGAGCTGAGCTGAGCTGATCCAAGGCCAGTAGCCAGGAGCCTCTTTGGGTTCTCCATGTGGGTGCAGGGTCCAAGTCCTTGGGTAGTCCTCGTCCTCCACTGCCTTCCCAGGCCACAAGCAGGGAGCTGGATGGGAAGTGGAACAGCCGGGACACAAGTTGGCACTCATATGGGATCCCGGTGCATGCACAGTGAGGATTTAGCCATTGTGTGTCGTGCTGGGCCCTCATTGGAGCATTTTGGCAACTTCCTGTCACTGTGCATGGGGTCCCAGGACCAGATAGCTCTTCCTGCCAGCCAGGTGTGCTGGAATGGCTGGCAGGGGCGTTTTCACGAAGTGCAGGGTTTCCTGGCTGTCTCCTGTGGGCACCCATGGGTGTCCTGGCTGTGTGTTACAGCTTTGGAACTGGTGTCCTTTTATTCTCCATAATCTCTCTGTTTATTGAAAGTTATTTGGTTACCGCTCACGTGTGTTCCATTGGAGTCGTTGGCTTCTAGAACTTGCAAAGCTTGGCGTGTGTGTGTCCGTCCCCTGGCGATTTCATCAAGATTCTGAGGACGTGTTCGCTTGTGGAGACTGTCCTGTGCTATTGCCATGCACTCGGAGAGCCCTTCAAGCTCACCGCAGTAGAGCGGTTGACTACTTGCTAAAAAATGCAGCAAGTTTGGATGTTTTGGTAGGTCTGCTGGCATTGTGGTGTAACAGGTTAAGTCGGTTCAGGTTCTGCTTTCCATCCAGCCCCGTGCTAATGCACCTGGGAGATGGGGGCAGATGGCTCAAGGACTTGGGTGCTGCCCCCCCCCCCCGTGGGAGTCCTGGCTCCTGGCTTCAGCTCAGCCCAGCCCTGACTGCTGAGGCCCTTTGCCGAGTGCCTCTGCAATGGAAGATCTCTTTCTCTCCCTCCCTTCTCTATTTCCCTCTGTCTTCTGTTTAGGGGAACCAGGATTGAAGCCAAGGTGCCCTGATGTGAATTGCAGGTGTCTGTTTCCTTGGGTCATGGTCAGATGCTTTCCCCATGCCACTGTGATTAGAAGTGTCTCCTGTGACATGTCAGTGTCACAGGTGGTGCCTCAGCCCTCTATGCCATATTACTGGTCTCATAAAGAATACATCTTTTTTTAGTGGAATTATGAAGGAATTTAATTCCTCACAATGCATTTATTTATTAAATATTTATTTGTTTTTATTGCAAAATAAGATAAACAGAGGAGAGACAGAGAAGATCTTCGGTCTGATGATTCACTCCCCAAACGATCTCAACGGCTGGGGCTGAGCCGATCCAAAGTCAGGAGCCAGAAATCTCCTCCAGGTCTCCCACGTTGGTGCAGGGTCTCAAGGTGTTGGGCAATCCTGCTTTCCCAGGCCACAAGCAGGGAGCTGGATGGGAACCGGGCCTGCTGGGATTAGAACTGGCGCCCATGTGGGATTCTGGTGCATGCAAGGTTAAGAATTAGCCACTAGACTACCATGCTGGCACAATGAATGTATTTTTTGAAAGTTATATGTTTGAGAGAGAGTCGGGGTTCTTGTTTCTGGCAACTCATCCCTCACATGCCTGCAGTTGCTGGACTGGCTAGTTACTTAAAAACAAAAACAGAAAGGCATCAGCCTAGCCTGATGGCTTAGTGGCTAAATCTTCACTGTGCATATGCCGGGATCCCATATGGGTGCCAGTTCGTGTCTCAGCTGCTCTGCTTCCCATCCAGCTCCCTGCTTGTGGCCTGGGAAAGCAGTTGAGGACAGTCCAGAGTCTTGGGACCCTGCACCCGCATGGGAGTCCTGGAGGAAGTTCCTGGCTCCTGGCTTCAGATTGGCGCAGCACCAGCCATTGCGGTTACTTGGGGAGTGAATCATTGGACGGAAGATCTTCTTCTCTATCTCTTCTCTCTATATATCTGACTTTGCAATAAAAATAAATGAATCTTAAAAAAAAAAGAAAAGCTGTGGGGATCACTGGGTCCCTCCAGAGTGCCGAGAGACTGGTCAGAACACTGTGGTGGAGGGGCCCAAGGAACCTGCCTAATTTTGGCATCACTGCCCTGGTGAGCAGATGGCTTTGTTCCTGCCCTTTGGTAAAGCCATTCCTTGGCTGGGGGTGCTCTGTTCCTGGGTTGCACAGGGAAAGCTGGGTTCATCTCCTGATGGAGTATTTGATGAACTGCTTCAGGGTCTGGGTTCCATTTGTTTGCAGTTTCCTTTGAAATCTGGGCTCCTGTCTGTAGCTTCTCTGTGCAAAGTTCACACCCATCAATCAAAGTGTTCCAGGGGCCGATATTGTGGCACAGTGGGTAAAGCTGCCGCCTGTGACCCTGGCATCCCACATATATTCTGGCTCCTCCACTCCCCGTCCAGCCGTCTGCTATTGGCCTGGGATCAGCAGAGGGTGGCCCAAGTGCTTGGGACCCTGCACCCACGTAGCAGACTCGAATGGAGCTCCTGGGTTTGGCTTGGCCCAGCACTGGCTGTGGAGGTCACCTGGGAAGTGAGCCAGCGGATGTAGAAGTGTGTGTGTCAGTCTCTTCCTTTACCTGTGACTCTTGACTTGAAAGCTTGCTGCACTTTAACCCTTTGGTGGCTGTGTGCTGGCTGAGCCAGCTACTCCATCTGTGTGGGGGCGGCCATGGTCTATGTGGCTGAGCAGCGGTTGACACAGTCAGGGTTTTTTTTTTTTTTTTAGATTTATTATTTTTATTACAAAGTCAGATATACAGAGAGGAGGAGAGACAGAGAGGAAGCTCTTCCGTCCGATGATTCACTCCCCAAGTGAGCCGCAACGGCCGGTGTGCGCTGATCCGATGCCGGGAACCAGGAACCTCCTCCAGGTCTCCGATGTGGGTGCAGGGTCCCAATGCATTGGGCCATCCTCGACTGCTTTCCCAGGCCACAAGCAGGGAGCTGGATGGGAAGTGGAGCTGCCGGGATTAGAACTGGTGCCCATATGGGACCCCTGCGTGTTGAAGGCGAGAACTTTAGCCGCTAGGCCACGCCGCCGGGCCCCACAGTCAGGGTTTTGTAAGTTGGCTTGTCCACAGTTGATGTGAACTGCACCTTCAGCATCCTCTTCCCCCCTTTGTGAAACCAGCTTCCCTTTTGTAAACTGCTGTTTGCTTCGGGGTGTTGTTCACATAAACTTTCCTGCCAGACCCCACCACAGACAGGGTGTGTGCTCTGCAGTGTAGCAGAGTTCATGTTGTCCTCACTGAGGTTCTTTTCTTTTTTTTCTTTTTTTTTTTTTTTTATTTTTTTATTTTTTTTAAAGATTTATTTTTATTACAAAGTCAGATATACAGAGAGGAGGAGAGACAGAGAGGAAGCTCTTCCGTCCGATGATTCACTCCCCAAGTGAGCCGCAACGGGCCGATGCGCGCCGATCCGAAGCCGGGAACCAGGAACCTCTTCCAGGTCTCCCACGTGGGTGCAGGGTCCCAAAGCACTGGGCCGTCCTCAACTGCCTTCCCAGGCCACAAGCAGGGAGCTGGATGGGAAGTGGAGCTGCCGGGATTAGAACCGGCGCCCATATGGGATCCCGGGGCGTTCAAGGCGAGGACTTTAGCCGCTAGGCCACGCCGCCGGGCCCACTGAGGTTCTTTTCAAACTGGTGTCTGTCGTGTGTCCAAGGGGAACCTTGTTTTCTGTTCTTGTTTTTTAAAGATTGATTTATCTATGTTTTATTGCAAAGTGAAATATATATAGAGAGGAGGAGAGACAGAGAGGAAGATCTTCTGTCCGATGATTCACTCCCCAAGTAACCGCAATGACCAGAGCTGAGCCAATCCGAAGGCAGGAGCCAGGAACTTCCTCCAGGTCTCCCATGCGGGTGCAGGGTTCCAAGGCTTTGGGCCGTCCTCCACTGCCTTCCCAGGCCACAAGCAGGGATCTGGATGGGAAACGGGACTGCCAGGACATGAAACAGCACCCATGTGGGATCCCAGTGCATGCACAGTTAGGATTTAGCCGCTAGGCTACTGTGCCAGGCCTGGAGCAGAATTTTTAAAATCTGTGTAGTTGGACCCAGCGCCGTGGCCTAGCAGCTAAGGTCCTCGCCTTGCACGCGCCGGGATCCCATATGGTCGCTGGTTCTAATCCCGGCAGCTCCACTTCCCATCCAGCTCCCTGCTTGTGGCCTGGGAAAGCAGTTGAGGATGGCCCAAAGCTTTGGGACCCTGCACCCGCATGGGAGACTCTGAAGAGGTTCCTGGCTCCCAGCTTCGAATCAGTGCAGCCCTAGCCATTGAGATTGTTCGGGGAGTGAATCATTGGATGGAAGATCTTCTACTCTGTCTCTCCTCCTCTCTGTGTATCTGTCTTTGTAATAACAATAAGTAAATCTTAAAAAAAAAAATCTGTGTGGTTTTCTCATAATATGTATTTTTGTGAATTTGTTGGTGATGAAATGTTTTGAAATCAGCATTTGTGATGCCTGCAGATTTCTTTCCCAAGACTGCCCTGGCTCTGTGACTCCATATGAATTTTAGCATTGTATTTTCTATTTAAGACAGCAAGCTGCAATCCAAAGTTACAGGAGAGCTTGGGGGTGATCGGCAGGCATGAGTCTGCCCAGGTCTGGCTCAGCCATCGCTGCTGTTGGCAGGACGAGTGGGCCGGCTGCACTTGGTTTCTGCTAGCTGTGAACAGGTACGCATGGCCATACCATCCACACTGCAGAGCAGCATGCCCGGGGAAGGCACAGTGTCCACACTGCAGGACAGCACGCCTAGGGGAAGACACAGTGTCCACACCACAGGACAGCACACCCAGGGGTGGACACAGTGTCCACACCACAGGACAGCATGCCCAGGGGAAGGAGTACAGTGTCTACACCACAGAGCAGAGAAATTTCAACTGGGTCTCCCATGTGGGTTCATGGTCCCAAGACTTTGGGCCGTCCTCCGCTGCTGTCCCAGGCCACAAGAAGGGAGCTGGATGGGAAGTGGAGCATCTGGTCATGAGCTGTATCCATACGGGATGTAGGTATACCATAACACTGGTCCCTTAGCAGTTGACTGCCATTTTTCATCTACTAACTCTGTAGTACATGATGGCTGTGGGCTTGGTCATTGCGTCCATAATAGAACCCAGGCTCCGTGCAGTGTGGTGTGACCCCAGGCAGGCAGTGCACTCAGCATTCCTTCTGGGGCCATGTGGTCTTGGGAGCAGGTGCAGACTTGCAGTCTGCCGGGAGGTTGTTGTTGGTGGGCACACACAGGGACCATTGCTCGCCCTGACCTCTCTGCATGGTCTCTGGTAGACCTTGCTTGAAGGGACAGCCTGTGCCCACCTCCCAGTGCCTGTGGCTTTCCTCGACGGCATCCCTCAGTCCTTTGCATTTTATCTGCTTCATTCTCCAGCTGTGTGCAGAACCACTTGGACTCCTGGTTCCCCCTGTTGGGGATCAGGTACTAGGGTGTGCATTAGCAGGAAGTTGGAACTGGATGGGACATCCCACACGGTGGCGTAGCTTGCTCCAGACCCCTCACTGGATGCTGATGGAATCTGCTGACGAGTCCCTTATCTTGGGTGCTTTCCATCATTGGGTCTTTGATCACCCTGGCCCAGTTCTGTCTCCTGGCTCCCCCGTTCCATATGGTTGATTCTGGGAGTGAGTGGGGAGCTCCCTGTGGGTTTGGCTATTCAGCTTCTTCACTGTGGACTGGGTTCTTGCATTTTCCTTGGTCATTGGAGTAGGTGAGGACTGTGTGAGCACTGCCATGGGGCAGGAGACACATGCCTGAAGCTCAGCCATGTCCTCAGCTTGGCCTTTTGGGACGCCACCTAAGCCCTTTCCTGGGTGCCAAAGCCCCTCCCTTGGAAGTAGGCATGAATTGGAGGTGGGAACATGATTGTGGTTTCCCTCCCACCTGTCGTCAGGTGTGGGTCTAGGCTTGCATAGTGGCCAGGCTGTGGGCTGCTTTGGCTGCCCTAAACCCACCTGCCCTCCTCGTGTGGGGAAGATCATTCTGGCTGTGTGGTTTGAGGGCCGGTGCTTTCCATGACTTTCTGCTCCAGGGACTGCGTCCTGAGTTGGGCCTGGGGGACGGAGCTGGCTGAGACCCACGCAGGTCTGTGCAGGTTTCTGCCCAGTCCTCACATGGTCCAGTTGTATGGGTGAGGACCTGAGGCTCCAGATGCTGTGTGCTGACTCCTGGCTGTTGCCCCGGCCCTGAGCATCTAGGACAGAGGGCCGGAGCTTAGCTTCTGAAGCCCACAAGAGCAGTGGCTGCCGGCACAGCCCCAGCCTGTGGCCTGCTTGTAGGCTGCTCCTGGTGGATGCTACTCTGTGGTCCATAGGCCCCAGCCTCTTGGCTCAGGGGCGGTACTGAATCTTTCACCTTGGACTCTCACTGCCATGAGTTCACTGGGCAGGTGCATCCTGCCCCCGACATGTGTCTCATCTGGGGCCTAGGCCCTACCCTGCTGCACCATGTTGGACTGTAGGCCAAGCACCTTGGTGACTGGTCAGCCATCCGGGCTGAGCAGCATCTGTCCTGTGGAACACTCAGGAGAGACCCCTGTGGCTCTCAGAGTGTGGCTGGACTGCTCTGTCAGCAGGTGCCCATGGCCCCCCACTGCCTGGAGAGCCGTCTCCCTCCTCTGAGCATGAGGCTGAGGGGTGTGGGCAGGTCAGGGTTTGGGGCTGTTTGCTCGTAGTGCTTCCAGTGACCAAATCCCCCTCAGGCCACCCAGCTGGGCAGCTTGCTTCCCATCCAAGGAGACTGCTGCTATCCTTGAATGCCCCTAATTATGCTTTCATCTGGTGTTGCTGAGAAAGGCTTGGAATCTCTTGCCTTTAGCAGTCTGTTAAGGGACGCGGTGGGATAGCTATAGATCCCTAAGGAGTAGTGTTCTCTCATCCTCCAATGTGGAGTCGGTGGCCCTGTGCTGGGCGCTGCTGCTGCCTCCTGCCCTGCAGGAGCTGTCGCTGGGTGTTACTCCCTGATAGTGAGCCGAGGTGGTCAAGCACCCACCTGGGTACAGGCAGTGTCTGAGAAGCTCTAGAGGACGTGCTGCGTGGGCAGGGACAGAGCAGGTGTGGACTGCAGGGAGGCTAAGACAAGCACATGGTGATGAGTCAGCGAGGGACAGGTTGGCCAAAGGTGAACAGACGTGAGTCTCCTGACGTGTTTGCTGGGGACATCCCCTGTGGGTGGAGCAGAATCACCACAGGGCAGGGCGGGGCCACCAGCATGTAGCCAGGGTGTCACACTCTTGAGCTGAAGGCCTCCCTTGGTGAACAGGTAGATTGCAGGGTATTCCATGGCCTGTGGACACTTCTGAGTGAAGACCACGTAGATGGGAGGGCTGACTCTGAAGGTACTGCGAACCCAATGCTCGAACTGTACCTCTTCCTTCTAGTCAGGCGGTGTGGGGCTGGGTGTCTTCACCAGGAGGCCCTTGTCCCCAAGGAGATGTGACTGTCAGAGGGCTCTCCCTGGGTGGAACTCTGGGAGTTTTGCTGTGAGATAGAAACCAAGTTCAGAGGCAAGAGCAGACTGTATGCCGACTGCTGTTGGGCCCCCAGCCCCAGAGCAGGGTGCCTGCCGGCTATTGTGGGGACCCAGCCCCGGAGCAAGGGTGCTGGCTGCTGTCGGGCACTACATGTGGTATTAGACAGTAGGATTGGGACATTGGGGTGTGTCCTGTGGTGGGCATCAGCTGACACTGCCTGGTAGGCCCTCCTGTCACATTTAATAATGACAGGCTGTATTTTTATTTTCAAGACTTATTTTTATTTAAAAGGTAGATTTACAGAGAGGAGATACAGAGAAAAAGATCTGTCTGCTGGTTCCCTCCCCAAGTGGCTGGAACAGCAGGAGCTGAGCTGAGCTGAAGCCAGGAGCCAAGAGCTTCGTTTGGGTTTCTCGTGTGGGTGAAGGGTCCCAAAACTATTGTCCGTGTTCTGCTTTTCCAGGCCAAAGGCAGGGAAGTGAAGCAGCTGACACGAACTGGTGCTCATATGGGATCCCAGCACATGCAGTGCGAGGAGTTAACCACTGGGTCATCATGCCAGGCCTGGCAGGCTGTGTTTTGTTTTTGTTTTTTTTTTTTAAGATTTATTTATTTATTTTTTATCACAAAGTCAGATATACAGAGAGGAGGAGAGACAGAGAGGAAGATCTTCCGTCCAATGATTTACTCCCCAAGTGACTGCAACGGTCAGTGCTGCACCGAACCAAAGCCAGAAACCAGGAACCTCTTCCAGGTCTCCCATATGGGTGCAGGGTCCCAAGGCTTTGGGCCGTCCTCAACTGCTTTCCCAGGCCATAAGCAGGGAGCTGGATGGGAAGTGGAGCTGCCAGGATTAGAACCAGCGCCCATATGGGATCCCGGCACGTTCAAGATGAGGACTTTAGCTGCTAGGTCACGGCACCGAGCTCTGGCAGGCTGTGTTTTTAAGGTGCTGTTTTTTGGTCCTGCATGGCTGCCTTTTTGTGTAGAGCCTCCTGCCACTAGCGTTCATGTCCATCCGGCCAGTCCATTGGCACCTCCTGAGGAAGCAGGGTCCTGCACCGCCTTGCTGCTCTCCTGTGCTAACCCCCGCTCAGCTGGCCATTTGGGGCATTTTGCCTTAGAGCTGGTTTCCTAGTGACTATTTATGCAGAGTGCCTCTGTTGGCAGTAGCAGATGGGAATGGCTCAGTGGGACATGATGGCACGCCAAAGCATTACCATCCCAGCTGCTCATGCTCATGAGTTCCCGAAGTGGGGCCTGAGCAGATCTGCCCACCTGTTGGGACATCCAACCTGAAGCCAGCCAGCTGCCCTGCAAAACTTCTTAGTTGAGCCAAGCTCTGGCTGCCACTGGCTTCCAAGACCCATTTGCACAATGGGGCTCTGAGGCTGGGAGTGGATGGTGCTGGTGTGTGGGGTTTGTGGTGTGACCCTGGGGGAGAGGAGGTCTGGGAGCTGCCTTGCACTCAGGGGTGTGGCCCTCTGCTGGTGGCTCTGGTGAATTGCATGCCTGGAAATGGCGGGCTCCCAGCAACCCAGTGGCTTTGTTGGAGGAAAGCTATCCTCACTTGTATCTGCATTCCAGGCAAGCCAGCCTGTCTGTTCGCGCAGTCGAAGCTGCTGGCAGCCTGAACTTCACAATCAACCCTACCTGTGGGCAGCTGTGGGATCTAATGAGGGCCGAGATGTCTGTGCCCCCAGCAGAGCCCCTCAAGTTTACTGAACTGGCTCCTTCTCTCAGCTGCTTGTGCCGTGTGGACCCTACAAGGAGCAGTTCTTGCCGCCACGTATGAGGTCGGAGTTCGCAACTCCCATCTGGGGCCTGATCCAGGTCCAGTCACTGGGCACCCCCTTGAGCCATATGAATTCCAGCAGGAGAGTTCTAGGATGGTATTTCAGTGACTCATCCTAGGAGCACGATCCTGAGGCTTCTGCAGGATGTTGCACATGACTGCAGGATTCCTTCTGGGAATGTCAGAGGAGCATGTGGCCATGGACATGCTGTGGTCTGTCCCCCCCATCACCTGTGCTGGACGTGCTGTGCTCTGTCCCCCCGTCACCTGTGGAAGCATGTGATGGTTTTACAGATGAAGTTACTGTCAGATTTGATTGGTTGTTAATTTTATTTGAAAGTTAGAGAAGCACATATATTCAAAGAGAGCACCCGTCCTCTGGCTTCTCCCCCAGGTACCATAGGGCCAGGGCTAGGCACCACTGAGCTGGGGCCCTAGAACTCGGTCAGGTCTCCAACAAGGGTACTGGGGATTCTCCCGGAGGGGAAGTGGAGCCAGGACCGGAACCAGGAAGATGTGAAAGACTTGCCCCTTGTGTGTGTGTGTTGTGTGAACTCATGCTTTGCTCTTTCCGGGATTCGTGTTGCAGAATGTTAGCTAGGCTGAGATAGCAGCTGCCTGTGTTTTTTTTTTTTTTTTTTAATACACAAACTCTTCTAGAGTGGTTTTCACATTGTATATCCCATTGATCGTGGCAGGAGTGAGCCAGTTTTCCCACATTCTGCCGGCACTTTGTGGTTTTCTTTTTCACTTTGGACTTGGCCAGCTCTGTAGTTGTGCACTAGTGGGTCAATGACTCATCGTACTGCAGATGGTTTTGTGTGCCTATTGCCATTTGAGAAAGTGGAAGCAGTAGGTGACACATGTAGACTCCCCTTGAGCATGTCTCTGTGATGTATGCCCCACTAGAATCTGGAATCTTCAATTAAATGCTCAGTTTTACTCATTTTTTAATTTATTTGAAAAAAAGGTGGAGACAGAGAGAGATAACCCATTATTAATTCATTCACTCCCCAAAAGCCCACAGTAGCTAAGGCTGGGCCAGCCTGACACTGGGAGCCAGGAGCTCCACCAGCATCTCCCAGGCGGGCAGGAGCCAGTGTTCGCTGCCTTCCAGGTACATTAGCAGGGAGCTGGAGTTTCAAACCAGCGTCAGGGTCCCGCTGCCCCACTTCTAATCAGCCCCCTGCTTGTTGCCTGGGAAAGCAGTAGAGGAGGGTAGCCCAACACCTTGGAACCCTGCCGCGGCATGGGAGACCAGAAAGAATCTCCTGACTTCGGGTTGTCTTAGCTCTGTCCATTGCAGTCGCCTGGGGAGTGAACCAGTGGGCGATGGTTCCTCTCTCTCTCTCTTTTCCTCCCCCGCCTTCACTCTGTGTAATACTGCCTTTTACATAAGAGTAAGTCTTTGAAGAAAAAATAAGAGTGTCTTTGGAAAATAATGTTCTGTGATACATAAAGAATGTAAAGTTGCAGGGTAATAGCCATTTCCCTGCTGGGGAGGAGATGTAGACTATGCACAGGATCTGGTGGATAGATGGCTTCTCAGGGCGACTGCCTGGCCCTTGGAGGGGTTGCTGGCTGGGTGGTGTGGTGGTGACAGCCTTTGGATGTCGCGGAGTGTGTTTTCCCTTGTGAGAGACCCTTTCCATCCTATGAGCAGGGTCTTGGTCCCACACTGCAGCCTCTGGGCATTCTTCTATGGTATTCCCAAACCCTAGCACCAGATCTGTTCTTATGAAAGACCCCACTTCTGTGTAGAGCAGCCACACGCTTCCAAGGACCAAGGCCAGGAGTCACCCTGCAAGGGCTTGGGCACCCATGGGGAGATGGCCCTGCCTGCCAGCACACAGAACAGGCTGCCCACGTATCCTCCAGGGGGAGGCCTGACATTTCTGCATGCCCATTCCATCTAGTAAAAGGATTTGTTCTTGCGTGAAAGGAATCAAGGCATTCTAGAAGGTTCTCTTCCGCAGGATGTATCTGTAAGAGGCCCTGGTGGGCAGGCCAGGTGTAGGTGCTGCCTGGGAGTCAGTCATCCCACCTGTTGTGCCTGGCTTCACTCTAGCACCTTGTCGCGTGCTAGTGGGCAGCCCGAGATGGCCCTCAGACCATATCCCTGGACAGAGCACCTGACCATCGAAGGCATTTGAGAAGTGAGCCAATGTGTGG
Organism: Ochotona princeps; assembly: GCF_030435755.1. Classification (NCBI taxonomy): domain Eukaryota; kingdom Metazoa; phylum Chordata; class Mammalia; order Lagomorpha; family Ochotonidae; genus Ochotona; species Ochotona princeps. The sequence goes on along the minus strand of NC_080855.1, from coordinate 7,954,217 downwards.
AAGATATTCTCTGTCTCTCTCTTCTTCTCCTTCTCATCACTCAAATAAAAATGAGTAAATAAACATTTTTTAAAGATTTATTTATTTTTATTGGAAAGGCGGATATACAGAGAGGAAGATCTTCTGTCCGATGGTTCACTCCCCAAGTGGCCGCAATGGCCGGTGCTGCGCCAATCTGAAGCCAGGAGCCAGGAACTTCCTCCAGGTCTCCCATGTTGGTGCAGGGTCCCAAGGCTTTGGGCCGTCCTAGACTGCCCTCCCAGGCCACAAACAGGGATCTGGATGAGAAGTGGAACTGCCGGGATTAGAACCGGCGCCCATATGGAATCCTGGCGAGGACCTCAGCCACTAGGTGACCGTGCTGCAGGACATTTTATGTAATTAAGAGTGAGGAAGAAAAAGGCCTGCTTGTGTGAGATACACACACACTCACACACACAAATGTAATGAAGAGGAAAGATTGAGAAATCTGACAAAACTATCATGCAGCTGAAATCACCATCAACAAAAAGTTTAGGGAAGATGCTTGTGATGTACACGACTAGTGACTAATAGCAGGAATGTTTAAGGACTGAGTCACTGAGATCTGGGCCTGCCCAGTGTGGCAGTGATGGTTCAGTGGCTCCGTCGCGCCCTGGGGGACAGCAGTGGTGAGAGGAGTGATGGGTTCTCACCACCCATTTGGATCATATTCTGGGCTGCTGGCCTGGACCTGGCCCAGCCCAGGCTGTTTGCAGGCATGCGGGGGTGAGCCCCTGGTGCGGGGGCATGCGGGGGTGAGCCCCTGGCACGGGGCATGTGGGGGTGAGCCCCTGGCGTGGTTGCTGTCTCCAGTAGACAAATACAGGCAAGTGGTGTGAATGGAGGAGATGTGACTGACAAGTCCTGATACTGTCCCCCAGCTAGTCAGGGAGAGGGCCCCAAGTGGGCTGGGATCTCTATGGGCAGTGTGAAGGCTAGGAGCCGCTCCCTCTTGTGCCAGATGCCAGGCGAAAGGGGCCTAGAAACCGGAGGCAAGCTGGCGTCTGCTGTGGCGCTCACTTGGACCCTGTGTTTGCTGTCACAAAGTCTGGTTCCACGTCACAGCCAGTAGTAGGTGATGGGTGGACATGTTTCTCCTCCTCCTGGCTCAGATCTGAAAGTTGGTGGGGCAAGGTGCTGACGGTGGCTTCCTAACACTCCAGTGTGTAGATTCTGAAACTGGCATGGCCTGAGGAGCCTGGGTACTCACATGTCCTTCTGTTTGTAGATATGGTTCCTGGCGGGAGCCTGTCAATCCCTACTACGTCAACTCCGGCTATGCCGTGGCCCCTGTTACCAGCGCCAATGACAGCGAGCAGCAGAGCCTGTCCAGCGATGCCGACACTCTGTCCCTCACAGACAGCAGCGTGTAAGTCCCGCCCCTGCTGGGGACAGTCTCCCGGGTCACCTGGAAAGGCTCCCTGTCCTGCTGGGACACAGTGCCGGAGAGGCAGCCTCCCCTCGCAGCCCTATGTCCGGGCACCCTGTTCTGTGCTTGCTGCTGGTCACGGGCTGGAGCCACCACGTCAGGCAGTGTGGGGACTAGGCGGAGGAGGCCCTGACAGCTGTGCTGTGCTGAGCCCTGTCCAGGGCCTGCTGCTTCGGGGAGCCCTGCCTGCCACTGAAGCAGTGGTGATCTTTCTCCCCCTCTTCCTCCTCCAGCTCCAGGGAAGCCCTTCATAGCATGTGCTATGCTGGCCTTACAGACTGGTTGTGTGAACTCTAGCTACAGGGACAGTTGACTATGTGGCCTCCTGGGGTCATGTTTTCCCTGTAACCTACTTAGCCTCTGCCAGAGCTGGGAGCTAAATCCAGGGCCCCCGGATTTCCCCTGCAGTGTCAGAAGAAGCCCTGGACACCCCCATGGTTCTTGTCCCTGGGACTCCTGCCCTGCCTGCTGGTCTCTTATGTTTGTGGCTGGAGGGTTGGACAGGCTTCAGTAAGAAGGAAAGGGCCATGTATCCTGTAGGAGGATCCCACTCATCATTTTGTGAATTTTTATTTATTTGCAAGACACAGAGAGAGCTCTGACAGACTGGCTCAGTCTCCCTAGAGACCCACAGTGACCAAGGCCAAAGCTAGGGATGCGGTTCCTGGACTGTCCCTGTTGCCCCATGCTGGCCCAAGGAGGGCCATACGGGAGCAGAGCATCCTGTGCTTGTGCAGAGCCGCCCTTCCTGCTGGCCTGTCCTGAATATTGTCCCAGGCCCAGGTCTGCATGAGCAGGGCAGTTGCTGGGGGCGCAGTGCTGCTTGTCTGAACCTTCAGCCTAGCTCTGTGTGTGATGTTCTGTCCATGTGGCGCTTCCGGCTCTAGTGCTGCTCTGTATGTGGTGGGCATCAGGCTTTCTGAGGTGCCTGTGCTGAGTCAGGTGTGACGCAAGCAGCGCTGCAGGCTGACCGCTCCCCAGCGTCTGCCCTCCTCTCCTGCTCTGGGAGGAGGTGTCTGCCCACAGCTCTCGCGAGAAGGGGCTGCTGATGCTCCTGATGTGCTGCAGGGGCCAGAGTGTGAGTGTTGAGGGTAGGGGGAGGTTCTGTTGGAGTGTGTGCTGTGGCAGCTGCGTGCTTAAGGCCTTGGTGACTGGGAGGAGGGCAGGCATGCCTGTGCTGAGGACCATCTGGGACTCACCTGCTCCTCTCTCCCCTTCCTGTTCCCTACATGGGTCCTGTTGCTGTCCTGGAGACAGCTCAGAGCTCTCACAGCCTTGCAGGGAGCTCCAGGGCATGTGACTTGAAACAAAACAAAGATGTTTTTATTTATTGGAAAGAGAGAGAAGGAGGGAGAGAAAGAAGGGATGACCAGAGAGAGATCTTCATTCGCTGGGTCAGAACCTCTTCTAGATCTCCTCCGCGGGCACAGGGTCCCCCACTGCCTCCCCAGAGGCATCAACAGGGAGCTAGCTCGGAAGTGGAGCCGCAGCTCCTATAGGATGCTGTCATTGCACACAGTGGTAACCTGTGCCACAGCACTGGCCCCAAGGTGTGTGATTTTTTTTTAATATTTATTATTTATTTTTATTGGATAGTCAGATATAAAGAGAGGAGGAGACACAGAGGAAGATCTTCCATCTGCTGGTTCACTCCCGAAGTGGCCACAGCGGTTGGAGCTGAGCACCTCTGAAGCCAAGAGCTAGGAACTTCCTCTGGGTCTCCCACGCGGGTGCAGGGTCCCAAGGCTTTGGGCTGTCCTCCAATGCTTTCCCAGGCCACAAGCAGGACGGGAAGCGGGGCTGCTAGGATACGAATTGGCACCCATATGGGATGCCTGCGCTTGCCAAGTGAGGACTTTAGCCACTAGGCTACTGTGTCAGACCTTGTGTGTGATTCTTTTAAAAGTGATTAGTGCCTTAGCCTTGCCAGCTGGAAGCTACTCTCCTAGGCCCAGGCGCATGAGAGTGATGAGGGCTGGGTGACGCCTCTGGGTGTTCCTGGATCTAAGCAGCTTGCTGGTGTGTGCCCAGGGCGGAGGTGGACACTCACTGCCCAGCAGCCATGTGGTGGGGAGGACTGGCCCTGGGATAGGCACATCACCTGTTGGTAAACCCCTAGCGTATCCAGGTCCAAGACCCGGCTTTGGCCACAGTTTTTGTAGTGTTTGCGGAGAAAACCTGTAGGTAGCAGGTATCTTTCTCTGTCTCTCACATAACTATGGAAAATATGAAGAGAAAGAAACAGCCCATGTCCTGTCACTGTTGGTGTCGCATGCAGCCTGGACAGCCCGAGCCAGGCCCTCACCCATGGCTCTGGCCCTGCTGGCTCCTGGAGCTATTGTCTCCCCAGAGTGGCTTTTGCCTGCATCTGTGAGGAGTTGGGTGAATGTGGCATCTGTCCTCAGGCCCAGTACACTGTCACTCATGTTGCTCATGCCCTTCCTTCCTCTTTGTGCTTGTTTCCATTTGACTTGAAAGGGAGGGAGACACAGGTCTCTGTTTCCCGTGCTGTCTGCTAGGGGCCTGCCCTCAGAGAACTCTTCCTCTGTCAGAGGCGTCTCCAGTTAGCTGTAGCACACCACTTGTGGCTCGTGTGAGACCGTGCTTAGCTGTGTGACCTGCAGAAGCAGGCCTTGTGCTGCCACTTGCTGAGCTCTTTGGTGTGCAGGCTAGCAGCGCTCAGCGTGGTCATGGGGGCCACAAGTACATACGTGGGTTCCCTGGGCTTTGCCATCCAGTGATTGTGGGCACATGTGTATTGTCACCTGCCAGCTGACAGTCAGGCCTGGGAGCCTGTGGAACCTTATTTCGACTGAGTTCATGGCTGCCTCTTTGTCCCATATAGGGATGGAATCCCGCCTTACAGGATGCGCAAGCAACACCGCCGAGAGGTGCAGGAGAATGTCCAGGTCAACGGGCGGGTGCCCCTACCTCACATCCCTGTGAGTACAGCCCCCAGCCCACAGCTCAGCCTCCAGCCTCTAAGCCTGAGCCCACAGCACTCCCCAGCTCCGAGCCCACAGCACGGTCCCCAGCTCCCCAGGCCTGAGCCCACAGCACCCCCTAGGCCTGAGTCCAAAGCACGGCCCCCAGCCTCCCAGACCTGAGCCCACAGCACGGCCCCCAGCCCCCCAGACCTGAGCCCACAGCACGGCCCCTAGTCCCCAGACCTGAGCCCACAGCATGGCCCCCAGTCCCCAGGCCTGAGCCCAAAGCACGGCCCCCAGCCCCCAGGCCTGAGCCCACAGCACGGCTCCCAGCCCCCCAGACCTGAGCCCATAGCACCCCCCAGACCTGAGCCCACAGCACGGCTCCCAGCCCCCCAGACCTGAGCCCACAGCACGGCTCCCAGCCCCCCAGGCCTGAACCCACCTCCCAGCCCCAGCAGGACAGCCCCTTCCTTCTCACACACAGGGCGTGGGCAGTGAGGAAGATACTTTCCTGGCTTTCTGGGAGCATGGCTCCTTGAGGTGTTGGAATGTGACCCAGGTGACACCTGTACTGCAGGCCCCAGTTTGGGCCAGCAGGACAGCCCAGGTGACAGAGCACCCTCTGCAGGGTCGTGGGAGGTGTCCTGGGGCCCTGCTCCACTGTGGCTTCTTCCTGACTAAAGCCATGTACTTCTCGGAGGAGAACTGCTCCAAGCATCCGTCACACTTGGCATCCAGGTCCTGTGCAGGTGCTTGCCCCTCGCTTACCACTGTTGTGCTGCTCTGGTCAAGGCAAGGTTGGAGGTTGTGGCTGAGCTGTGGGAGTCAGCACATGACCTCCTAAAAAAAATTTACTTATTTGGAAGCCAGAGAGTGGGCCTAGCATGGTAGCCTAGTGGCTCAGGTCCTTGCCTTGCAAGTGCTGGGATCCCATATGGCACCAGTTTGTGTCCCGGCAGCCCCGTTTCCCATCCAGCTCCCTGCTTGTGGCTTGGGAAAGCAGTGCACACCAGCCCAAAGCCTTGGGACCCTGCACTCACGTGGGAGGAGGCTCTTGGCTCTTGGCTTTGGATTGGCGTAGCTCTGGCCATTGTGGCCGCTTGGAGAATGAATCATCGGCAGAAGATCTTCCTCTCTGTCTCTGCTCCTCTCTGTATATCTGACTTTGTAATAAAATAAATAAATAAATTTAAAAAAAATCTCCATCCATATGTTGCTGCTCAAATCCCTGCAGTGACTGGGCTGGGCATGACCAGCGCTCAGAGCCCCGGGTGCAGGGATACAAGGAGCTTGAGCATTAGCAGAGAGCTGGATCAGACGTGGAGCAGTTGGGACTTGAACTGACAGAGCCCATGTGGGATGCTGATGCTGCAGGCCATGGCTTAACCCACTGCGCTACCACGTCACCCCAAATAGATCTTAGAAACAAAGTGTTGTGGCATGGTGGGGTTAAGCCATGGCTTGCACCACTGGCATTCTGTAGGAGTACTGGTTTGAGTTCTGTCTGCTGCACTTGTGTCCAGCTGCCTGCTGCAGGGTCTGGGTAAGCGTCAGATGGTGCGCACGTGGGCCTGCTGCCACCTGCAAGAGCCACAGGGACCTGTGGGCGGCTCGTTAGCATCGGTCAGCCCTAGTGTAGGCATTGGGGAAGTGACCCAGCACATGGAAAGTCTTTCTGCCCTTTTGTCTCGGTGACTTTGATTTTCAAATAGATAAATCAATCTTTTTTAGAAAATGAAACGTAGGTTTTGTGTGCGAGGGCGGAAGCAGTCCCGTCTGATGGTTGTGTTCCTCCAGCGCACCTACCGCATGCCAAAGGAGATCCGTGTGGAGCCGCACAAGTTTGCTGAGGAGCTCATTCACCGCCTGGAGGCCGTGCAGCGCACGCGGGAGGCTGAGGAGAAGCTGGAGGAGCGACTGAAGCGCGTCCGCATGGTGAGTGGCCCGCCTCTCGGCTCTGTCTGTCCCTGAGCTGGGACCCTGGACCCTGGGTCAGTGGCTGTGCCAGGGAGGAGATCCAGGGCTGAGGAGTGCAGCTCCCTGTGTTCCCCCTGCCCTTGTGAGTGTCGCCAGGGACTCAGGAGCTGTCAGCTGGCTGTGCTCTGCGTGGGAAAGCTGCTTCCCTCTGTGCCCACTGGTTTACATGGACTGCAGTGGGCAGGCACAGGGATTCCTGTCATTGCAGAGCCCTCCATCCTCTCCACAGTGTGACGTGAACACGTGCGTGCCAACTTAGGAAGCCCAAGATGTGTGTCTCTCCCCGGACTGCCTTGCCACTTGAGGCCCTGGAGACCCTTAGGTGGCTGCTGCCGTTCTCCTTTTGTCTGTTCCTGGGTCCCGGGGCCTTCCACTAAGGGAGCAGCCAGATGGGGAAGCTGTCCAGGAGCTGTCTAGGGAGGAGTCTGCCTTCTCCATCCTCACTGGGGAATCAGGCAGTGTGCCCATACCTCAGGCCCAGCAGCTGAGACATACTGGGTACAGGGTGGCCCTCACGTGGGCACTAGGCTCCACCTGGGCTCCCAGGGATTCCTCCTCCCACAGTTCTTGCCCACAGGCACCTGTGAGCCACCATTTGGCAGTTCTCCTGGGCAGGAGTACGGCTTCCACCCTGTCAGGGGCCCTTGGTGGCCCCGGGTGCTGTGTACTGGCTGAGCCAGGCAGGCTGCAGGAGTGAAGGACTTGGTAAGTGCCTGCTGAGGCCAGCCTGGCAGGACCTGTGGGTGTGGAAAGGGAGAGCCGTGGTATGAGCGTCCCCACTGATGTGTCCAGGCACAGGGTGGCCATGTACCAGGAGGTGTTCAACTCTGTGTCCTGGTTCACGTGTGGTGGCAGGGCCTTGCAGGGTCTTGCTTTCCTGCGGGGCCAATGGCTGCACATGCAGGGAGTCAGGCAGGAGTCAACGCCTTGCTGTAGGGCCCTGTGCCATGAGGGCTGTGCTGGCAGGAGTGCCTCCCCCTCCCCCTGGGAGTGCTGTGTTCCAGGCTCAGTAGCTGCTTCTTGTTGGTAAAATCAGTTACAAAAAAAGGAAGAGAGGGAGGCAGATCTTCCATCTACTGGTTTCATCCCCACATGGCTACACAGGAGTCAGGAGTTTCTCCCTGGTCTCCCACGTGGGTGCAGGGGCCCACACACTTGAGTCATGTTCTGCCGCCTTCCCAGACACTTTAGCAGGGAGCTGTTCAAAAGTGGAGCAGCAGGGACTCAAGCCAGCACCCGTGTGGGATAGCAGGCAGTAGCCTTGCTTGCCATGCCACCACTCAGGCCCAAGTGTATACGTTTTTCTTTTTCTTTCTTTTTTTTTTTTTTAAGATTTATTTATTGGGCCCGGCGTGATGTCCTCACAGCTAAAGTCCTCGCCTTGAACGCGCCGGGATCCCATATGGGTGCCGGTTCTAATCACAGCAGCTCCACTTCCCATCCAGCTCCCTGCTTGTGGCCTGGGAAAGCAGCTGAGGATGACCCAAAGCTTTGGAACTCTGCACCAACGTGGGAGACCTGGACTTTGAATTGGCACAGCCCCAGCTGTTGAGACTGCTTGGGGAGTGAATCATCAGACGGAAGATCTTCCTTTCTAATATCTGCCTTTCCGAGAAAAATAAAATAAATCTTAAAAAGATTTATCTAACTTTCCATTAAAAATAAATAAATCTTTTTTTAAATAAATAAATCTTTTTATTTTTCTCGGAAAGGCAGATATTAGAAAGGAAGATCTTCCGTCTGATGATTCACTCCCCAAACAACTGCAGTGGCCAGAGCTACGCCAATCCAAAGCCAAGAGCCAAGAGCCTCTTTTGGGTCTCCCACATGAGTGCAGGGTCCCAAGGATTTGGGCTGGTGTGCACTGCTTTCTCAAGCCACAAGCAGGGAGCTGGATGGGAAATGGGGCTGCCAGGACACGAACCGTTGCCCATGTGGAATCCTGGCACTTGCAAAGCGTGGATTTTGGCCACTAGGCTACCATGCTAGGCCCAGTGTATGTACTTTCATAAGCATTATAGCAGTGAGCTCTTAATGTCTGCTGGTTCACTCCAAGAGCCAGGCCATGCTAAAGCCGGTTTGCCAGAAGCACAGCTCTTCCACCTGGCAGGGACCAGGTGCTGGGCCACAGTCCCAGGCTGTGCTTGCCCTGGAAGCCAGAACTCGAGCTGGAATCCTGGCATAGGTGCTGGCGACCCAGGAGAGACAGGTAGGGCCGGTAGATTTTATCTTGGTTGGAAATTTTATTCTTTTTGATTAAAGGCAGAGTGACAGGAAAGAGGATGAGACAGAGTGAGTGAACAGGAATGCAAGCTTCCGTCTGTTGATTCTGTTCAGGTTCCCGCAGCCCAAAGGCAGGCCTGGGCGCAGCCACAAGCCAGGAAGTCAGGGTGAGAACTGTTGTGTAGCATCTCATGGCTGCTGGTTCAAGGTTCAGCTGCTCTGCTCCCATCGAGCTTCCTGCTGTTGCTCTGGGGAAAGCAGCAGAGGCCGGCTTGTATTCCTGCACTCACGTGAGGGACCTGGAGGAGGCTGCTGGCTCCTGATTTCAGATCTGCTCAGCCATGGAGGGAGTGCTCTCTTCTCTCTTCCTCTCTGTGTAGCACTGCCTTTGAAATAAACATAAAAGAGTGCTGAGGACTCTCCTTCCATCCCAGGCACTTTGGGAGGCTGGGTTCCCCGGGGTGTTCTGCATCCATCTGCCCTGCGGAACGGTCCTTTTCCACCTTGCTGTCTTGTCCTAGTTGCATTTGTGAGGAGCTCGAGATTTCAGAGGCTTGTTTATGTTAGAATCCAAGGTACAGGGCTCGGCAGCGTGGCCTAGTGGCTAAGGTCCTCGCCTTGATCCCATATGGCCGCTGGTTCTAATCTCGGCAGCTCCACTTCCTCTCTGTCTCTCCTCCTCTCAGTATATCTGACTTTGTAATAAAAATAAAATAAATCTTTAAAAAAAAAAAAAAAAGAATCCAAGGTGCAGTGGGTGTCTCACCTGAGCAGGCAGGACAGTTGATCCTCGTGCTGTTGTGCAGTGTTAAGTTCTTAAGATGCCACCATCCGGGATAGGCCTGCTGGCACTGTGGCTTAGGCTACAGCACATGACCCCTGTGCGGTGTGGGGAGCCTGCTGAAGCTGCCGGTGGCTGACTGTGGGAGGCATCTGCGAGTGAACCAGCACATGGAAGAGTGTGTGTCGCTGTGTGTGTGCGTGCACTTTGCTGTCTTCTGTGACTCTGCCTTGAGAACAAGAAGGCAGAGACACCTGGACTCGAGTCACAGCTCTGCTCAGGAGCACCAGGGGATGCAGCCACCGATGGCTGCAGTGGTTCCTGCCACCTTACGGGGCACCTGGGGCATAAACCAACAGGTGGGAGAACCCTCGTCTCTCTCCACTGCTTCTCTGTTGCTCTCCTTTCAAAAAAAGCAAGTAAGTAAGAACTTACCAATGATAAGTAAAATTCAAGTGTAGCCTAGGTTCCACCTTCTCTTTGATTAATACCAAATTCATTCAACATTTAAAGATTTCTTTAATTTGAAAGGCAGAGTCGGAGAGAGAATGCATATGATCTTCATGTGTTGGCTCATCTCTAGATGTCTGTACTGGGGCAGGTGCAGTGTAAGCTGGAACTCCAGCTGGCACACAGGTGCAGGTGCAGGCACCTCGGAAAGCATTTGAACCTTTTGTGTCACAGGGCCCATCCTGAAATGTGACTCTAGGTTTCTGTGCTGAGATGGTGGCTGGCATACATGGGGTATATACCACGAACTGGTGAGCTGGTGGGTCGGAGCTCTCAGGTTCAAGGGTGCTTCTCTAAGAGCCAGTGTTGACCATGGAGAGGACTGACGGCTGGGAGGAGCAGAACTCAGGCGGCAGCCGCTGAGCAGGGGCACCTGGGCAGAGCCAACAGTGCTGCTCCATCCCGTGTCCCTTGCTGAGGGCTTCCTGCTATTGCCTGTCCCATCCAGGAAGAGGAAGGAGACGATGGCGACCTGCCCCCCGGGGGGAGTCACAAGCTGCCTCCTGGCTCTGCCTGGCACCACTTCCCGGCCCGCTGTGTGGACCTGGGTTGCACCGGGCTGCGAGACGCCCACGAGGAGAACCCTGAGAGCATCCTGGACGAGCACGTTCAGCGAGTCATGCGGACGCCCGGCTGCCAGTCCCCAGGGCCCGGCCACCGCTCCCCTGACAGCGGGCATGTGGCCAAGGTATCGGCTGTGCTGGGCGCCATCTCGGGGCATGGGAAGCACGTGCCCAAGTCAGCTGCAAAGCTGGACGTGGCCGGCATGCATCACCACAGACATGGCCACCACCACGGCCACCACAGCACAGCCAGGCCTAAGGAGCAGGTGGAAGCCGAGGCTGCCCGCAGGGGCCAGGGCGGCTTCGCGTGGGGCCCAGAACCACACAACCACACAGCCAAGCCCCGCAGCCACTTGGAGAGCATGGGTCCTATCCCCAATGCCAGCGACGGCCTGGCCTACAGGTGAGCTGAACACCACGCTGCTGGGGGTCAAGGTGTGAGGCCGTGTCCCTGTGGACTCACAGGACACCCACAGTTGCCACCACTGGGGCCCAGGGCAGAGGGAGCCGGGCCCTGAGCTGCGGTGAAACTCAAGGGATGCCTCTCGGTGTCAGCTCTGCCCATGGTGCCTTCGGTGAAGGGAGCCGGGCCCTGCCTATGGTCAGAGCTGAAGCCGAGGTTTCCTGTAACCTGTGTAGAGAGCACAGAGTATTCCCCATTCTGCCCTCCCTGGGACCCGCCCTCTGCCACAGGCAGAGCTGTGGCTGGCCAGAACCTAACTCTCAGCCCTGTTTTTGCAGTGGTAAAGCTGCTGTGCCCTCAAGAAGAAGTGCCAAAAAGGTAGAGTCCAACAAGGGTGCCAACGCTGAGGTGCCAGGCACCTCAGAGGACACAGAGAGGAACCAGAAGATCATGCAGTGGCTCATTGAGGGGGAGAAGGAGATCAGCAGGCATCGGAAAGCCAGCCACGGGTAAGGTGCTGCGCCCTGCGGGGCCCTGGCCCTGGCTGCTGCACCTGCACAGAGAGGGTCCCAGGGCTGCCAGGGCAGTTGGTACGTTGTGGGCCAGTGTTGGGCAGGCAAGGGATACTCTCCTCAGCTTCCCCAGTGGGGTGGGGGGACAATAATAGCTGCTTCCAGGAGGTTATTTCTGGGTTTCTGGTTGGCGATTCCCCACATCCCAGCCCCCCCAGATTCCTGCTCAAAGTGTGAGAGGTGCCAGCCGTACCCTCTCTCCGTACAGTGTGTAGCAGAAATCTCTGGGCTTCATGAGACCCAGACCCACTGAGCTGCTGGGGGGGGCAGCATGGAGGAGCCTCCCAGCCCCATCTGCACAACTTCCTGTGAAGTTGTCTCAGGCTGTCATGCCCCTCCTGGCTCCCCTTCCTGTGCCCTGGATGATGAGCTGCCTCGAGGTGCTAGGGCAGGCTCTTCTGTGGGTATTCAGGACCCCTGCCCAACCTGGTTACCCCAGAAATAGCAGGCTTCTGTGGTTGACAGACAAGAGCACGTGCAGCACGACCCGGGCTGAGACTGGGGGCTCTGTGTCCCATCTTTGGGGGCTCTGACTAGGACAGGAGCGCCACATTCTGCATTTCCGGAGCCAAACCTGTCTTCAGGGTGCAGAGCCCTCTGTGGGAGCCACTGTCCTGACTGAAGGGCCAGTGGCTGGCGCAGGAGAGCAGCACCAAATATTTATTTTTCTTGGAAAGTTGGATTGGCAGAAGGTGACAGAGAGAAAGGTCCTCAATCCACTGGTTCACTTCCCAAGTGACCGCAAAGGCCTGAGCTGAGCTGATCTGAAGCCAGGAGCTTCTTCCAAGCCTCCCACATGCGTGCAGGATCCCAAGGCTTTGGGCCGTCCTCAGCTGCCTTCCCAGGCCACGGGCAGGGGGAGCTGAATGGGAAGTGAAGCAACTGGGATACAAACTGGAACCCATATTGGATGCCAGCGTGTGCAAGGCGAGAATTTAACCACTAGGCTGCCACGCTGGGCCCCACAGTATTTTTGTTAAGAATTATTTATTTGTGCAGATTTTACAGGGAGAAGGGGAAATAGACAAAAAGATCTTCCATCCACTGGTTCACTCCCCCAAATGGCGGCCACGGCCATTCTGAAGCCAGGATCCATCAGGTCTCCCAAGCGGGTGCAGAGTGCCAAGGCTTTCCCAGGCCACAAGCAGGGAGCTGGATGGGAAGTAGAACAGCCGGGACACGGACCGAATCATCATGTCAGACCCCATTGCCCTGTGGTTGCCCTTGCCACTCGTATGGGACACCTGAAGCTGTTCCTGGGTGTGGGCTTTGAGCATGGACCTGTGCAGGGAATGTCTCCCTCATTTCCGTGGTTCTGCTCCCAAGTATGATTCTACCGTGTGATCTGTGGGGGCACTGAGCACCCTGCCTCAGCCTGCCCATGTGCCCAGCACTGCCCTCTGCCATGTTTTCTTTTTCTCCCAAGGTCCTCTGGGGTGCGGAAGCAGCAGGCTCATGAGAGCTCCAGGCCCTTGTCCATTGAGCGCCCAGGGGCTGTGCACCCCTGGGTCAGTGCTCAGCTTCGGAACTCCGTCCAGCCCTCTCACCTCTTTGTCCAAGACCCCACTATGCCACCCAACCCGGCCCCCAACCCCTTGACGCAGCTGGAGGAGGCCCGCAGGCGCCTGGAGGAGGAAGAGAAGAGAGCCAGCAAGCTGCCCTCCAAGCAGAGGTACACACCCTGCCCCAGTGGGCTGGGCTTCTGGTAGAGCTGGATGTGGGAGTGCCCGGTGGCAGGCAGCTCTGTGGCATTGTGGCATGTCCTGGTCCGTCTCTCGGGAACCCAGAGGCCTTCCTGACGGGTCAGTCATGTCCTGCGACTGTCCCTGTGTGCACGGGGTCAGTGTCTGGAGCCCAGGTCCTAGTGCTGTCCCACAACTACTGGTTTCCTCAGGAGCAAACACCTGGGTTCTGGGCTTTGCTCTGGCCCTGGTGCCAGCTTGGAGGTCAGAGTGGTTATGGCTACCTCTCGACTTGTGCGGCCTGGGCTTAGGCAGGGATACCACATGGGTCTGCCTGGAGCTTGGGACCAAGTGGGATACCTGGATTGGTGGGCCAGGCACTGTGTGGCAGGAGCTAGGGACCATGTGGGGTGATAGGCTGGACACCATGTGGCAGAGTGACTCCACCATCCCCCATGGACAACCTTGAATGGCAGTGTTCACATATACTCTATTCAGCCGGGTGTGTGGCACCGTGAGGCAGGCATGGGTCTGCATTGGCAGGTCTGCCGTGAGCCACTGCAGGGCTGCTACATTCAGAACCAAGTCCCACGGAGCCAGGCAGGGGTGTGTGTACATGGGAGGGGCTGCACAGAGGAGACCACACAAGCAGACAGGCGTCCCAGGGTCCAGTCTGCGCCACAGGATCACCTGGCCACACCACAGGCTGAAGCAGTAGATGACCAGTAGCCACCTCACAGCAGGGAGCCCACACTGGGTGGGCTCCGCAGCCGAAGTGCCCCCCGTGACACGGGTTGTTCCCTAGGTATGTGCAGGAGGTTATGCGGCGCGGACGCACCTGTGTCAGGCCAGCGTGCACGCCCGTGCTGAGCGTGGTGCCAGCCGTGTCGGACCTGGAGCTCTCCGAGACCGAGTATGTGCCCCAGGGTTCTCCCGCCTCTGTCCAGTCAGGCCTCCGCCTGGCTGCATGGACACAGGCTGCAGCCCTCAGGGACGATCTCCCACACGGCCTTCCCTTTGTCTACAGCCGTAGAGGTGCTGACTACACAGGGCGACAGGCGGTCTAAGCATGCTGGCTTGTGAGCAGTGTGTGTGTGTCACAGCCATGCCCAGTGGCCTCTGCCCTCCTGGGCTTCCCAGTCAGGCCTGGAGACTGTGGCCACGGTGGACATGCGAGGTGTGCCCTTCTCAGGGTAGCAGGAGAAGGGTTCTCCCCAAACAGGGCTCTGGGCCAGGGGCGTCTCTGTGCATGCCGGGCCTGTGTTCCCTGGACACTGAGCTGCTCCTGGGCTGTGGTCCCGAGAAGAAAGACCATGAGTGGATTTGCACAGTGGACAGTCATGGGGAGCAGGGTGGGCACATGACCGTCCTGCTGTGACTCAGGCAGTAGAAGTTTGTGGGTACACCCACTGCTGGAGGGGGCCCAGGGGCTACAGGCAGCAGAATGTGCTGCGGTCAACTCACTGCCTCTCGCCAGCCAGCCGTCTGCTGCAGTGCCAGGCTTATCTGTGTTCTTGCTGGGAGCTTAGGGATGGGCAGGCGTGAGGGTTCCGTGCGCTCTCCCTGCAGCCTGCACCTTGGTTCCTGGGCTACTGGGGTAAGGTGGAGTGTCGCTGAGTCCTCATGGCCAGCCCCAGATCACCTTGTCTCTGGCTACAGGACGAAGTCCCAGAGGAGGGGGGCCAGCGGGAGCAGCCAGCCGTGCGACAGCATTGTTGTGGCCTACTACTTCTGCGGTGAGCCCATCCCGTACCGCACGCTGGTGCGCGGCCGCGCCGTCACCCTGGGCCAGTTCAAGGAGCTGCTGACCAAGAAAGGCAGCTACAGGTGAGCTGGACCCTCCCAGGATGGGGAGCCCGGAACCTAGCAGCGTTTGGGTGGTGGGCAGCCCCTCACAGCCCACTGCCCACTGCTCCGCAGATACTACTTCAAGAAGGTGAGTGACGAGTTTGACTGTGGCGTGGTGTTTGAGGAGGTACGGGAGGATGAGGCCGTGCTGCCCGTGTACGAGGAGAAGATCATCGGCAAGGTGGAGAAGGTGGACTGACCGGCGGGCCCGGTGCCTCCGCCACCCACCACTGCCCATAGTAATCCTTGGAGAATGGCCCAGCAGGGCAGCTGCTGGTGGTGGGATTGGCCCACCCTCTCCTGGCTGGGCCCGTGGGGTGTCCTGTGCCCCTCTGGATTGTATGTCACGAGTGCCTTCTCAGCGTCCTGCCTGCCCGTGGGGCGTGACGCCGTCCCTGCCTGTCCCAGCCGGCGGCTCCACGGGCGCAGGACCCCTGGGACACCTGTAAATATGTACATTTCTGAGTAGGGCCCTTTTTCACACCATGACTTGTACAATTTGTCTTTTCAAAGGTACTTGGATAAAAATGAAATAAACATTTTTGAACCTGCCCTTGCCATTGGGGTGCCCCTGCTTGGTGAGGGGGGCACCCTGGAGGGCACTGGCCCTGCCTCCCCCAGGAACCAGGCTGGGTCCAGGAGTCATGTCTTTATTCACACTGAGCCGTGCAGGGCCCGCCTACAGCTCTTCCTTGGGCTCCACCGTGGCATTGGCTGGCGGCTCCTGCAAAGGGCCACAAAAGTCAGCTCAGCGCAGTGTCCGAGCAGCCAGGTCCAGCAGGGCGGGCCCAGGGCAAGGACACTCACTGGTGAGGGGGCCGCGGGCTCCTCTGGAGGCAGCTCGCCCCCGTTGTCTAGAAACTTGGAGAAGGTCTCCACGTCGCGGTTGCTCTTGTATTCGATCATCTGAGGAGGAGGAGGGGAGGCAGGGCTTCAGGGAGTGCCCAGCCCGCCCCACCCCGTGCCCACTCCCGTGGCCAGCCCAGTCCACCTTACCTTGCGACCCGGCCCTGCAGGGAAGTACATGAGGGTCGGGAAGCCGTGCACGGTGAGGCCCTCCAGCTCATTGGATGTGGCGTCCAGCTCGGCAATGACAATGTCCTCACGGTCCCTGTACTTCTCAGCCAGCGCCTCCCAGGCCGGGGCCATCTCCTTGCAGTGGCTGCACCAGGGGGCATCTGGAACAGGGCCTTGGGCTCCACCTGCTGCCCCTGCCCCTGCCCGCCTGCCGCCCACCACCCCAAACACTCACAGAACTTGACAAACACGCTCTTGGCTTCATCGTACACCACCTGCTCAAAGTTCTTGCCCACAAGGGTCTTCACTGGCCGCTGGTCCCAGTCAAGGGGGACCTCCTGGCTCAGGAGGTAGGGCTGGGGAGCCAGGCCAGCTCTTACTGAGGGTCCTGAGAGCCCCCAGCCCCTGCCGCTGGGCAGTACCTTGGGATACCTGGACTTGGCCGTGGAGGACAGCCTCGCAGAAGGCAGTGACTGAGGCTGCAGTGATGGGCTCCCCGGCTGCGGGGGCGTGCTTCTTGTTGGTCTCCATGTTGATGAGACGCAGGGTGGGGGCCTCGTCTGCCTTGAGGCCAAAGTACTGCAGCACGTGGCCATTGTCTGCGGCCACGTCCACCACCACGAACAGCACCTGGCAGCAGAGAGTCCACGCCAGCCCCCTCCATGCCTGGCCTCCCCCTCCTCCCAGCACCCTCCCAGTACCTTTCCCCGGAATGGGGGCGCAGCTTCCGCAAAGCCGGCCCGGAGTTCCCTGTGGGCGGCCAGCGTCTCATTGACAAACAGCAGCAGGTGGTTGAGGATCTTGGCGGCAAAGATCTTGGGGGACGTCTGGGGGCAGAGGAGCAGTGGTGACCTGTGACTCCCGCGCTCCCCACACCAGGGATCCCTCCCAGGCACACCTGCTGCCGATGTACCTGGCTGTTGAAGTCTGTGACGAGATGCATGCTGTGGGTGACCAGGAAGCGTGACAGGTCCCCCAGGTCCAGGCCTAGCTGCATGTCCACCGGGAAGTCAGCTCGCCCCTCGTCAAACTGGACACCAGGTAGGCAGGTCAGTGAGGTGCAGGCTGGCCCCCAGCCCAGCCCAGCCTGGCCCCCCACCCAGCCTGACCCCCACCACTACCTAACCCAGCCTGGCCCCAGGTGTTGACCCCACCCAGCCTGACTCACCTTCTTGAAAAGGACCACAGTGTCCTCCGTGAGGCCAAACTTTTCAAAGAGCTGCGGGCTGTCTGTAAGGCCGAAGGTCAGGTCCAGGGCGTCCCGGGCCAGGTCCAGGAAGGTGGCTACGTCTTCGTCCTGCAGGTCCTAAGGGGCTGACCCTGTGAGGCAGGCAGCACTAGGGACACTGCTCCTAGTGCTGCGCCCCCGTCCTCACCTACCTGGAAGAACCCGATGACCACCACATCCTGGGCGTCTATCAGTGCCCGGGCGCTCTCCTCATCCTCCAGCCTCCTGGCGCTGGCCCCCACCCGCCGCCTCAGCCACTCGGCGATGCCCTCGGCCTCCCGGGGGCCTGCAAGATTCAGTCCCTCTGAGCCCAGGCCCAGTCCCAGGCCCAGCCCCCTCCCTTCCTGGGCCCACCCATACCCGTGTACTCCTCTGGGTGGGTGCGGTTCCCATCACGGAAAAACTTGAGTGTGGGGTACTCGGTCACCCCAAACTCCTCAGTCAGCTCTGGTTCTGCAGATGCATCCACCTTGGCCAGCGTGACTGCTGCTGACTCAGCTGCCAGCAGGGCAGCTGCCTTACTGTACTCTGGGGCCAGCGCCTGGCAGTGGCTGCACCACGGAGCATCTAGGGGACAGGGCCGTGAGTCCCCCTGGTGCCCAGCCCCGCCCTGTGTCTGGCGCGGAGCAGGCACCAGGCAAGCAAGTATGTTCTGTGTACATCTTCCTCTTCCAGGGTCCCCCACCCCCAAACTGAGTGCCCTCAACATGGGACTTGGGGTACGGGGACCAGTGAGGTTTGGGGGGCTGGAAAGCATGTCCAGACTGTGTGGGGCTGTTGGTGGAAGCCTTGGGCTGAGTGGCTTCCATGTGGGTCAAGGTTTGGGCAAGACCCCCAGCTGTGTGCAGGCCTGAGGCCACCTGACCAGCAGGAGTGACAGCAGCAGTGCTGCTCCCCCCACAGGGTCCTACGCTTCCACCGCCTCCTCCAGCCTCCTGACCAGGGAGCCCCACCTGTCCCTGTGGGTGACCCTGCCGCCCCACTGGGCCCATGCACTCACAGAACTCCACCAGCAGGGCCCGGTGTTCCTGTAGGGCCCTGCCCAAGTTGTGCTGGCTCAACACCAGGACCCCGTCCTCCTCCGAGGGGGACTCTGCCTCGGGGGGCTCCTCCACAGGCTCCTGACCCTGACCTTGGAGCCCTGGGGTCCCCAGGAGCAGCAGCAGGAGGAGCAGCGGCGGCAGCATGGGCAGGAGCTGGCACCCCATGGCAGTGGCAGGCCTCAGGGCCACGGGGCAGATAAGGGACCAAGGGGCTAAGCAGCAGCCGCCACGTGGCACCAGCCCACTTGCAGGAAAGAT
Organism: Ochotona princeps; assembly: GCF_030435755.1. Taxonomy (NCBI): domain Eukaryota; kingdom Metazoa; phylum Chordata; class Mammalia; order Lagomorpha; family Ochotonidae; genus Ochotona; species Ochotona princeps. The sequence goes on along the minus strand of NC_080855.1, from coordinate 7,935,732 downwards.
AAGGACCTGGCACCCCCACAGGAGGGAGGAGGCAGAAAGAGGCGACACAGAGGGCACGCAGACAGGGTGACGTTTAATAGAGCTGTTCGGGGCACAGCAGTGGGTCGGGGGCTGGGTCTCGGATCAAGGGGGTGGGGAGCGCTGGGGTGGAGTGGGGGTCCCTGGGCAGCCACTGGAAGAGGTGGGGAGACAGGACCGCAAGCAGGTGCAGCCTGGGGACTCAGTCCTCCCAGGCCCGGCCGATGAGGAGGCCCCACTGCCAGCACAGGTGTCTGGTCCTGTCATCATCAGTGACCAGCGAACACACGACGTAGGGACCCCGCGCCAGCAGGCCCCGTGGCACCTCCTCCTCAGCTGTCACAAACTCGTACTCCTCTGCCCGGGGGCCATAACTGCCCACCATGCAGACGGCCTTGTCCACTGCAGCAGGCCAGGGGAGGTGCAGGGGTCAGGGCCTGCCCCGCCCGCTGGCCCGCCCGCCCGCCCGCCCGCCACCAGGCCCCGTCCTCACCGCGCAGGCCATGCCGGTAGGTGTGATGGACACACTTGAGCCCGCTGACAATCTCCCTGTTGACCTGGTGGGTGGGCAGGGGTGATGAGGTGCTGCGGGGGGGGGGGCAGGATGGGGCTGAGCCGGACGCAGCCCCCCCCCCGGGCACCTCACCTTGAAGGTGATTTTCACCCTGTAGTTGACACCCTCCTTCAGCACAAACACCTGGTCCTTCAGCTCAGCCAGGTTGCCTGTCAGAGAAGGAGCCATAGAGAGCTGGACTCCGACAGGACCCAGTCTCTGCCAAGAGCCCCCCGCAGGGCCGAGGACACACCTGTGAGGTCCATGGTGACGGGCCCTGGGGCCTGCTCCGACAGCAGCGTCAGCCGCATCACCTGCACTTGGGGCAGGCTGGGGTCTAGGGAGAAACCAAGTTACACGGCGCCCCCACCCCACACACACCTGGACGCTGCCGCCCACGTGGCCCCAGCCCATACCCGCAACAGGCGGCAGGGGCCCCAGCAGCACCCGCTTGTACGTGGCCAGGCTGGTGTCCCCGGGGTCCAGCTGCAGGATCTCCATCAGGCTCTTCTGGCTCGGGGCCCGGTACCCCGGCACTGCCTCATCCAGCACCTCCTCCTCCTCCTCCTCCTCGGACGCCGCGACCAGCCGCCCACCCTCCTTGTCGGCCAGGAGAACTGAGGGTCGGGAAGGCCGCATGAGCAGCTGCCCACCGCTGACCCCTGCATCGCAGCACCAACCTGCAGGCCCCTCCCCCCAGACCTAGGCCAGTCTGGACATCCGGGCCAGGGTGGCAGCAACCAAGACCCCAAACAGGAGCCGCCCTCAAGAGGCCGCCAGGGCCTGGAGCAGGCTCAGCCCCCTCCCCTCTCCAGGGCCCCCTACTCCCAGCTCGCTCCCTAATGCGCAGCCCCCTCCCACCAGTCTCCCGGAGGCGGGGAGGCTAGCTCTCAGCCCCTGGCCGCTGTCTCCAGTCTCCACCCACCCTGAAGGACCCCACCGGGTGAGAGGGGGCCCTGCCTCCCCGGCTTCACCAACAGGCCTGGCCCCCCTTCCCCCACCCGCTTCAGGGTACCCCGGCCAGGGCCCTGCGCGCGAGGCTCCCAAAGTTGCCGCAAGGGGGCTGGGGGCGGAGGGCGAAGGCTCCCGCCCGGACCCGAGCCCCCCCCCCGCCCACGTGGCCGCTCACCTCGGGCGCACAGCGCCAGCCGCAGCAGCTCCAGCAGCTGCGCCCCCAGCTCGCACGCGTCCAGGCCCAGCATGGTGGCGCGCGGCCCGCCGCGGAGCCGCCGCCCGGCTCGGCGCTTAGCCCCGGCGCGACTGCGGTGAGCTCATCCCGGCCGGGAGCGCCCCCCGCGCCCAGCGCCGCGCCCGCGCCGCGCGCCCCCAGCCGCTCCGCGGACCCCGCGCAGCCCCGCAGAGACGCGCGTGTCGCCCGCACGGCGCGGGCGCTGCCGCTGGCACCGGGCCGGCCCCGCCGCGACACAGCCGCGCCCCGCACCGAGCGCTCAGCGGCGGCCGTCACGGACCCCGCGTCCGCCCGCCCCACCCCAACCCTCGCCGCCGAGCTGCGGGGATCTCCCAGGAAGCCCTGAGTGCGAGGCCGGGTGGAGCAGGTGCGCGCCCCCCGCCGCGTCCCCAGGCGCTCATTACCAGCCACACCTGGGGCCAGCACCCCACGGCCCCTGGCCTCCTTCCTCCTGAGCTGGGGACTCGGGGACCCCAGGACTGGCACTGCCTGCGGAACCCGGGGGGGGGGTCTTCTCTGTCTCTGGGCAGTGCTGACCCCACCTGGCAGGGGTTTTGACATCTCACCCTGCCACGGCCCCATCCCCCTGCTCTGGGGACACCAGGGTGGACCACACCCTGCCTGGCAGCCCCTGCCCCTCCAGGCTGACCCTGGAGTCTAGTTCCACCCCTGCTCCCGGACACCCCGGGGTGGGACAGCTCTCTGCTCAGGGGTCCTGGGGGATGTACCCTGCAGATGCCCGGGAGGCGCAGCTCCCCGAATGGCTGAGGCCTGCGCCCAGAGCTGGGAGGCCTGCTGGGCACCCTCCAATCCTCCCACCCACACCCCCCTTCCACTGTCAAAGGTGCCTGCCTAGGCGGTTCTGGGCGCCGCAGCAGGGGCCTGAGCCGTCAATTTCCAGGTGACCCCCACCCAGAAGTTCCGCGGGGTGGGGTGGGGGTGTGTGTTTAGAGCAGAAACTAACCAGGCGTGGCTCCACCTGGCTGCCAACTCCCCAGATGGCACTTGCAGCCACCTATCTCCCTCCTCACCCACCACCCCCAGCGTCCCCAATCTTCCCTGCCCTGTCCCAGCAGTCACGGTCACCCACGGGGTGAGGCACCCGGGGAAGCTACCCCATCCTGTACTCACAGCCCCGGCCACACCCCACATCCCCACGAACCCCTTTCCCCAGGCAGGGCCGCCCTCAAGTGCCCCTCCTGGAGCACCTGCCCTCAGCAAGGTCAAAGCCCTGACTGCCCCGGGGGACATCTACCCAGGTGAGGTCCTGCCCCCAGCCCCTTCCTTCTCCGAACCCCCTTCCCGGGCCCCAAGGCCTCCAGACGTGAGGAGGAGACTCGGGGCGCCCCAGCGGCCACGGGATTAACGCTTGGGGGTGGGGCGGTCCAGCCTGCGCCACCTGCTGCGACCATGGCCGCCGGCCTCGCGCCCCTGGGCGAGCGCGCCCGCGCGCAAAAGCTGAACCTGGACAAGGTGGGCACAGCGCACGGCCCTCCCGGTGCCCTGAGCCTGGCCCCGGCCGGGTGTGCCGGCTCCCCTCCCGCCGGCCACCGGGCCCGAGGCCGGTGGGGCGGGGCCCTCACAGCGCGCTCGGCACAGATGGAGCGGATGGTCGTGAGCATGCAGGACCCCGATCAGGGCGTGAAGATGCGAAGCCAGCGGCTGCTCGTCAGCGTCATCCCTCACGCCGTGACGGGTGAGACCCTGCCTGGGTGAGACCCTGCCCGCGGCCGGGTGGGAGGCCCGGGAAGCCTGGCCCCCACCCCACGCCACGCGGCACCACGCCAGTGTCCCCTGCGCAGGTGGCGACGTGGTGCAATGGCTGACCCAGAAATTCTGCATCTCGGACGAGGGTGAGGGTCGGCCTGGGCGGGCGTTTGCGGGGCAGGGACAGGAGGCCAGGCTGCCGCTGTTCTCACCCGTGCCCTTGGCAGAAGCGCTGCACCTGGGCACGCTGCTGGTGCAGCACGGGTACCTGTATCCGCTGCGGGACCTCCACAGTCTGGTGCTACGGCCCGACGATACACCCTACAGGTTTCAGGTCAGGCTTGGGCCCTGTGGGCAGCCTGAGGGTGGGGTCTTCTGGGGAGGCCCCACAATTCCTCCCTCTTGCAAAAGGCCTGGACCCAAGTGCTGTGGGGTGAGAGAGTTTCCCCTTCCTGGGATCCCCACCCTGCCTGCTGGAGTCTAAGTGGCTTGCCCCAAACTGCCAGAGTCTCTTCCTGCCTCCCCTGGACCCCTGTCCCCCGGCTAGCCCCCAGTCATCCTCTGCCCCAGCCTGAATCCTGAATCCACAGTGCCTACCCAAGGCCCCAAGGGAAAAGCGGGCCTTGTTCAGGATGGGCAGTGCCCAGCCGGGGGCTCCTCCCAGGGTGCCAGGCAGAAGTGGGGGTGGCAGCAGGAAGGGGCGGCCATGCCAGTGCTGCACACCATTTTCCCCATGCCATGGCAGACGCCCTACTTCTGGGCAAGCACTGTGTGGCCAGCTGCTGAGCTGGACTATGGTGAGAGCAGGGGCTGGGCTGGCTGGGCTGGCTGGGGTCTGAGGCCCAAGTTCAGACCAGGGGCCAGGGACCTGAGGGCAGGACCGTGCCGCATGTCCCTGCAGCCATCTACCTGACCAAGAAGCACATCCACAAACAGGGCACCCTGAGGGACCACGAGAAGGTGAGGACCCAGGGGTGGCGGGGGCTGGGGCAGTAGTTTCCCCAGAGCTGAGTGTGGCCTGGGGCCTCTCACAGGAGCACTATGACCAACTGCGTCACAAGATTGGCCATACCTGGGACCTGGTGCTCATGCAAGCCAGGGAGCAGCTGAGGTGAGCCTGGCTGGCTGGCTGGCTGGCATGGACACCCTGGACTTGGGCTGAGGCTGGGCAGGGGGTGTGGCATGCATCCAGCTCTCCCACTGCCCCCAGGGCTGCCAGGCAGCGCCGTCGAGCGGACAGGCTGGTCATTGCTTGCCAGGAGCAGACCTACTGGCTGGTGAACCGGCCCCCGGTGAGACCCCAGCCGTAAAGGTGACAGGAGGTGCCAGTTCTGCCTCTGTGAGCTCATAGGACTAGGCCTTCCCGGAAACCTGGACCTCAGAGAACTTGGGTGGGGAGTCCAGAGCTGAGGTCCTTGCAGGTGGCAGGAGGCACAGTCCCCACCTCTTCTTGCTGCAGCCAGGGGTCCCTCATGTGCTGGAGCAGGGTCCAGAGAGGAGCTTGTGTGCCCCGAGCCGCCTGCACACGGTGAGCCATTGCCTGAATCCCCAGTCCATCCCTGCAGCTGGCGTTCCCTGGGAGCTCCCAGTAATGTCTGCCACCTCTGTATCAGAAAAATAGATGCTTTTGAAAATGACTGGCAACTTTGAGAATCTCTGTGGAACATTCTGGAAGCTTCCAGACTCAGTTCCCAGAGGTCTCCCAGAGAGGGATCTGAGAATCCAGGCAGGGGTCCTGTGCTGCATCCTGGGGACTTGGGACTCAGCATGCGGGGGAGGGGGGGTCCATTGGGCCAGGGTCCTGACCACTGGCCTGCTATTCCCTTTCAGTGCAAGAGCCTGCAGTTCTACAAGTGGGAGGTAGGTGTGGTCAGCGGGCAGGGTCAGGGGCCCCAGGCTGACCAGGCCCTGACTCACAGACCTCTGTCCTAGATCGAGTACGCCAGGAGAGCGCTGGGCAGGAACCCACTCAAGTCCTCCGACTGCCTTGAGGCGTGAGTGGGGTGAGGGGTGGCAGCAGACCCCGGCCCTGTTTCCGCGGGGCACCAGCCTTGCCATCCTTGCCCAGGTACCTCAAGTTCAGTGGTCAGCGTGGGTCCCACGACCCCATTCTGTCCGGATGCCTGCCCAGCAACCCCTGGATCACAGACGACCAGTCCTATTGGGCTGTGAACGCGCCCATGTGAGCCAGCGCAGGGCTGCGGGTGGGCAGGGCCATGGGCAGGCCCGCCTGAGATGAGGGACAGCTGGAGACCACCCTCCTCACCTCCAGGGTGCCCATGCCCACGCGCCTTCGTGTGGAGCGCTGGGCCTTAAGCTTCCGCGAGCTCCTGGACGACCCTGTGGGCCGGGCGCACTTCCTGGACTTCCTGGAGAAAGAGTTCAGTGGTGAGCAGATACCCCCTCCCCTGCTGCCCTCTGCTTGGGGGACCCCTGACGCAATGTCCGGCCTCCAGCCGAGAACCTCAGCTTTTGGGAAGCCTGTGAGGAGCTGCGTTATGGAGGGCAGGCCCAGGTCCCCGCCCTGGTGGACACCGTGTATCAGTGAGTATGATGGGCTGGGCGCGGGGTGGCGGACTGGCCAGCCTGCTTGCACCTGCCGCCCCTTCCCCCCTCCCCCAGGCAGTTCCTGGCCCCCGGGGCTGCCCGCTGGGTCAACATCGACAGCCGCACGATGGAGTGCACCCTGGCGGGCCTGAGCCAGCCACACCGCTACGTGCTGGACGACGCGCAGCTGCACATCTACACGCTCATGAAGAAGGTGGGCGCCTGCTGCAGGTGGTGCTGTGTGGGGAGGCTGAGCAGAGAGGCCCTCCCCCCAGACAGCCACGCTGGCCAGGCTGCAGCTGAGGGCAGCTCTCCCACGTGGGCTGCAGGCCCGAGTCCCACACCTGGTGGTGTGTTTTTGCCAGGATCTCCGCGCGGTGTTTGCACCCTGCTGCATGCTGGGATGTGGGTCTGTGAACAGTGTGACAGGGCAGGGGGAATCAGCTTGGTTGTTTCACACACAAGACAGTGCAAGAGGGCCCGAAGTGTGTGGTCACTTTGGGTGCCCATGGCAGCCAGGGGACCTCCCACACCCGTCTTCCATCCTGAGATGATGGAAGGTGGCTGTGGTCACCATCCTCTAGTGAGCTTCCTGCTGACCCACTCCGGGACAGGGCCAGGTGCTTCCCTAGCCCCATTAGCAGGGAGCCAAGTTGGAAGCGGAGGCAGAACCAGAATCCACACGGGGAGCCAGCATTGCGTGTGGCTGCCTAACCAGCAGGGCTGCAGCTGGCCAGTCTGACTTCGTATCCATGTCCTCTCTTTAGGGCAATGCCCTACTCTCCTCCATGCCCTCCCTTGGGCCTCCCAGGGTAGGACTGACTAGGACCAGCTGGGAGGGGTCAAGGGCCAATGCCCCCTTTTGCAGGACTCCTACCCGAGGTTCCTAAAGTCGGACCTGTACAAGGGCCTGCTGGCCGAGGCTGCGGTCCCTGCTGAGACCAAGAGGCGGTGAGCCCAGATTGTTGCCTGCTGACTGAGGCTGGCAGGTCCCCAGGACGTGGGTGAGGCTCTGTGGTGAGGGCAGGGAACCCCAGTGCTGGCTCTCAGCTGCTTCTCACCCACAGGGTGTTCCTGTTCCTGCGGAAGCCATGGCACCCCAGCCCCCGCCCCGCACTCCTTCCAGTTCCTGGGGAGCCCACCGCTGGCCACCAGGAGGCTTAATGGACTCTAGTTTCCGTCAGTTCCCAGCCCCTGGTTGCCCCACACCCTCCTCAGCCCAGGGTTCCTGCAGCTGCTGATCACTTGCTGCCCTGTGCCTACTCACTGTGCAGCCCTCCAAAGCAAGCCTGGCTCAGGATGGAGGTCGCTGACAAGCGAGGCTGGGTGAGACTGGAGGCCCCCTGGAACCACCTGCGTCCCGGTGGTCCCCAAGGCAGCACTGGGCTCCAGAGGTCCCTTCTAGAAGAAAACCCCTGGAAGATCCCAATCAGCCCGTCAGGTCCAGGAGCGGGCCCACTCCTGCCCTGTGGGACCCCTGGGAGCCCCCATTCTATGGAGGCCACCCTGGGCTTGGTGTGTGTCTGGGTTACAAGCTGTGGCTGTCCTGACAAGTTGGCTCACAAGTAATTGTGCTGGGGGCCTCCCTGACACAGGGTGAATGCACAGCTGGTTCCTCCAGGCAATAAAGGATGGTGGGCACAGCTTAGGGTGTGCACATATGGTGGCTGGTATGAATGAGCCTCCAGGCAAAGTTCCCAGTGTGTAGGCTGACCATGAAGTGACGCAGCCCTCCCAGGGTCCACCTGGATCCCAGGAGGCAGGGGCTGTGGGGGTGGAAGGGCAGCAGTGCTGGCACGAGGGGTGAGCCTGCTGTGGGAGGTAGCTGCTCTGAGGTAGGGACCTCTGCCTTGCTGGTCCTGGGTGGCCGACAGTGGGCTGCAGACTGACCTCACCCACGGTGGGAAGGGCGTCTGCTGGGGTGAGAACGCTGCTTCTTTGCAGGGCAGCCCAGAGCTCAGCAGCCCATGGGGACCCAGGGCAGCGTGGCCACTCATGGAACCCAGCTTCTGTCCACACACATCTGGGGGCATCTCCCCTGCAGCTGTCCCCCACCTCAGCTTCTGTCACTCCTCAGAGCCACCGACTGACCAGGGGTAGGGTCACAGTGCAAGTGGTTTATTTGGTTCTCCTGGGATGGAGGGTGCTGCTAGGCAGCTCTGCTATGTGCTCAGGGTGCTGAGCCGCCCGGAGCAGCAAGGCACAGAGGTGAGTGGGGTTGCAGACACCTGGGCAGGCAGGAGAGAAGGGGTGGAGGCATTCACAGACCGAGGTGGGCATGGGGGTACACACAGCTCCAATGTGGCCCACTGTATCAGAAACCTCAGCATCTCCGGCTGGCTGCAGCCCCAGGCCGGAGCACCCAGTGCTGCTCTGGGCAGTGCTGCAGCTGCATCTGGTCAGCTCCCCTGAGGCTGGTGTGGGGAGACATGGGAGGACAGGTCCTGGGCACTTGGCGAGGCACAGCTGGCAGTCAAGCTCTGTCCAGTGGACCCAGGAGACACAAGGGAGGCGGAAGGGGCACCTGGAGGAGGACCCTGACAGCCCTGACTCCCTGCTGGACATGGCAGGAAGGGCTGGCCAGTGGTTGCCACCATGTACCGCCCCCCCGCCCTGCCCCCAGCTTCCAGTGATCTCCACCTAAGTGTCACTCCGATAGCGCAGCTGGGAGAAACGGTCTCTGACGGCCTGGTCACTCTCCGGGCCCCCCTCACCCAGGCGGACTACTCTGCTGCCCGGCACGAGGTCGCGCACCTTGTGCTTGGTCACAGACACCAGCCCGGGCCTGTCGGAGCTGGCTGGGCCCGTCAGGAGGATGTAAGCAGCATGGCGGCTCGGCTCGAACAGGAGTACTGTGGGGACATGGCCGTCAGTGGGCAGCAGTATGCCAGCGGGGGCCTGGCCCAGGGCCTCACTCACCATCTGCAATGACGATGTTGGCAGACACGTTGGCCAGCTCCAGCAGCACGTGTGGCAGCGTCGGATGGAACATATACAGGCTGTGCCAGTTGGCCTCGGGCTCCTGTGGCAAGAGCCAGTTTCACATACGGCCTCATGGCCCAAGGAGGCTGCAGTGGAGCAGTTCTGCCCCAATAGGCTCCCCCACAGCACTGGCTCCAAGCTCCTTACCCCAGCCAGGCTGTCCCCCTCCCCATCTCAGGCCCATCAGCCTCCAGGGAGGCCCTGACTGGCATTCAGCAGCCCCCGGGTGCATCCAGGAAGACTCATCCTGGTACTGGCTCCCAGCTCGGGTGTCCTGAGTGCAGCCTTGGCCATACCGTCTCGTTGGTGCTGGCTAGTTCATGCAGGCCCCAGAAGAAGAAGGCAGAGCGGTGGTCTGCGGTGGGAAGGGTGGTGGATGGTGGACCCTGTGGCAGGCTGGGGAGGGCCTGGCTCCACAGGGTGTTTCCAGAGCTGAGGTCCAGGAGGAGGATCTACGGAGGGAGGGGAAGGGGGCACTGAGGGGGGTCCATCCTGTGAAGACAGCCCCAGCCTCTGAAGACAGCCACTCTGCCCACAGAGGGTGGCAGGAGAAGGCACAGCCACCTGTCTGTCAAGGCCGGTTCCGTTCTCGATGACCACAGCCAAGGCATCTGGTTTGTAGTGGCCGAGGACAGGTTTTCTGGAAGGAGGAGGGGAGAACTCACAGGGGTGTCTAGAGAGACCAAGGCAGAAGAGGCACTTGGGCACCCAGAGTGGGCAGCACCCAGGATGAGTGCCAGGCCTCATCCCCACGGCCCAGGAAACCTGGCTACACCCAGGGCTGCCGAGTACCTCAGGACCTGGGCCATGCCCAGCGTCCACCTGGGTGTGAGCTCCTGGCCGTCCAGCAGCATGCAGGCCTCAGAGCCCACGAGCAGCAAGTCCTGGCCGCCTTTCCCTGGCACGTTCATCAGGTGGCGCACAGCCCCGGAGCTACATGCGGTGAGAGGGGAAGAGTAGTGGGCAGGTCTTGGCTGACCCTGACACCCCTCCAGCTCCCACGGCTGAGCTGCCCGTTCCTGTGGTCCAGCTCAGCCTGCGCAGCCGCCAGCAGCCTTCCTCCTTGGCGCTGACCCAGCTGCCGCCTGGGTGCCGCACCCACCTGTGCAGATGCAGCCTGTGACCCGTAGAGCTGAGCTTCCTCTCCCACAGGGGGTCCGTCTGCAGGGAGCCCTCCTCCCCGGTCACCTCCTTGTACAGACTCTTCACGGAGCAGCCACAGAGGGAATTTGCTGTCCAACACACAGGACACCCATGCCATTGGTCACAGGCAGCCATGCCCTCTCCCACCTTAGTGCTGCTTCGGGGGCCTCGGGTAGGCCACTTACCACAGGGGAGGAGAATGTAGTGTGCGCCCGTTCTGGTGACATGAAGCAGGGGGCTGCTGTGCCCGTCGACACCCAGGCTACCCCCACGGCCGATCTGGTGCCCGGTGCTGCCTGAGTAGAGGTGACCCTGCACCTGCAATGACAGGGTGGCAGGCAGTGAGGGGGGCCGGGGGACGGTGTCAGGCCAGGCCTTGGGAGGGGCTGGCAGGGGCACTCCTCCGCACCTCCATTCCCTCCCTGGTGAGGAGAAGCAGGTCTGGGGCTCCATCATCATTGATGTCCGGCACATGCAGCAGAGGTCGCAGGATGGACGTGTTGCTGCCAAAGCCGCTGGGGTGGCTCCACCGGATCTTGCCTGTAAGCAGGCGGAGTGCAGGATCCAGACTGCCTGTGCTGCCTCTGGCCGAAGCCCCCCAGCAGGTATGTCCCACACCCAGCATGCACGGCGTAGACATGTGGGGGGCACGGGAGTGTTCTGCCTATACCTCCCCAGTCCCTCCCAGGCCAATCAGCCTCGTGAAGATCATCTCCAAGAAGGATGCCAGGGAAACACCCTGTTTCCTACAACAGTGTTATCTGAGGGGGTTGGTGAGATACAGGGAGAGGGCTCCTGTTCTCTGGGGCACCTGCCCCCTGTCCCCAAGGGCCCCAGGCAGAGCTGCAGCGAGCAGCCAGGCAGCTCTCTCAGCCTGTTCTGTGGAGCCAGCACCCTAGGGTGTGCACTGGCAGCACCCAGCTGGTTTCCAGGGCCCCAGGGTGTGTACTGGCAGCACCCAGCTGGTTTCCAGGGCCCCAGGGTGTGTACTGGCAGGGGGCGGGACTGGATGCAGAGCCAGGGCTGAAGCTGGAAGTTCTCAGGTGGGAAGGTAGGTTTGCTCTGCCTTGTTATTTCCAGTAAAGATTTATCAATTTGGAAAGCAGAGTTTCAGAGAGAGAGGGAGGGACAGAGATCCCCCATCTGTTAACCATATAATCTGACACATGCCCAGTGTGAGTGCTCACAGCCAGCACCCACCTCCACCTCTTGGCAGGTGATGACAGGACAGCAGCCCCGCAGACCAGTGTCTACCCCTCCCCAGTCCTCCTTGCCAACACCGACCCCCTGAGCAGCCGGTGGTGCCACCCCTGGGGAAGAGGCCCTGGGAGGGCATAGCTGACCCACCTGTGAAGATATCCACGGCAATGAAAGATCTGGGCCTGCCCACAAGGACACAGGTGGGTGCTGCCTTGGCATCTGTCAGCTGGGGCCCGACACAGTCTGCGAGGGCCACGTCAGGGGCCACGGGCCTCTCCCACAGCACGCTGCCATTGGCCCCTGACACCGCAGCCACAAAAGCACAGGGGGAGGAGCCTGGGAATGAGATGGATGTTGGCTGGGCAGCCCGAGTGATGGCTTCGACCCCTGCCTGGGCTGGGGCTGGCCTCTGAGCCCCTCCCCACCCCTGGGAGAGTGACGTAATGTATCCCAGAGCCCGGTAACCATGAGAACACTGCAATTACCTTCCTCAGTGCAGGAGTGGTTAACAGCGTCGCTAGCGTTGGTGTTTTTATAAAGAAAGAGGATGTCCTGTATCCTGTCCCCGTTAATGTCTTCTAGGGCCAGGAAATCATAGGTGACTGGAAGAGACAACCAGGCACAGTACATCCTGGGCTGCACCAATGCCAGACCACTTGGCAGCCATGGGCAGTCCTGGAGCATGCAGGTGGAGACCACCCAGCAGGCATGGGCTGTCCCGGGCCACACAGGCAGAGATCACCCAGCAGCCACAAGCCAGGATTAGGCACCCTGCTGTCAGGAAGGATGGGGTGCAGGGTCACAGGGGGTATTCTCAACAGCCCCCATCCAGGAAGATAATGTCTTGGCATCCCTTTGGGGCCCTCTCAGGGCATGCCCACATCCCACACTTTAAAGAAACTGCTTCCTTTCATCAGGGGCCTCCCGCCACACACCCAGAGATTAACGCCAACCCTTGGCTGCAGGTCACATACAAGTAGAGTTTTGGACTTTGATCTCTGTTGACTTGTGCTCGCTTCCACAGCACATATACTAAAACTGGAATGATCTCTGTTGACTGAGGGGCTAGTACCGTGAAACTGAGAACAGGGGGAAAATCTTTGTACCACTGGATGCACTGATGCCAAAAGCAAGGCAACAAAAGAAAAGGCTGATTTCATCAAAATTAAACCCTTCTGTGCAGCTGGAGAAGGGGCGAAGGACAACGGGAAAGCCCAAGGCCTGGGAGCCAACCCCTGCTGCCATCGGGGTCACAGGCAGGGTCATTGCAGGCCTGAGGAGCCGAGCTACAGGACAATGTCGGAAAGTCCCAACGATCCACAGCTCTGAAATGAAGCCTGTCTCTTCATTCCCCTGGGTAGGACCATCCCACAGTCCTCCTCACAGTGGACTCAGACAAAACCTTAACCCCTGTTCGGGCAAAGGTCATAGAAGGCCTTTCTCTATAGACACACAAATGACCAAAATGACATATAAGTTCACTGCCCCTGTCCTGTCATCAAAGAAATGGACACTGGGCTGGGATGACGGCTTACTGCCTAATCCTCCACCTCCAAGCACCGGGGTCCCACACAGACACTGGCTTGTGTCCTAGCTGCTCTGCTTCCCATCCAGATCCCTGCTTGTGGCCTAGGGAAAGCAATAGCGGATGGCCCAAAACCTTGTAACCTTGCACACATGAGGGAGACCTAAAAGAAGCTCCTGGCTCCTGGCTTCTGATTGGCTCAGCTCTGGACATTGTGGCCATTTGGGAAGTGAACCAGCAGATGGAACATCTGTCTCCTATTCCCTATAAAACCTGTCTTTCTAATAAAAACAAGTAAATGTTTTTTAAATAGGACAAGGCATGGGCCCGGAGTGATAGCGTAGTGGTGAGGGTCCTCGCCTTGAACGCACCAGGATCCCATATAGGCACTGGTTCTAATCCCAGCAGCGCCACTTCCCATCCAGCTCCCTGCTTGTGGCCTGGGAAAGCAGTCGAGGACGGCCCAAAGCCTTGGGACCCTGCACCCGCGTGGGAGACCCGGAAGAGGTTCCTGGCTTCGGATTGGCTCAGCTCTGGCCGTTGTGGCCGCTTGGGGAGTGAATCATTGGATGGAAGATCTTCCTCTGTCTCTCCTCACTGTATCTCTGCCTTTCTAATAAAAACAAATAAATCTTAAAAAAAAAAAAAAAGTCCAAGGCACAAGACAGTGTGGGTGTGCTTTTCTAGCTGGCGACAGGGCCAGTGGCTCTGCAGGCATTGTGGCAGAAGGGGACACAATCTGTGGAACATTTGCAGGCTTCTCAACAGCCTCGGCTACAACTGCTACTCCAGTTCTGTTACACTGGGGGCTGTCCGTTTTAGGGATGTGATCAGAGGGACCATTTGATTCATTTTGCCCTCATTCTTTCTGTGGGGGTGGAGCACTGAGCTGCCAGATGCTCAGCAGGACTTCACCAGAGGCTACTCAGGCCAACAAGGGCAGCCTCAGACACTCCCTGAGAGAGAGGGGCAGCCTCAGACACTCACCTGCTGCATTGTAGTCAAGCCTCCACATCCTCTTGGACACAGGTCGGTCAGGACAGGGGATGATGAATGAGACCACAAATACCACAAAGAGGCAGAGGAAGAGTGAGAGGAAAAACGCCACGGCTCGGCACCGTGAGAGCCGGGACTGAGCAGGCGAGCGCGGCAGGCGGTCTTCAGCTTTAACTCGGTTTCCTGGACTCTGTTTTGATTTTCTGTCTTCGCTCTTCAAGGGGTGGCTCTCAGCTTCTAAGTCCTTGTTGTCCATAGTCACATGCACATCCCAAGGCCTATTCCTGGTCACTGTGTTAATAAGCCAAATATGTGGGGCATAATGGGAGAAGCGGCCACCTTTAATGCTGCACCGTTTCAAGTCTGGCTGCTCCACTTCCAAGCCAAGTGTCTGCTAACTACCTGGAAACACAGAGGAGGATGGCCCAAGTGCTTGGGACCCTGCAGCCATCAGGAAGACCTAGAAGAAGCTCCTAGCTGCTGGCTTCAGCACAGCCCAGCCCTCCCTAGCCATTGCAGTGATTTGGAGGATAAACCAGCAGATAGAAAATTCTCTCTCTCTCACTGTGTGTCTGTCCTGCCTCTAAAAGACAACAGAGGTGTCTTTAAAATAAATAAAAAATTTTACTGAAAAGTCAGACACACATAGAGGAGGAAGGACAGAGAAGAAGATTTTCTGTCCGATGATTCACTCCCCACGTGGCCACAATGGCCAGATCTGTGCCAATTAGGAGCCAGGAACTCCTCCGGGTCTCCCACGCGGGTGCAGGGTCCCAAAGTTTTGGGCTGTCCTCCACTGCTTTCTCAGGCCACAAGCAGGGAGCTGGATGGGAAATGGGGCTGCCAGAATACGAACCAGTGCCATATGGGATCCTGGCGTGTGCAAGGTGAGGACTCTGGCCACTAAGCTACTGCACTGGGTCCAATAAATAAAATAAATCTTAATACAAAGCCCAAAAGCATTAGGACATCAAAGTTCCCAGAGCGGAAAGCCCTGCCCACCCAGTTCTGCTCCTTTCCCGCTTAGGAGTTTGGGCGTACCCTAATCACGGACCACCAGCAAACAACATCCAGGGTGCTGGTTGACAGATTGCGCTATGGAACATGGACTTGGGGAGCCAGCTTCAGGAACTGGAGCCTCCCAGCCTGCCTGCCTGCCTGCCTCCCCTGAGGAGTCGTAGTGTGGGGCAGAGTTGCGAGGCCCAACAAACCCACACAGGACACGGAACCAAGCCTGGCGCTGCTTGCCTTCCCCACAGTGGAAAAGGTGGCCCAGGTGAGAACTTGCTCTTGCAAGGTACTCTGCGGGGACCATGCCCTGTGGTACGTGGGCGTGGGCGGGAAGGTGGGTTGTGTGGTCACAGCCTATCACTTGGAAAGGGAAGTCATGTGACTTCATCTGTGCAGGGGAAGGCCACTGACAGCACTGCCTTACTAAGTGCTGCTCAAAGCGCCAACAGCAGCACTCAACAGGGTCCAAGCCAGCAGGCGCTATTTCCAGCCACGGTGTCAAGGAAGGTGGGCACAGCGTCAGGTGATGGGGCATGAAGAGCACGTCTCTGCTCACCCACTCTCCTCCTTCTGGCTGGGTCCCACACACGACGGGGGGAAATATGCTGCGGCTGGAAGCCACAGTCCACATACGATGGGAGCGTGGGCCACGTAAGCCAGCGTGTCAGTCCCACCTTGTTTCTGGCTTGAGAAACAGATTTCTGCTTGTGAAAGGTATGGTGCTCTCATTTCCTTTTCCTGTTTGCTTGTTTTAAGATTCGCTTACTTGGGCCCGGCGGTGTGGCCTAGTGGCTAAAGTCCTCGCCTTGAACGCCCCGGGATCCCATATGGGCGCAGGTTCTAATCCCGGCAGCTCCACTTCCCATCCAGCTCCCTGCTTGTGACTTGGGAAAGCAGGAGAGGACGGCCCAATGCATTGGGACACTGCACCCGTGTGGGAGACCTGGAAGAGGTTCCTGGTTCCCGGCTTCGGATTGGCGCAGCACCGGCCGTTGCGGCTCACTTGGGGAGTGAATCATCAGATGGAAGATCTTCCTCTCTGTCTCTCCTCTCTGTATATCTGACTTTGTAATAAAGATAAATAAATCTTAAAAAAAAAAAAGATGTCGTTTACTTGAAAAGCAGAGTTACAAGAGAGGAAGAATATGGAGTAAAGATCTTCCACTCCCTGGTCATGCCCCGGTGTCTACAATGGAGCCCACACCCCTAAGCCATTCTCTGCGACCTTCCCAGGGGCATTAAGCAGAGAGCTGGATCAGAAGTGGAGCAGCTCAGACTTGAACCATGGCTAGGCTATGGGATGGGGTGGGTCCTAGGTGGTGGCTCAGCCCACCACACCACAATGCTACCATCCAAAACAACAGGATGCAGCCTGAGGGGATGGCGGGGTCACACAGGGATCAACAGACAGGGCAGGGACACGCCTGCCCTAGTGATGGGGAGGGGGAGACAGAGGAAGACAGATCTAAGTGCGGGCGTGAAAGTTCTGCTCTCTGACCTTCACTATCTTCCTCTAACTGTTTTTAAAAATAGTTCTTACTAGAAAACCTTGATATAGCTACCAGAATGGCTTTAATTCAAAAAGCAAAAGCTGACATGTTTG
Organism: Ochotona princeps; assembly: GCF_030435755.1. NCBI lineage: Eukaryota > Metazoa > Chordata > Mammalia > Lagomorpha > Ochotonidae > Ochotona > Ochotona princeps. Next base: position 7,919,258 of record NC_080855.1, on the reverse strand, counting down.
GGTAAGGATGTGGAAGTCTCAGCTCTCCTGGAGCACAGCAGGGGACTCCTCCCAGGGGACAGAGCTGCCAGCATCACCCAGCCATGCAACTCCAAGAATGAAAAAGTAGCAAATAAATGCTTGTGGCTTCAGCGTGCTGCCCACTGAAAGCCATCCAAGTGGCACAGCCCGGGGACAGGAGGCAGGCAGTGGGGAGGGCTGGAAGTTCTTGTCGCACCCTCCTGGGAAGGGCTCATCAAGCCTGGCAAGTGACCTGGGCGTGGGCCAGGTGTGGCAGCAGGACCAGGGGAAAAGCCACCAGGAACCTGGGCACGGCTGTCTGCGTGCCTCGGCACTTGGGAGGAACTGGGCCAGCAAATGCAGCCTCCAATTCCGGGAGGACAAAGGTGCACAGGGACACTGCCCGCCTGAACAGGATGCCACTTCACCCCATGGCGCATTTCCCAGACCCACCTGGTCACAGCAGCACTGGCGGTGCACTCTGCTCCAGCCCCTAGCGCATGGGTCTCTGTGTCTGACTTCCTGAGCTGTCCTCTGTGGACTCTGGTGGGGGGTGGTGGTGTTAGCAGCCACCCGCAAGATGTTCTCTGGAACAGCCTGGAGGTGCACAGAGGCTCTCAGCCTGGGCTCATCCAGCCCTCAGGCCACACCCCAGGCAGGGAGCCCTGCCTCCCCTGGGGCGGGAGCAGGGCGGGCAGGGACAGAGCCAGGATCAGAGCCAGGATCAGAGCCAGGAAAGAAAAGCACAGCGAGGGGACAGTGCGCTTGCCCCTTGCATCAAGTCTGCGCGTGCGCTCCCGGCCTCCTCGTGCCAGACTTCTTCAAGCTCAAGGAGTGCACTCGCACCCTCGCGTATGTCGGCCGGAAGGCGGCAACCCCTCCACAGGCTGACTTCTCCATAGGCACACTTCACACTTGTCCACCGACCTCCATTTCTATTTCTATTTTTTTTTTTTACCATTTACTTATTGATTTCACAGGCAGAGTGATGGGAAGGCAGAGACAGCTTCCATCGGCCAGCTCACTCCCCAGGTAGCTGGAACAGGCTAAGCCAGGGGCCCACCTGGGTCTCCAGGGCACCAAGGGTCCCCTGTACTGTTGCCTGCCCAGTGGATCTGAAGCACAGCAGCTAGAGCTCAAAGCAGCACTGTGACAGGGATGCTGGGCAGTGAGTGGTGCAGACTGGCAGCTGTGCTGCCCTGCCCGGTGGTTCTGAATAGGACTAGAAAAGGTAGGTTATGCAAGTGGCCTCTGACCAGTGGGGGGAAATAAACTCAGATCACATGGGACATCCTGTTAGGAAGAGAGGGCTGGGACAGTGCTGCAGTAACACACAGCCCCTGGACGGAGTGCAGAGGCAGAGGGGGGAAACTGCTAATCTCCCATGAGGTGGGCAGACAGAGCCTTACACAGGCAGGCAAGTTCCACTCAGGAGGCAGGTGCTCAAACCACTCCCATAGCCATGGTCTCCTGGGGCTCCTGCATCCTGCAGTGACCACAGGCAAGCAGAAGCAAATGTGGTCAGGCGAGTTTCACCTGCCGGCCCAATGGCCAACCTCCCTCAGCATCCCTGAAAACCTCTGCCATGGGCCCGGTGCAGTAGCCTGGTGTCTAAACTCCTTGCTTTGCATGCACCAGGATCCCATATGGGCGCCAGTTCTGACCCCAACAGCGCCACTTGCCACCCAGCTCCCTGCCTGTGGCCTGGGAAACCAGTCAAGGACAGCCCAAAGCCTTGGGACCCTGCACCCATGTGGGAGACCTGGAAGAGGCTCTTGGCTTCAGATTGGTGCAGTTCCGGCTGTTGCAGCCACTTGGGGAATGAATCAGCAGAGAGGATCTTCCTCTCTGTCTCTCCTCTTCTCTGTATATCTGACTTTGCAATAAACAATTCACTCCCCCAATGGCTGCAACAGTTGGGGCTGGGACAAGCTGAAGGCAAGATCCCAAGCACTTGGGTCATCCTCTGCTCCTTTCCCATGTGCATTAGCAGGGAGCTGGCTGGGAAGTGGAGCCACCAGAACTTGCAGCACAGGTGCTGGATTAATTCTCTGTGCCACAGGAATGGAGACTGAGGACCCGGGCAGTAGAGCAGGAGTAAGGCAAATCTGGGGCCGCCCGTGCTTGTGGCTGACCCCGCCTCCCACCTGAAATGCAAGGGGCACCATCCCAACCCTGGGCAAAGCCCAATGGGACACACAGCAGAACTGTACCCCACCCTGTCCCATCCCTCCCTGTTGCCTGAGCCTCACTGCAATGCAAGGGGCTGCTGTCCTCACTCCAGGCAAAGTCCAGGCCGCAATGGGGTCTGAGTAATTCACAAACAGCAGGTGTGGATTGCCACCTGCTAACGGCCAGCCAGAAATGACTGAAAGGCTTCTCACGGAAGGTGACAGCAGCCGGTCCTGTTGGCCAAGGGGCCCTGTCCACTAGAGAGTCCCGAGTTATCAGAGCACTGGGAGGCAGCAGGTCAAGTGTGGGTTTCCCTGACACTAAGGAGACCTGGAGGGAGTTTCTGGCTCCTGGCTTCAGCTGGGCTCAGCCTAATCTGCTGTGGGTATCTGGGGAGTGAACCAGCTGGGAGACCTTTGTTCTTTTCAAATTATTAGGAAGGAAGGAAAGAGAAAGAGAGAGGAAAAGGGAGGGAAGGAGAGAGAAAGGCAGGCAGGGGTCTGGCACGGTAGCCTAGTGGTTAATTTCCTCACCTTACACACACCAGGATCCCATATGGTTGCTGTTTCTGATCCTGGCAGCCCTGCTTCCTATCCGGTTCCCTGCTTATGGCCTGGGAAAGGAGCTGAGGATGGCCCAAAGCCTTGGGGCCCTGCACCTGCATGGGAGACTCGGAAGAGGTTCTGGACTCCTGGCTTCAGATGGGCGCAACTATAGCCATTGAGGCCACTTGGGGAGTGAACCGGCAAATGGCAGATCTTCCTCTCTCTTGCTCTCTGTATCTGACTTTCCAATTAAAATAAATTAAAAAATCTTAAAAGGCAGGCAGATAAGCAGATAGGCAGGCAGGGAGGGAGGGAGGGAGGAAGGCAGTTAGGTAGGAAGGAAGGGAAGGAGGGAGAGAGGAAGGAAGGAAGGAAGGGAGGAAGGGAAGGAGGCAGGGGGAGGGAGGGAAGGAAGGCAGGGGGAGGGAGGGAAGGAGGCAGGGGGAGGGAGGGAAGGAGGCAGGGGGAGGGAGGGAGGATGGCAGCCAGCCGGCCGGCCGGCTTGCAGCAAATGTAGTAAACTGCCTTTGTCACGACAGGTGACAGGTCAGTTCTGGGTCCTGAACTATCAAAGATTTCATAAAGTCGGATTAATGCATAAAGAATGCACATTAAGGCTGGGCAGAAGGACCAGCACCATGGCTTAGCCGGTAGAGCTGCTGCCTGCAGCACCAGTATCCCACGTGAGTGTCAGTTCAAGCCCTGGCTGCTGCACTTCCAAAAACAGCAGGAATGGCCCCAGTGCTTGGGCTCCAGCAGCCGCGTAAGACACCTGGATGGAGCCTGACTGCATCGGCCCAGCTCTGCCCACTGTGGACAATTGGGCAATGAACTAACAGATGGGAAAATCTTTCTTTCCATCTCTCTTTGCAACTCTGCCTTTCAAATAAAAAGGAAGAGAACAGTTAGTGAAACCCAAAGGCGTGGGGTTCCTGTTCCAGATCTGTCTCCCATGTTCACGGCCTGACCTCAGCTCTGTCCCGACTAGCCCACCACAGGCACCAAGGACGGCTCTGTACTACTGCTGGTAGTCTAGGATTAACTTACAATGGAAAATTCTTTACCAAAGAACACAGGTCTTTTAGCAGGGCCAGTCAGAGAGGCCAGCGAGGCAGAGAGCAGCCCCAGGCAGGCCAGCAGGGCTCTGTGGTCACCCCGCAGCAGCTACCTGTGCTCTCCATCCCCCGCTCCTCGGTCCTGACTGCCCCACCTTTGCAGGGCTCCTGGCCTCAGGTCTTGACCATGAACAGCACACAGAGAAGACCACTGTCCAAGCAGGGTCCCTTTAGCCCACCAGATGGGCACTCCTCCTAAGAGCACCCCTCCAGGCCGCAGGGCTTGCCTTGTAAGGACTGGGACCCATGCGGGCAATGCTGCTTTTGAAAGCAGGCAAAGCTCACTTGAAATTCCTTCTGAGGATCCCCCAGCACAGCATTCTTCCTGGAAACGAGCCTGCGTTGGCCAGTTCACCACGGGCGACAGGCTCAGACTGGTCCTCCACGGCGAGGAGGCACGTGTGCTGTGGTCACTGCAGACATCTGGAGTGCCAGGCAAAGCTCACCACAGGGGAGGGCAGGGAGAGGTCACTGACACCCCTGAACACGCAGTAAGCCAAGTGTTTAGCCTGGTGCGTGAGGCCCACCACCCACACTGGCCCCAGGAGGCCCTAGGGCCCTGCCTTGCAGTGGGAGAGCTGGGCTCCACAGGGCTCTGAGCACTGCACAACACTGTCCTCCGACACGTGGAGCACAGCCTTCTGGAGCAAGCCCAGCCTGCCTTCTCGGGCTCTTCATCCATGCTGCCTGTGCCCCAGTGGCTCTTAAAAAGGAAGGACAGGAGGCTCAAAATGCCAGACTCTGACCCCAACAGCCCCCCAAAATAAGGTAGTTCTGAGGACTCCAGGCTTCTTTGCTTCAAATTACAACCACTGCTGACCTCTACTCAAACAGAAGGCAGGAGTGAGGGGAAAGGTATTTTGCCTCTGCACCCGTAACGGGCATCTGCAAACCACAGACTTAGCACAAACTTCCCTGGCACCCCATGGTGGCATGAGCAAGCCGGCACCCATGTCTTGTCAGGTTCTGCAGAACCACTTAAGCGTGGAAGGCTCCTGGAGTCCCAGCTCGGGCGCAGTATGCCTCTCTCAGCCGACAAGAGGCTACATGGAATCAGTATGTCAGGATCAAGGTGACAGAGATGTAAAGGAAGGCACAATCTGTATCTGTGGACATGCCAAAAGAGATGAACCCTGTCAGTGGGGGTATCAGACACTGGATCCTCGCCTCGCCCGCATCCGGTCTTGTTCCGCTACTTCCAGCCAACCAGGGCTCAGGGACAGAGCCTGGGAATTCATTCACAGGAGGTTCTCCCCATCTAAAATGATGGTTATCAAGTCCATTTCTTGACTTTAATGTCAAGCAAAACAAGAAAGAAACAAAACACGAGGGTAATAATGTGACTTAAATACAAACTAGCATGGACACACAATGCCCAGGGGCGACTACCAGACGAGTTCCCTGGCCAGTACATTACTGGGGCTCTGCGCAGCTCCAAGGCCCTGGGCTGCCCCACCAGTTCTGAGGGAAATACACAGGGACAGTGAAAGCTTCACCCGGTATGAGCAGCTAAGAGCTGCAGGGCCACAAAACACTCTGAGCTGCAGACAGGAAAAGAACGGTGTCTCTCAGAGCAACACACCAAGCCAGTGGGCAGAGATGAGGCTGGCTCCAGAGAAGGACGCGGCCACCATGTCCCCTGCTGCCCGGCCGACTTCCTGCTAACATACACTCTGGGCAGGTGGCAGGAGACCAAGCACCCAGACCATTAGCAGGGAGCTGGACCAGAAACGGAGCAGCCCCTGATGACGTATGTGTTGACTCTGGACTCCCTTGCTGAGGCAAGAATTATCCAGAACAGAGGGTCCTTGCTGTATAGCCCCTGAATTTGTCCCTTCATCTGTGGATTGCCTGGGGATCACCTCTTGCCACCAGCCAGGACAATGATTTGACAAGCAAGGGACACACATGTTGGACACTTCACATGCATGTCAGCTTCAAACTTCAGAGCTGCTCCCACGCAGCCCACACTAGGGAGCTCAGTACTTTTTCTTCCAGTATTTAGCACACTCTTCTCCCCTGTTGTATGGGACAGTTAAGGCCAAATGGGCATCTGCAGTGTCCCTGGGGCCAAGCCAACAATGCATACTCAATAAGCACAGGTGATGCACAGGTGGAGTTTCACGAAGCGTTGTCTCCAGGCAAAACAGACCCAATACAGTAACGCTCCTGAGTCCTCAGGTCCTCCACAATTACCTAGCCATTTTCCCGCAGGCGTGCCCTCTGTCTGCCCCATGTGGACGAGTCCGACCACAGCCAGGAGTGGTGTGCAGCACCTGTGAAGTCCTTCCACTGAGCAAGGCAGACATCAGACAACGGCAGTTAGTGTGGAGCTGTTTACAGCCAACAGCTGCGCCTTCCCAGCCCCAAGAACAAGTCCAAGAGAAAGAACAAGCCATAATTATTCCTCCTGAGAACAGACATTAAGATCATGGCTCCCTGCCAAAGGCGAGAGAAGCCCAGCACATGTTCCCCAGCCCTTGGTGACTCCTTCCTTCTGTAACTGAAACAGGTCTTTAATTCTGTTTACTTCTCTATTTTGAAAGTCAAAGTGACATTTCTCTCATCCACTGCTTCACTCCCTAAATGCCGGCCACAGCTGCAGCCAGCCACGCCTAGGCAGGAAACCAAGGTCTTCAGCCATCAGCTGCTGCCTCAGGGCGTCAGCAGGAAGCTGCCCTGGGACTTGCACCCAGGCACCCCAAGTAGCATTCTAACTGCTCTGCTGAATTCCCAGCCCCACAAAACATTCAGCGTAATTGAGAATGGGTCACAATATCTCCTGAAGTGAGGCTGTGGATGGATAGCTAAGTGCACTGCAGACAGGAAGCACCTCCTCCTATTTCTGGTTTTCCAAAAACTACAGGCAGTCAGCTTTCTTCATGGATTAAAGCTGACGTTCTCATGGAGAGGTCTCCACACCTTACATTAAGGAACTGTGGGACAGAAAGCAGTGAGACTCTGTGAGAGGAGTTAGACTGGGTATTAGGCAGTCAGGGTATACTGGGTCCCCATGTCATTTTTCCTCAAATATAAAAAGAGTATTTTCCCCACCATGTCTTGGATTCACCAGAGCAAGTCTCTTCCAACGGACAAGGGTGATATTAGCATATCAATTCCCCACCTGAAGCATCGGCCATTATCTCCAGGCTGTTCTCCTTATCATTGAAAGGGGACTGGAGGCCAGGAATGTCCAACGTCTGACACCTGTCTGGTCTTTTGCCCCAAAGCCAGATACCAGGCGGACCAGGAATTTCCTTCTGTTCTTGGAGAGCCCCTTTGAAGTAAGCCTTTAAAAGGTGCATTCCCCACCATTAACACGGGTCTCTTTTTTTCTCCACTTCTCCTGCCACTATGGCAGGGGGTAAGGGTCCTTTCTATCTCACAGCCTCCTCCAGTCACTAGGACGGGAGTCTCCTTTCTCCACTTTTCTAATAAATCTTGCTTTAAAACTAAACTGTGTCCGCACGAAAATTGTTCTTTCCTGCGAGACAAGAATTGAGGTTGCTCCCGTATTCGGGGTCAAAAACCCTACAACAACTCCAGCCTGATCCCTCTGGACCAACCCAGAGAAGACTGGGTGGGCCTCGGATTCCATCCTTCCATCTAAAGAACCTGAACAGGCAGACCAGAGCAGCACCTGCTGCCCAGTGCCAACAGGTTTCTGTGTTATCCCCATGGTAGATTCAGGACTTGCTCTCTCAGTACCTCTTTCTGGTATTTAGGTCTGGAGCCAGCCTTCTGTTTTAATGTCCTGACAACCTAAGTTCCACAAGGGGTTTGCAAAGCTAGGGCCGGATAAGAACCCCCTGTTGGACAAGAAGCTCACCTGCCAAACATGTGAAAGGCAGGCGGATGGCTCATAGCACCCATGGCAAGCAGGGTGGTATCCACAGGGACAGAGAGTCACCCATGTTGTATCTTGAGTTCACTCCCCAAATAGTCCTAAGGGACTGGACTGGGACAGAGCAAAGCTCAGAGCCTGGGTCTCAACCTGGCTCTCCCATTGTGAGTGCAGAGGCATCTACTGCTTTCCCAGGGTCATAAACAGAGAGCTGGATAGAAAGTTGGACAACTAGAACTCAAAGTGGTGGCCACATGGAATGCTGGTGCTGCAGGCAGTGGCATTAGCCGCTAAGCCAGAATGTAGGCCGCCTATCCTCCCGTACAGCCCATCCTCCCGCACACAGCGTTGGACAGTGGTCTTCTTCCCGCAAAGCCCCTCCTCCTGCACAGTGCCTGGGGTCGTGGTCTTCCTCCCGCACAGCCCCTCCTCCTGCACAGTGCGTTGGGCCACGGTCTTCCTTCCTTCTGACTATCCTATCATGCCACCCACTTCCCCCCCGCTGTCTTTGGATGACTGGCGGTCAGCTCCAGGTCTCCCACACCTGGCTGCTGGTCACCTCAGTGCCAGTGCCTCTACCCTTACCCACAGGCAGCATCTGTCCTGGTGCTACTCTTTTACACTCACAATTGCTCTGCCCTGCAACAAGTAACAGCCACCAACTCTTCCAAACCCATGGGTGCCTACTGGTGTCCTGGCTCAGGGGCCTCTTGCTGCTCAGCCTTGCCTTGGTTGGTGTCTAGCACAAAACCAGCATTCCTGTTGACATAGGACCCATTCTTCTGCTCATTTACTTTCTTGAAGGAGTTGTATATTAATGCATTCACTAACCACTTGCTTTGAAACTCACAGCTTGCAGACACAGTGGATGGTGTATGGAGCTAGGGTGGGGACACCGTGGGGAACACCCATGTTACTCACTGGAATGAGCAGCCGGAATGCAGCTTCACTCTGGGTTCCTGCTTCCCACACAGTAGGCCTGCACAGAGCTCCTGTCTTTAGCCCAGCCCAGCCCTGACTGCTGCAGCCACTGGGGCGTGAACCAGCAGACACAAGCTCTGTCATTCTGCTTCTCATAAACCAATAAATAGATCTAGATGTAGGGCCCCTACGGGCATCCGCCACTCACTTGCCCTCCAGGAACAGTGGGTGTGCTGGTCTGGTGGAACACCCCGGCCAGGGCCTGACCTTGGGGAGGGCTCCTTTCCCAGGCTTGTCGGCTAAGACAAACAGCAGGACCAGGCACAATGTCCAGACCCCAGATGCTTGGGCACTCTTTCCAACGGGTATGTTAAGGGCTATAGTGCGCTGCATGCCTCCCTTCAGAAGGCAGAATCGCAGTGGTGGGGTGATGTCATTGGGATCTGGCAGCAACCTCTCCTCACTGCCTGGCTCCTTCCCCATTACCAGGTCCTCCTGGAGCGGTGGTCACCCCGAGGCTTTTTCTTCCTGGTTATCTACAAGAGTGAGACCGAGATGCATTCTCACCCAGCAGGGGCTAGGGGGCTGAGGTCACCCCTTGGCCTCCAGCCTCCACAGGAGGAGGGCGCTCGCTGCCCTGGGCACCAGAAAGCCACAGCCGCCCAGCCTACCACAAGCATTCCTGAGCACCCACAGGGAGAGGCACCCAGCGTGATGAGGCATCAGTGTGCTCCCCGCGCTCCTGGCCCCTGCCCTGGGGGACAGCTCAGAGGTGCTCGCGGCCCTGACCTGGGGACAGCCCGAAGGTGCTCACGGCCCTGACCTGGCGACAGTCCTACCCAGGGGACGGACGGCGGTGCTCTGCTCGCAGCCCTGACCTGGGGACACTTCCGTCTCGTCCCCAACGACGGGGCGGCCTCTGAACCCTAACCCTCCGCACACCTGTCCACCTGACGCAGACAATCCTCGGGCGCTCAGCGCGCGCCCTGACCACCTGCCGCGGAGTCAGCACCTCTCCCGCCCCGACAGCAGTCCGCACTCGAACCCAAGGCCAGGCGGCCGGGAGGCCCTCGGCGCCCGCCCCCCGCGCTCCCTCCGCGCCGCAAACTAGCCGACACTCACCTGCGCCGCGCTGTCCGCCGGGGCCGCAGGCGCTCCGGGCCCCGCCCCCGCGTCACTTCCGGCCGGCCGGGCGCGAACGGCCGGAAGCCCGCCTGCCCCGGCCCCGCCTTGTTGCCTAGCAACGGGCCCGCGCCCCCGCCCTCTCCTGGCGGAGGCCAGAGTGGGCACAGCATGCATCGGGTGGCCATGGCCATTTAAGGTGACAAATGAGGGTAGCCCCAGAGAACGCCAGCTGGACAGACCCAGGATCTACGACACGAGTCTCTGGGTTCAGGTGCACACGCTGTGTGTGCTGCAATGGAGACTGGCGTGAGCTCGCGGAGGGCTCGGGTGAAGCACAGCACCGGCCTAAGCGGCTACCCCACAAAGCTCTCCTGGACCGCCTTGGGAACCCGCACCTTGCAGGTCTGAGGAACCCCAGGAAGCACCGGGTTGCTCTTCTCGATCCCATGTCATTTATTAAACAAACTCCGGTCCCCCAGGGGCGGGGTCGGGACTCTAGCCCCGCCCCCTAGCCGGCCCTTGCCGCCGAGAGCCACGCCCCGTCCGCGGGGGACTACAGCTCCCGGCAGGCCGCGCGCCGGCGTGACGCGCGTGCTCCCGGCGTCCCGCGCGGGGCCGCATTGCCGATCGCGCTGTGTCTCCGCGGACGCGCCTCTCCGCGCCTGTTTCCGCCGCCATGTCCGCTCAGGCGCAGATGCGGGCCCTGCTGGACCAGCTTATGGGCACGGCGCGGGACGGTGAGTGCGGCCGAGCCTCGGCGGGGGCCGGGGGCGGTGAGGCCGCGGCCGCCGGGCGGCCCGAGCGGGGGCCGCTCTCTCTGCGTCTGCGCGAGCCACCCCTCGGGCGCCGGGCCTTTGTCTGCGCGGGGCGCCCGGGGCACCCGGACTGACCCGGACAGAGCCTGGACTGACCCCGGACAGACCACTGACTGACCCCAGACTGACCCGGGACAGACCACTGACAGACCTGGACTGACCCTCAACAGACCACTGACAGACCCTGGACAGAACCCAGACTGACCCCGTCAGACCCCGGACAGACCCTGGACTGACCCCCAGACTGACCCGGACAGAGCCCGGACTGACCCGGGACAGACCACTGACAGACCCTACCTAGACTGACCTGGGACACACCACTGACAGACCCTGGACTGACCCGGGACAGACCCCGGACAGACCCCAGACTGACCCCGAATAGACCCAGAAATGACACCGGACAGAGCCTGGACTGACCCCGGACAGAGCCCGGCCTGACTATGGGCAGACCCTGGACTGACCCCGGACAGACCACTGACAGACACCAGACTGACCACCGACAGAGCCCGGACTGACCCTGTGGCCCATGTGGGCTCCCCAGACTGATCCCGGTTTGCCATGCAGGCACCCTGGACTGACCCTAGCCCGCCTGGACCATGATGCAGGCCCTGTGGGCTTGGTGCCCATGCCACTCTTGTCTTGTTCCGCTGCCGAGGGAGCCTGTGTGGGGCCCTTTCTTGGGGGTTCCCACGGGCTGTAGGTGGTCAGGGAGGTCGCACCGTAGGGAGGTGAGCGAGTCCAGCGGGAGGTGAGCGAGTCCAGCGGTTGTTATTGAGGTGCGGGGGTGGCCCCGTGTGGTTGGTGTTTTCTTCTGGCCGGAGGTGCAGAGCTGGAAGGCCACCTGGCACAAGGGCAGGGCAGGGCAGGGCCTTTGCACCTTATGTCCTAGCTGGGCTAGTGTCTGTTTTAATTTTAATTAAACATTTTTTTTAGCTTTGTTTATTGAGTTGCTTTTGAATTGCTTCCCGTCTTTTGACTTCCTACAAACTGAACAATTGTGGCCTCTATTTTGTCCATAAAGGTTCAGTGTATCTTTCCTGCCTACACCACTCTGCAAGGGAGTTGCAGAAAAGCCTCATGTTCATCGAGCCGTGAGTCACAACTGATTTCTAAGCTGTTATAACCAAAAGTGTTTGCTTTTTTCCACCAGTAATTTTAAAAGTGTAGTTTAGAAAGAAAAGCATTTTCAATTGAAAGACACTACCTTAATGCTGGGTGCTTGCAAGTGCTAGGTTCGTCCCCCCTGGCGTTGCACAGACTAGCTGAGAGCGCATCACCTCCCCCCTTGCCTGTCTGTTGATGTCCCCCCCAACTTGTTGCTGCAGGTGTGGGCACCAGCACTTTCCCTTTAGCACTTTCCAACAGCGGGCATAGCCTTGTGAAGAATGCAGATGGTACAGTCTGGGTTGCAGCTCACAGTGTGTATCCACTAACCTAGTTGCTTCCTGCTTTTTTTTTTGTTTGTTTGTTTGTTTTTGGTATTGTCTCCTGTAAAGTGACTCCAGGTGCCACCTCTGAGGGTGGGCAAAGGGGGCAGGAGAAGCAGGCCTCGATGACCTCACAGTGACCAGCATGCGAGGGTAGAACGCTGCCCGTGCGTTTGTAAAAGCAGCTGTGGTGGTGGGAGGTAGCAGCCAGCGGTCCTAGCGGTGGCCCTCAGCCATGTGCGGGCCAGTGGCTCCTCGGGCTCAGCCTTCAGCTGAGTCCCCGACTTGGGGAGCACAGCGATGTGTCAGGTGTCCTGTGGTTCCTGTGGACACGGAGCCTCAGGAGGGAAGACGGAGATGGGTGCCGCAGTCTGGAGGCCGCTATCTAGGCCAGGCCTCAGGGTGGTGGTCAGCTCCGGGACCCCTGTGGGGATTGGGAGAACAGTGTCTTATTGAAAACCAAACATGAATTTCAGGAGATGAAACCAGACAGAGGGTCAAGTTCACTGATGACCGTGTCTGCAAGAGTCACCTTCTGGACTGCTGCCCGCATGACGTCTTAGCCGGGACGGTAGGTGCCCTGGGGCTGCGCAGTTTCTGCTGGGTGTGGCTGGCCCTTTCCACATGGCAGTGAACTGCCATTCAAAGGCAAAGTCAGAGTGACGTTAAAAAGAGACTTTTCAAGTCGGTAAAGCTTTGAGGGTTCTGAGATAGTCAGACATTGGTTTGTTTGAAGTACGGAGTTAGAGATTCCCCCATTGCTGGTGCATTCTCCGCTGGCTGCAGTGCCGCAGCAGGGTGGATCCTAGTCAGGAGCTAGGAGCTTCCTGCAGGGCTGGTGGGGCTGCAGTGGTCCAGCTCCTGCTCTGTCACCTGGTGGGGGGGACGTGCTGGTCTAGGCTTAGGGTTTCTCTGCCACACAGGCTTCTCACTCAGCTCTGGCGGCCCTCGGGCAGCAGGTGGCTAGCCTCACTTTTCCAGGCAGGATCCTCAGAGTGTTACCCTGGCAGAGTCCAAGCCAGTCGGTCTTCAGATGAAGCCCATGCTTGCAAACCCACATTTCTCTTCAGCACAGCAGCTCTTGGGGAGGCAGGAGGGGGCTGACCTCTGAACTGTCCTCAGGGAGGGTGCCAGCCGAGCCTGCTGTCCCTGGGCACTCACTGTCCTGTCTCCTGCTGCATCCTCGTGGGATTGCTAAGGGTCACCTCTCGATGCGGGAGAGGGACAGTGCACTTGCTGCCTTCCTAGGAGTCTAGGGCTCCTGCTGAGGGTTCCTGTTGTGCCCTGGGTGGCAGCCGCTGAAGCACCTAAACCCACTCCAGCCGCTCCACGCAGGAAGCTCTGCATGCCAGTATTCTAACTCAACAGGAGGAGAAAGTGGTTTTAGTCTGACCATTTTTCTTCGAAGATTCTGGGCTGGTTGGTTTAATTTCTGCTAGGTTGCATGCTAGGCTAGATTGTGGCTTTGGACCAGCACAGCTCTGGCAGCATTTGGGGAGTGAACTTGCTGAGGGAGGATGTGTCTTTCTCACTCGCTCCTGTAACTCTGCCTTTCAACTGAGTCAATATTTTTTTTTTAAAGATTTAATTTTTTTTTTTATTGGGAAGGCAGATTTATGGAAAGGTCTTTCCTACACTGGTTCACTAAATGACCACAATGGCCTGGGACTCAGACGATCGAAAGCCATGAGCCAGTACCTTTTTCCAGGTCTCCAACATTGGTACAGGGACCCAAGGCCTTGGCCCATCCTCTATTGCTTTCCCAGGCTACAGGCAGGGAGCTAGATGGAAAGTGGAGCAGCTGGACGCAAACCAGCGCCCATATGCAATCCCGGCATGTGCATGGTGAGGATTTAGCCACTGAGCCATGGTTCTGGGTCCTCAGCTAAGTGAATCTTTGGGGAAAAAAAAAAAAACAAGGTATTCTCTGGGTTCGGCATGATAGCCTAATTTCTAAATCTTTGCTTTGCAAGCACCAAAAACCCATATGGGTACTGGTCCATGTCCTGGCTGCTCCACTTCCTATCCAGCTCCCTGCTTGTGGCCTGGGAAAGCAGTCTAGGACGGCCCAAGGCCTTGGGACTCTGCACCCACGTGGGAGACCAGGAAGATGCTCCTGGCTCCTGTCTCTGGATCGGCTCATCTCTGGCCATTACAGCTACTGGGGAGTGAATCAGCGGATGGAAGATCTTTTTTTTTTTTTCCTAAAAGATTTATTTATTTTTATTGGAAATGCAGATATACAGAGAGGAGGAGAGACAGAGAGGAAGATCTTCCGTCCAATGGTTCACTCCCCAAGCAGCCGCAACGGCCGGAGCTGGACCAGTGCTGTGCCAATCCGAAGCCAGGAGCCTGGAGCTTCCTCTGGGTCTCCCACAAGGGTGCAGGATCCCAAGTCTTTGGGCCATCCTCAACTGCTTTCCCAGGCCGCAGGCAGGGAGCTAGATGGGAAGCGGGGCCGCCGGAATATGAACCGGCACCCATATGGGATCCTAGTGTGTTCAAGGCGAGGACTTTAACCGCTACGCTGTTGTGCCGGGCCCCAAGATCTTTCTTTCCCTCCTTCTCTTCGTAATCTGCCTTTTAGAGTTACTGGGAAGAGGAGAGACCGATCACTTCCTTGGGTTTTTTTCTCTGTAGAAGCCGCAGTGGCCAGGGCCAAGTCCGGCTGCAGCTTCACTTGCTACACCACAACACCAGCCCTTTATTTCCCTCAGCGTTCAGACACTGTGCAGACCGGTGGGTGGTGACGCCAAAGCCCACCTGCCCTTTGCTTCCTTTTGTGTCTGTGTCTTGGGCGCGAAGCTTTCTGGAAGCATTGCCTGGAGTTCCCAGGAAGCAGTGAGGCTGTCTGCTGACCCACCCTGCCTGCACACTGGTGTTTACTGAAGTCTTGGACACACACACACACACAAATCAGCGGAAGCATGTTACCATCCAGTTATCTCTTCATTTGTAAGAGGGACAATCACCCTGTTAGAGGAGCTCCACGTGCCATGCTCCGTGCTGGGCAAACAGCAGAAGTGTGTGGGGGGCTCTGGAGGTAGCAGACCTGCGCGCTTTGTACAGTGTGCTCCTGTGTTCATTGTTGTTTCTTCTGCAGCGGATGGATTTGGGAGAATGCACCAGAATCCATGACCTGGCCCTCCGAGCTGATTATGAGATCGCAAGTAGAGATCGGGATTTGTTCTTTGAGTTGGATGTAAGTTTGGTTTGCCCTTGAGCTCCTCCCTATTGTGAAGAACCAGATGCTGTGCTGACCAAGTATGTCACATCCGTGAGCTGTGCTGCAGCTGCTGCCACGTGGCAGGTCCCCCCCCCGCCCCTTTGAGAGGCAGCGAGAGAACTCTGCAGATTGTTCCCAGGGTGCATGTGATGCGTGGAGCTGAGCTGAGAGGCAGGGCCGGAGCACTTGTGCCCTTGCTGCTGCGTGCCAGGGTGCGTGTGAGCAGGACATGGAGTCCGGTAGAGCCAGGGCCTCCAACCAAGGTGCCATGATGGCACTCCCAGGCCCCTAGCAGGGAGGCACGGCCAGCACCCCCACCCGAGACACTGTACCGCATCTTTGCGGCTGCCACTGCCTAGCCGTCCTGAATGAATTGTTGCCATATCCCTTTAGTGATGCTTTCATCACCTTCAGTGTTTCTTTGAACGTTTCATTCTTTGTTTTTGAGTTTTTATGAAAATTGTTTCATAGAATAGCTAGTCTTCAACAGTTTTTGTCTTTTAAAGATTTATTGTTTGAGAGACAGAGTCACAGAGAGAAGGGGCAGGGAGATGCCCTCCGTCTGCAGGCTCACTTGCAAATGGCTGCAGTGGTTGGAGTTGGGGCAGTCTGAAGCCAGAAATCACAAGGCAGCCACTTTTTCCTGGTTTGCCGTGTGGGTCATGGGCCCAAACACTGGGGCTGTGCTCTGCTGCTCCCCTAGGCTCAATGGCAGGGAGCAGCTGGGGCACAGACCTGAACCCCCATCCTCCACCTGTGGGGCCGCTGCTGTGGGCAGGGGCTTCACTTGCTGCACCATGGCCCTGGCCACTAACAGCTTGGCTTTTTTGGTTTTGTATTGAATTCATCCAAGTTGTTGGCTGACATTTGTTGTCATTGCTGCTTAAAATACATGGAAGCACTCCTTTCTTGAGTCACAGGCCTGTGTGCATCTCCTACTGTGTGCCCCGTGCCAGCTGCTCCCTGGGCTGGGTGTCCACTGTGTGCCCCATGCGAGCTGCTCCCTGGGCTGCGCAGGAGGCCCTGGGCTGGGTGTCCACTGTGTGCCCCGTGTCAACTGCCCTACTGCCCGTTTTGTGCCTGTTCTCCCTGTGACTGTGACCGGTGCCTCCTGCACCTGTTGTTGGCGCAGCGTCTGTCATGTCATCCCTCCACTCGGCACAACTACCCTGTTGCACTTCGGCAGCTGGAAGTTCTGGGGTAAAACTTTGTGATGCCCTGGTTTCTCTTTTTTTTTTTTTTTTTTTAAGATTTTGTTTATTTTTATTTTTATTGGAAAGTCAGATATACAGAGGGTAGGAGAGGAGGAGACAGAGAGGAAGATCTTTGGCCCGCTGGTTCACTCCCCATGTGACTGTAATGGCTGGAGCTGCACTGATCCGGAGCCTTCTGGGTCTCCCACGCGGGTGCAGGGTCCCAAGGCTTTGGGCCGTCCTAGACTGTTTTTCCAGGCCACAAGCAGGGAGCTGGATGGGAAGCTGAGCAGCTGAGATGCGAACCGGTGCCCAGCTGGGATGCTGGCACGTGCAAAGCGAGGACTTTAACCACTAGGCCACCGCGCTGGGCCCTGCTTAGCGTGCAGCAGTTACGATCTTGGCCGCAGCAGTAGGAGCACTCACAGTTCATCCTTTTCAGCCTTTGTGTCATTATCGTCCTGCAGAGCAACCTGTCTTGGACCTTGAGTCCGAGTCACGGCCACACGTGCATGTGACATTTTGACCCCATCTGCCCTGCGTGTCTGTTGGTGTGCTTGCCATTGCTGGCCACACCATTGGCAGTGTCTGTTCTCACTCTGAGAACAGTTTTTCTTTTGGGCTCCTTTGAGCAGGCACGATTGAGTCATCCCGTTGCAGCTGCTTTAGGGTAGGTCTCCATTACTAGCAGAGACGAGGTATGGCATGAGGGCCTTGCAGCACAGTGGTTAAGGGGTCACTTGGGGTGCCTGGTTCAAGGTCACATCTTCCTATTCGGTGACCCACTTGTGTGCCTGGGAGGGGCTGACGGTCAGAGCCTCCTTGCAGAGAGCCTGGTTGAGCGCCTGGCTCCTGGCTGCAGCCTCAGGAGGAAAGTTCTTCCTCCCCTGCTCTGTTACTTTGCTTTTCAATAAACCAAAACCACAAAACTCAAGCAAAGGTTTCTTTCCCCTTCAAGTTACATATTTTCTTTCTTATACAAAATTATTGGTTTTACAATTTTTAAAAAAAAAATTTTTTTAACTTCTTTGAAAGGCTGTGTTAGCAGAGAGATCCGTCTGTTGGTTCACTCCCCAGGTGCTTCCTCCAGGTCTCCCATGTGGGTGCAGGGGTCCAAGCTTTGGGGCTGTTCTCCACTGCATTCCTGGTCCATTTGCATGGAGCTGGATTCAACATGGGGTAGCCAGTTCTTCAAGCAGTGCCCATATAGGATACTAGCATTGCAGGCAGCTGCTTAACCTGATGTACCACAATACCGCCCCTGATGTTTGTGAGTCTTGGGGGGGGCAGATGTTGTTGCAAAGTGGGTCTCTGCTTCTGATCCGGCTTCCTGCCAATGCCTGCCTGAGAGGCGACAGTTAGTGGGATGAGCGCTTGGTCCGCTCTATGCATGCAGGGGTCCTGGCTGGGCTTGGGTCTTGCTGAAGCCCTGGCATCCCCAATGGGCCCCGACTCCATGTCTCCAGCTTGCTGCTAATGGCCTGGGAAAGCAGCAGGTAATGGCCCCAGCCCTTGGGACTCTGCAGCCTGTGGGAGACCCAGAAGCTCTTGGCTTCAGATTGGCTCAGCTCCGACCACTTGGGGAGTGAACCAGCAGATGGAAGATCTTTCCCTCTCACTTTCCTTCTCTCTGAAAATCTGCCTTTTCAATAAAAATAAATCTTTGAAGAAAAACTGTTCTACACTTGATCTTAGCTAAAAGGCCAGAGTTACAGAGGAAGATCTTCCATCCTCTGGTTCACTCGTGGTTGAGCCAGGCTGAAGTTCCCAGCTCCGTGTGGGGTTGCTGTATGGCTGGCAGAGCTGCAGCACTTGGGCCCTCCTCGTCTGTTCTCTCAGGCCGTTAGCAGGGAGCTGCGCCATGGAGCAGCACCCTTTGAGAGGCTGCCATCATAGGTGCCAGCTTTACCCACTCTGCCACACTGCCTCCTCCAAAGTTTTTCTCATTGAAAAATATTTGTACTTGATTGTGGGCTACGGTTTTATAATATGATATACATGTTAGGGATATGTTGGTCAAATCGATGTGGTTGGTATTTGTGTCTCTTCAAATATTATCATTTCTATGTGCTGGACACCTTTTAAACCCTTCTCCTAGATGTGTAATTAATTGTTATATCCATATGACAGCATGGAATAAATTTTTCAAACCAGTAGCCTTAAGCAGTGATTAATAAGACACTGTCGACTCAGAGTGGGGACATTTGAACGGAAGTCAAAGCATCGGTGCAGTTTGAATAGTTGGATTTAGCGCTATAGAAGGAATACGTCAGTGGCTGAAATGGAGACAAGTGCATGATCACTTATTGTGAATAATGTGTGCTAACCAGTGTACAGTCAATAGAGTGCCCATTGAACAGAGTTGAAAATTACGGGTTCGCCAGTCGGTTCTCTTGGCTTGATTTGTGTCGTGTTGAGACGTGGTGAAACGCGGAAGCTGGGGAGAAAGGTAGATCCGTCGGCCCTGTAGATGGACGCCTGTCACAGTGAGGTGGGAGAAGGGGACGGGTCTGTTCAGGAGCCTGGCTGCAGGGCACATTTCCTGGGTCCCCTGCATGCAGCTTCTGTTAACCCTCCTGCAGAAAGCCATGGGTCAGAGGACTGGGACAGTGTTTGCAGTGTCTGCAGGGGTTGGCATAGGGCAGCATGGCTTGGAACAGACAGGTGGAAGTCTAGGGGGTTTGCTCAGGATTGGCCGCAGTGTCGACGTAGGCAGCTGTTCTGAGCACACCTGCACATGGAGTGTTCCCACGCTGTAATGACTGTGGAAGGCAGGAGCCCAGCAGGTGGACGTCCTCTGTACACTGGGCGCAGTGACACAGTCATGCCGTGGGCTAATGGGATCTGATTCTTCCAGAAAGTTTTGTCTAAAAAAATTTTTAAGAATCATTTATTCTTACTTGAAAAGTAGAGCTATCTTCCATCTGCTGTTTCATCCTCAAATGGCCACAGCAGTCGGAGCTGAGCCGATCTGAAGCCAGGAGCATTCTTTGCCTGTCTCCTATGTTGGGGCAGCTGCCTAAGCACTTCGGTCATCGTGCTTTCCCGGGCCACGAGCAGGGAGCAGCCGGGACTCAAGCTGGGACCGTGTAGGACACTGGCACCACTGGTGGAGACTTAAGCTGAGAAGCCGTTACACTGGCCCTTTTTTTTTTTTTTTTTTAAGATTTTATTTTTATTGCAAAGTCAAATATACAGAGAGGAGGAGAGACAGAAAGATCCGTCCAATGGTTCACTCCCCAAGTGGCCGCAACAGCTGGAGCTGAGCCAATCCGAAGGCAGGAGCCAGAAGCTTCCTCTGGGTCTCCCACACGGGTGCAGGATCCCAAGTCTTTGGGCCGTCCTCGCTGCTTTCCCAGGCCACAAGCAGTGAGCTGGATGGGAAACAGGGCCACTGGGATAAAAACCGGCGCCCATATGGGATCCCGTTCAAGGCGTGCAAGGTGAGGACTTTAACCACTACACTATTGTGCCAGACCCTACACTGGCCCTTTAAATGTCCTTTTGAAAGAACAGAGTACAAGGAGACGTGAGAGAACACCATTCCACTGGTTCATTCCCTGGGTCACTGCAGCACACTGAAGCCAGTGGCCAGGGAAGGGGTACCAGAGTCCATGTGCTTGGGCATTGGACAAGTGGACTAACCTAGGTTTGAACCTGCACTCTGACTTGGCATGCTGACTTGGCAGAAGCGTTGTCTTAACCCACTGGGCTGTACCCTCAGCTTTGTTTATTTCTTTGAAAGGGACTGAGCTCTTGTACCCCAGCTGCTGAGCTGAGCCGGAGCTGAGCTAGGGCCTGCATCCCGGGCTTCCTGTGGGCAGCAGCGCTTGAGTAGATCGGGAACTGGACATAGGAACTCCAAGCCCAGTCTAACCCATTCACTTCCTGGTGGTGGTGGTTGTTTGCTACTTGAAAGGCAGAGTACAGCTCCTATTTTGTGGACTTGCTTCTAAACACCAGTAGGAGGCAGAGCTAGGCCAGCCTCCATGGGAAGCCTGGGGCTGCATGCCAGGAGTCCCGCAGGGTGTGGGCAGCAGACCTCTGTCCCCAGTGGGCACCTTCATGTGAAGGTTTGTCTCGAAGGCCGTTACAGCGAGAGGGAGACAGGCCTTCTGTCTGCTGCTGAGTCCCTTAGTGACTGCCAGGGACCGGGCTGGGCTGTGCCGAGGCCAGGAGCTCAGAGCTCTGTCGGGGTCTACCTCACAGGGGTGTGAGTAGTTTTGTGAGAGGTGTCTTTTGCTGTTTCCCCAGGGGACTGAGTTGGGAACTGAGCAGTGGTGCTTCTGCAAAGCAGGGAGGGAGGCCTTTACCACATGCCCACCTTGCTCGGCTTTACGTGATGGTTGTTAGGCAGAGCGAGGCATCTTTCATGCACTGGTTGTTCCCTAGCCCTAATCCCTGAACTGTGCTGAAGGCAACAGTCTGGAACCTGGAACCCAGAATCCCACCTGTGTCGCACACGGCTCTCTTCCGGGTGTCGCGTGTGGGTGCAGGAGCTGCAGGACTTGGGCCGACCTCTACTGCTTTCCCAGGCCACAAGCAGGGAACAAGATGGGCAGTGGGCAGCTGGGTGCCCATGTGGGTGCCGGCACTTAGAAGTAAAGGATTAGCCAGTTGAAACATTGCCCTGGCCCCAAGAAAAAACATTTTTAATTTTTTTTTTTTTGAAAAGTTACAGGATGGAGTGACAGCTCTAGAGCTCTCCAGGTGCCCAGCTGATACTGGGTCAGGCCAAAGCCAGAGGCCAGAACTGCAGTCCACCTGGACCCAAGTACCTGAGGCAGCGCCCATGTGGCAGCACAGTGCCAGCCCCTTGAATCAGGGCTTTACCCAGGTCTCACACTCCCACATGAGTGAGTCACAGAGACCCAGTCCCTTGAGTCCTGCCTGCTGCATGCTCCCCGCCCCAGCCCCTGCCTGGCAAGAAGCTGGAGTGAAGAACAGAACTCGATATTCCGCTGTGAGATGCTCATGGCTTATGAAGACGCAGTTGTTTGGAAGGCAGAGTTAATAGAAAAGTTAACTTCTGTTCCCTGGGTCAGTCCCCACAAGGGCCTCACTGGACCTTGCCAAACCCAGGAGCCGTAGAGGGGTTGGGGACCTAAGTCCACCAAACTGTCATCCACTGGCCTCCCAGGTGCTTTCCAAGAAGCTGGCTCAGGACTCTGGACCCGCCTTCTGATTCACGTGCTGGCATTGCAGCTGTTAGCCTCATGGCCTCCAGTGCCGGCCCCTGAGATGCTCATCCAGAAAGCTAACAAGCTGAGTTTTTGAATTTATCCAAAAGTTAGACAGCGGTGCATTTCTGTACTGTTCACATAGTAAAGATGAAAAGATTGGGTCTCCAGTTCAGCAGAAGCATAGCTAGCCTTTGGTCCTCACGGCATCTTGCTTGTGGTGTATACCAGGTTCCTGGAACAACATGGATCAGCTTGTCTCTCAGGGTCCTTAGTTGTTCAAATGAAGCCGGCTCTGATTATAACTAGGGAGTTGGCACCCATGCAGTCGGTGTAAGAGCCCACAGTAGTAAGCAGTTAGCATCTATGCAGTCCGTGCAAGAACCCACAGGGCTGGGCGCAGCCAAAGTCCTCACCTTGAACACACCGGGATCCTATATGGGTGCCGGTTCTAATCCTACAAGCTCTGCTTCCCATCCAGCTCCCTGCTTGTGGTCAGGGAAAGCAGTCGAGGACAGCCCAAAGCCTTGGGACCCTGCACCCGCGTGGAAGACCTGGAGGAGATTCCTGGCTTCTGGCTTCAGATCGGTGCAGCACTGGCCATTGCAGTCATTTGGGGAGTGAACCACAGGACTGTAGATCTTCCTGTCTGTCTCTCCTCTCTGTATATCTGACTTTGTAATAAAAATAAATCTTTAAAAGGAGAGAGAAAGAGAGAGAGCCCACAGTGCTGAGGCAGTTCACAGCCACACAGTTGGTGTAGGATCAATCAGGGTGGGTAGAGCCATGTCTCTACTGTACACTTGTGAGGAGAGTCCTGAGGGAGCTGGGTTGGCAGTGAGCTGCTGGTGTGACCCCCGAGTACTTTGCTTCAATTCTAGACTGCGGCTAATGCACACCATAGGAGGCATTGGGAGAATCAAGTGGAATTCTGGGGTCCTGGCTTCTGCCTGGCCCAGACAGCACTTGGGGAGTACAGCAACAAATGGAAGATCTTTCTCTGTGCATTAAGAAATAATAGTAATGTTTATTTTACTTGTTTGAAAGGTAGGATTAAGTGTTTGCTTCGGCAGCACGTATACTACAGCTGGAATGAAACACAGAATTAGAGATCTTCTGTCTGCTGGTTCACTGCACATATGGCCACTGGGTCTGGCCTAGGCTAGAGCCAGAAACTTCTTTTGGGTCTCTTACAGTGGGTCCATGAGTCCAGTCACTTGGGCTATCTTCTGCAGCTTCTCCAGGTGCATATCACAGAATTGAATTGGAAGTGGAGCAGCTGAGACATGAACTGGCACCCTTGGGGATGCCACCCCTGCAGGTGGAGGGTTGGCGTGTTGAGCCATGATGCCGGCTCCCACACTGGCATCTTCATCCCTTGGCCAGGCTGCTGTCCCAGCATCTGCTGTTGCATTAGGACAGAGGCAGTAGAAGAGAGAACCCCCTGTGTAGTTGACAGAGATCTCCCATCTGCTGTGTGCTTGCGGTGACAGGGCCGCACGTCGCCAGGATCCATTAGCAGGAAGCAGAAAGGGGATGTGCAGAAAAAGCCTCCCAGCGCAGGGCAGGTTTGTGTCTGATCTTGGCTCATCTGACGGCCAAGTCCATGGTGTCAGTGCTTTGGGTGGAAGTGACAGATGTCTCCTGCCCTGTCAGCTGTTGTCCCTATGGGCTCTGGTAGGCCATGTGCAGCTCTGCAGGGGCTGGCAGAGGCGCTTGTGCCTGCTGTCTGAACATTCGGCATCTGCAGAAACGGGCTGCACTCCGGGGCGTGGTCTTACCCCTGGAGTCACACTTGGGAAATCTTGGTGCTGCCCCGAGTCTTCTCCCATCCTGACTACGCCCAGGTCTCTTTGCTGTGGAATATTCTAGGAGTTCCTGTTACCCATTTGGTGTTACCAAGAATTTCATTGTGCACCCATTTTCTCCTCTCCATCTCAGGAAGAGTATGTAGTGGCCACCCTGTGGGCTCTAGCTTAGGTGTGCACTTGGTGCTGGTGGGCACCAGCCAGTCCTTGGCGTCCTCGCTATAGAGGTCGAGGTGAGCAGGATGCCTCCAGGTGTGACAAGGAGGCTGTCCTTCCCGCCACAAACCCGTGGGATCTTAAAGACCTCCGCCTAATTTTAACGTGTCGTGACAGCTCATCCCATGACCGGTGACTCTAGGGTGTGTCCCCTGGGTGACCAAGAAGCAGCGTCCCTGTCACTTGAGGCAGTAGACAGTGATGAAGGTGCTCCCAGTTCCCAGTAATGTTTGTTCTGTTGTGTCTTTGAGGTGGGGGTGGGGGTCTGTACCTTCAGGACATACGGGAATGAGTGTTCATGGTTCTTGGAGCCAGTGGGTACATGGCCTGCGTCCCCATACCCCTGCAGGAAAGGGCTTTGGGTGTCTGTGTTTGCGTATGCTTAGAGGGAACAGAGATCTGCCATGTGTACCCGTGAATTTACCACTAGGCCAGGCCAGCCTGGGCTGTCCTGTGGATGGCAGGAACCATCCTCTGCTGCCCCCCTGGAGTGACCAGGACTGTCCCAGGCACTCTGCCCGGCCCCCTGGAGTGGTCCCAGCCACTCTGCCCAGAGTGGCAGCTTAGCTTGCTGTGCCACAAAGCTTGCCGAGTTTTAAATTTTGCCTCATGATGTCTTGGTCATCTTACTGAATGTTACAGATGCCTTTGCAAATTTAAGGCATAAATAAGAATGAGATTAGAGGGTGCCTGGGTGTGGGAGAGCCCAGATTTAAAACGGTGTACTGCATTAGCTACAGCACAGCTCTTGAATGCAGCCTGCAAGCTGTGGGTAGCCACTGTGGTGGGGTCCTCAGGTGGACCTGGTGGATGAGAGCTCTCTGCTTTTCCTGAGCAGGCGATGGACCACCTGGAGTCCTTCATCGCAGAATGTGACCGGAGAACAGAGCTGGCCAAGAAGCGGCTGGCAGAGACACAGGAGGAGATCAGCGCCGAGGTCTCCGCGAAGGTACGCCTGCATGCCCTGTGCGAGCTGACTAGGCCTCGGGGCGGCCCTGGGTGTGGAGTGGGTGTGTTCTTGGGCCACAGATCCAGGTGTTGGCTTCTTACTCTTGGTGAAGGTCTTCTTTTCGGGTCTGGTTAAGAACAGTGAGGACACGGGCTGTGGACTTGCAGATAGCTGGCATCCGGTAGGGCTTGCATGCCCACCTGTTGCTTTGGGATGACTGCATCAGCACCAGCTACTCCTCAGCATGGAGTCTTGTGATCTTGGCCATGACTGCTGTCTGGTTCCTGAAGTTGCAGAGTTTGTCCTGCATACTTGGTGTATTTAAACCTAGACATGTTGTCACCTGTAATTAAAGCATAAAGAGACAGCTCAGAAAAGGAGCAGCTTGTGATGGGCCTTGGTCAGGGCACAACACACTGTTGGCTGATGGAGAAAGGCACCATGAACATGTGCTGGCTGTGCGGCTCCACCTCTGCGCTGGAGAAGCGTTGCTTCCTTGGCATTCCATGTCTTGTGTTTGGACTTGGCTTACCTGATTCTCTCCCGTCTCAGGCAGAAAAAGTGCACGAGCTGAATGAAGAAATAGGAAAACTCCTTGCCAAGGCTGAGCAGCTGGGAGCTGAAGGAAATGTGGATGAATCCCAGAAGATTCTTACAGAAGTAGAGAAAGTTCGCACTAAGAAAAAAGAAGCAGAGGTGTGTGTGTGTCTGTGAGGTGGTGGGGCACTGACCATGGCGGTTAGTACTCAGGCGTGCCTTTTTGAAATTTATTTTTAATGTATTGGAAAGGCCGAGAAACACAGAGCTGTCTTGCACTGGTTGGCTTACTCCCTCAGTGCCCACAAGAGTGGGGCTGCCAGGAGCTCTACCCAAGTCTCACACACGTGTGTCAGGGTGGTTGTCTTCTTTCCTCCTAGGGCATTAGCAGAAGCATGGATCAACAACAGAGTGAAGCTTCCTGTAGCTCCCTGGTGCAGGGTACCCGCTGCCACGTGCAGTCATAGTCAACCCTTTGTTGTGCCATAACGCCTTCCCTGTAGGAATTTTTGGCACAGGCTTTTCTTTTTCTCCCCTGCTGGTTCTGCTGCCCGCACCATGTAGTGGAGCGTGTCCTGTCTCTCCTCCCGTCCCCTCCAGCTTGCTGTCAGGAGATGGTGTGTGATGGCTCAAGGAGTTGTGGGACACCCAGACTCTCAGCCACTGTGCACGTTGAGAGTGAATCAGAATTTTTATTAAAGATTTGTTTATTTCACTTGAAAGTCACAGAGAGTCTTCCATCCATTGGTTCACTCCCTGGCCACATATGTCGGACACAGCCAGGCAGAAGGCAGGAGTCAGGAGCTTCTTGGGGTCTGCCATGGGAGTCAGGGGCTCTCACATGGCCACCCTCAGCTGCTTTCTCAGGCATGTTAGCAGGGAGTGTCATGGAAAGTGGAGCAGCTGGGACTCAAACTGGTGTCCATAGAGGATGCCAGAATCACAGTGGAGACTTGGCCTGCTATGCCACAGTGCCAGATATGTCAAAATTCTTAATGTTTATTTACAAGTACTCTCGAGCCTGGCACGGTAGCCTAGTGGCTAAAGTCCTTGCCTTGCAACCACTGGAATCCCATGTGGTCACCAGTTCATGTCTCAGCTGCTCCACTTCCCATCCAGCTCCCTGCTCGTGGCCTGGGAAAGCAGTCAAGGACGGCCCAAAGCCTTGGGACCCTGTGCCTGTGTGAAAGACCTGGAAGAGGCTCCTGGCTCCTGGCTTCAGATCAGCCCAGCTCTGGCTGTGGTAGCCACTTGGAGAGTAAATCAGCGGATGGAAGATCTTTCAAGTTGTCTTCTCACCACTTCCTTGTTTTACTGTGGAGGACATATGGATCCTCACCTGTTTTCCTTCTCACCAGGAGGAGTACCGGAATTCCATGCCCGCATCCAGCTTCCAGCAGCAGAAGCTACGTGTCTGTGAGGTCTGCTCAGCCTACCTTGGGCTCCATGACAACGACCGCCGTCTGGCAGACCATTTTGGGGGCAAGCTGCACTTGGGTTTCATTCAGATCCGAGAGAAGCTTGATCAGTTGAGGGTACGTGCGTTTCTGGGAGAATCTCAGGAGTCTTGTGATTATCACCTTTCTTATGTTCTAAGTTTCTTAAAAATTTTTTTTTTAAGTGTAATTTTTTTGGGGGTATTTATTTATGGGGGTGGATAAAAGCAAACCTTGTGTTGTATTTCTTTCCCAGAGTTTTATTGATATTAAAACAAGTTTTCTTAAGACACAGGATTCTCCACCCATTGGTTGGTACATTTCTGGAGCACCCAGGACTCGGCCACACTGAGCTGGACCAAGCTGTCAGCTCCTTGTATCCCATGGGGGTGGCAGTGACGCCCTGCTGGGACCATTGCATGTTCACCAAAATTGAGAAATGGTTTCTTTTTAATAGTTTTACTTGCAAGGTAACATGACAGGTGGGAGTAGGGGACAGAAAAAGATTGTCCATCTGCTGGTTCACTTCTCAAATGGCCTCAGTGGCGGGAACAGGGGGGCTGAGCCAGGCAGTGGGATTCAAGCTGAGTCTCCCTCTGGGGAGCAAGGGCACAGACACTTGGGCCGTCGTCCACTGCTTTCCCTGGCGCATCAATGGTGTGTGGAATTGGAAACACAAGATCCAGGGCTTGAACCTGAGTTTCCAAAAGGGCGTGCTGATACCCAGGCAACGCCCTAATGAGCTGCACTGGGGGAGGGGGATTGTCTGTTTTGTTTTGAGATTTATTTATTTATTTTATTGGAAAGGCAGGTTTTGAGAGAGAAGGGGAGAGATCTTTCATCTGAAGGTTCATTTGCCAAATGGCTGCAATGGCCAGAGCTGAGCCAATCCAAAGCCAGGAACTTCCTCCAGGTCTCCCACGTGGGCGCAGGGTCCCAAGGCTTTGGGCCGTCCTCCACTGCCTTCCCAGGTCACAAGCAGGAAGCTGGATGGGAAGTGGAGCAGCTGGAAGTTGAGCCATTACCCATATGGGATCCTGTCCCTGCAGGTGCAGGGTTAACGTAGCTATTGCCACTGCACTGGCCCCCGCATGAAGCTTTTGAATCCCTGGTCTTTGAACACAGTGGTTAACACTCAGGTTGATGTCCATGTGAAGCTGGGCAGGTGTCCTTGTGGATGTCATATTTGGATACGTGACTTGTGGTCGTGTCTTGGAGCCCACTGGGGGGGGCATTGTGAGGTTGTGGTTGTTGTGTCTGTGGGGGGCTGGGTGTAGGGTTAGGGTTGGTGTGTCTGTGGAGGGCCGGGTGTAGGGTTAGGGTTGGTGTGTCTATGGGAGGCCCGGCGAAGGGTTCTGGTTGTTGTGTCTGGGGCTCGGTGTAGGGTTAGGGTTATTGTGTCTGTGGAGGTCCCAGTATAGGGTTCTGGCTGGTGTGTCTGTGAAGACCCCTGGTGTAGGTTTGTGGCTGATGTCTCTGGTATAGGTTTTTTTTAGGGTTGACTGACACTTTGACCTGGGTTTCCCACCTCGGTGGTCAGGTGGGCAGCTCCTTGGGGAGTATGAATGCTGACTTGGTGGTCTTCAGGGAAGGGTGGTCCCTTTGGGCACCAGGCAACCAGGTGTCCCTCACCCCAAGGGTGCCCTAGGTGACTGGCTTGGGGCCTGGAAGCTGGGATGGAAGTATTCTCTTCTCTGGGCTTCAGATTCCTTGTGATTACACTAGAAGTTTTGCTTGTACATTCCTATTCACTTACATTTTATTTGAAAGACAAGATAGAGAACTTCCTGGTCTGCTCCTGGGAGGACTGGATGAGCCAGAGCTGAGCCCAGCCAGGGCAGCAACAGGGCTCCACATTGGTGTCCGTTGGTGTCCCTCGTGGCTGGCAGGGTGCATGCACTTGTGCCATCACTGCTGCCTTCCATGTGTCACAACGGAAGGCTCCTCTATGCAGACCAGCACCTGCGTCATCCCTCACCACTCTGTGCCACCTCCCCTGCTGGGCGTGGGAGAGCCTGAGTGCAGTCAGGGCTGTTCCTGCAGGGAACACTGTGGCCCCGTGTGGTGTTGCTTGTGCCCATGCATCCCTGTGTGCACGGCTTTGCGGCTGCTCCCGTCTTTCTGCTGTTGGTTTTGAGGCTGAGCAGAAACCAGCACTGGAGTGAGCTAGTGCCTGGCAGCAGGGCTGCAGGGTCACAGGGCTGTTCTCTTACCATGATGTTCGTGAGGCCTCCTTTGGGTGAGAAACTTCCTTTCTGGATTAGTTACAAAGAGTCTGGGCAATTTCCTGTGACTTAGGCAAATTGGTAAGATTTAATGAGGAGAATGGACCCGGTGGCATGGCCTAGCAGCTAAAAGTCCTCGCCTTGAAAGCCCCGGGATCCCATATGGGTGCCGGTTCTAATCCCGGCAGCTCCACTTCCCATCCAGCTCCCTGCTTGTGGCCTGGGAAAGCAGTTGAGGACGGCCCAAAGCTTTGGGACCCTGCACCCGCGTGGGAGACCCGGAAGAGGTTCCTGGTTCCCGGCCTTGGATTGGCGCGCCCCGGCCCGTTGCAGCTCACTTGGGGAGTGAATCATCGGACGGAAGATCTTCCTCTCTGTCTTTCCTCCTCTGTGTATCCGGCTTTCCAATAATAATAATAAAAATCTTAAAAAAAAAAAAAAAAGATTTCATAAGGAGTTAGTTTTTGGATAAAGGTTTATTTATCTAAAAGATAAGCTTTTACAGAGAGATCTCCTGGACCAGGCTACCACCAGGGGCTTCGTCTGGATCTCACACGTGGATTCAGGGTCCCCAGGACTTGCCATTGGGTTTGGAGGTTGAAGCACTCGTCTAGGTGTTTATCCCTAAGTCAGGTCTCTGTGTGCTGTCTGCTGCCTTGGTGGGGAGTTGCAGTGTCCTGATGCCTAAGAATGCCCTGAGGTTGCAGAGCATCAGTGTGGGTGTGAAGTTCTTCTGTTACACTGCAGTCACACCCCTGTCCTCGTGTTTGTCAGAAAACTGTGGCTGAGAAGCAGGAGAAGAGGAACCAGGATCGCTTGAGGAGGAGAGAAGAGAGAGAACGGGAGGAGCGGCTGAGCAGAAGGTGAGCCTGGTGTGTGTGTGGACAGGAGGCGGCGGGGGAGGTTCCTACGGCCAGCTTGAGAGCAGCGAGTGTCTGGGTAGGGGCCGACCCTGAGGACCTGATCGGGAGGGTCCAGGACCCCAGCCATGGGGCAGAGCATCCTGGATGTGTTAATGGGACCTGCCTATGGGCTGCGCGGGGAAGCAGCATGGCTGACCTTGTTTGCTTGTATGTCTGTGTGGTGGGGGTGGGATAGGGTGGTGGTGACAGGTTTGGCTGTGGACAGCCTCACTTTAAGAGTTCTGGAAGCCATGGAGCTACAAACACGGCAGACGCTGGAGACGGGTAGCTGTGCTCAAGTTCTCGAAGCCGCACTTGTTTTAGTGGAGAAATCAGAAAGAGCAGTGTGTCCTGTGCTGGTCTTCTGCAGAGGTGAGCACAACTGTGGTTGGGCACTCGTTTGAGTGGTCCTCTGTAGACTGCACATGGCAGACACGTGCGGGGTCCCTGGCTTTGCTGGCCGCTCAGGGCGAGAATGGACGTGACGTGAGCTCTGTTGGTAAATAGGGTGTAAGCAGCGCTAGTGATGAGCCTGTGTTTGGAGTCGCGTGGCTCCATGTCTGCACAGCTGGGGTGTATGAGCACCAGTGTCCTGCAGAACGCTGGGGGGGTGGCCTGCTTGGGGGCTCACTCATCTTGTTCTTGCTTTTCAGGTCTGGATCGAGAAGCAGAGACCGCAGGAGGTAGGTTTGTAGATGTGTCAAGGCACTCTGAACTCTCCTGCACTTAGCGGCAGGCAGGCCTGCCTGGGGGTGGCATGGGCATCAGGTGGTTGAAGGAGGTGATGGTGAACGGTGACCCCAGTAAGGCGGGGGCTTGAGGCTCCTCTGCAGTCCTGCCCCTCTAAGCTGCTGTTTGGATTTTCTAGGTCACGTTCCCGGGAGCGCCGTCGGAGGCGGTCAAGATCTGCCTCCCGAGAACGAAGAAAGCCATCGCGGTCCCATTCACAGGACAGGCACCGGCGCCACCGCAGCCGTTCCCGGAGCCACAGCCGGGGTCACCGCCGGGTTTCCAGGGATGGAAGTACAAAATACAAGTAAGTACTCAGAATGCCTGAGGAGTTGTCACTGGCTGGGAGCCCCTCCCAGAGCAGTGGGCGTCTGCAGCCAGGCCTTCTGTTCCCACTGATAGGGGTGGGGCTGGCCATGGGTCCTCAGCTGGACCATGCCAGAGGCTGCCTTCCTGCTCCCCTCTCCCTGTCCCTTTGGTCCTGCTCACACGGTGAGGGTGCTGGGCTGGGTCCCCATGTACTACCGTCCTTGTCCCGTTGGTCGGAAGCTCTCCCTCAATGTGGAGTTATCTGGCTGTTGCTTTGAGCAAGTACTTGGCTTTCCCAGGGTGTATGGGGGTGCATGCTCACACTGACCTTCTGGTTCCTCTTCCCAGGTTCTCCAGAGACCGACCTTCAAGAGAAGAGTCCTGGGAGAGTGGGCGCAGCGAGCGGGTGTCCCTGGACTGGAGGCTTGAGGGTGCCAATGGGAAGGCAGCAGTGCGGAGGTCGGAGGAGAAGGAGGCCGGCGAGATCTGAGCCACGCTGGCCCTGGACCCTGCGTGTCCTGTGCGGCCGCCCTCCAGTGTGCTGGCCACGACTTCTCTTTTGTAGTCAACTTTATTGTGTTGATGCTAGCTGTGAGTTTCCAGAGTTGTTCAGTCACTTCTGTGTTCTGGGGCTGGGCGGAAGACGAATAAATGATGGGCAACTCACCGTGGCTCTGCGTTGCCCTCCTGCAGGGCTACATGATGTGGTGGGGTGGACACAGCCCATTGTGCAGGCTCCAGTGCGGAGGGATGGCACTGCCTCACCCTGTCACCAGCTCCTGTGCCCTGCACTCCCTCTCCCAAACAGACATGTGGGGACACCGTGCTGGGTGTTGGCAGCCCCCTCGGACCGTCAGTGGTTGTCCTCTGGCAAGGCCAGCTGATGTCCTCTCCCAGTTCCACACGTACTTGAGGACCAGACTGGATGCCAGGGTTGTCTCACAGTCACCCCATCCTGTCCCTGCAGGGTGCAGAGGTTGCCTTGGAGCTGGCCGGCCCTGAGGGGCCAGCTCTCTGTCCTTGCCAGCCATCTGCACAGGACAGGATATCCCGGCAGGGTTGGGGTCCCAGTGCCTGAGTCGCCGAGCATATGCTGACACATTGTTGCAAGGAAGACCCAGCACCCTGCTGGGAGTGGGAAGAGCTGAATGGCTTCCAACTTGGCGGGCTGACTTTTTTTTCCGAAAGATTTATTTATTTTTACTGAAAAGTCAGATTTTTTTAAAAGATTTTATTTTTATTGGAAAGTCAGATAGACAGAGAGGAGGAGAGACAGAGAGGAAGATCTTCCATCTGATGATTCACTCCCCAAGTGACTTCAACGTCCAGTGCTATGCTAATCCGAAGCCAGGAGTCAGGAACTTCCTCCAGGTCTCTTACGTGGGTGCAAGGTTCCAAACCTTTGGGCCGTCCTCCACTGCTTTCCCAGGCCACAAGCAGGGAGCTGGATGGGAAGTGGAGCTGCTGGGATTAGAACCGGCACCCATATGGGATTCTGTTCAAGGCGAGGACTTTAGCTGCTAGGCCACGGCCACGAGCCCTGGAAAGTCAGATTTATGGAGAGAAGGAGAGAGATTTTCCGTCCGCTTATTCATTCCCCAAATGGCTGCAGTGGCCGCAGCTGAACCAACCCGAAGCCAGGAGCTTTTTCAGGTCTCCCACATGGGTGCAGGGTCCCAGGGTATTGGGCCGTCCTTGAATGCTTTCCCAAGTAGGGGGCTGGGAAGTGGGGCTGCCAGGAGATGAACTGGTGCCTGTATGGGATCCTGGCACATACAAAGCAAGGACTTTATCCAATAGGCCACTGTACCGGACTCTGGCCTTTTTCTTTCTTTCCTTATTATTATTTTTTTTTTTTCTAAATGTGTGTTTTCATTGACAAAAGGCAGAACAGTAAAGATCCTGCATCCTCTTGTTCATTCCCCAGTGCCCTTGGGCTGGGGCTGGGTCAGTGTCAGCCAAAGCTGGTCCCTGCCTGGGTCTGCCAGGTAGATGCCAGCAGAAAAGCAGATCAAAGCCCCTCGTGTGGCTGGTGGGTGTTCCTTGGGGGTGGCCGACCACCCCAGGCCAGTGCTGTGGCCGTGGCCAGGGCTGCTCGGGCAGTGACTTGAGGGCCCTGGCCACACAGTCTTTCCTCAGTGGATTTGGGGCCTTTTCTCTGGTTGTAAATTGTTGTATGCACAAGTAGTATTTTACCAAAGTCTGTGGCCCAGGAGTGGCATTGACCCACGTGTTGTGCTGGGAGTGCAGCATAGATGACACCCCCTTCTCTGGCAGCCCCAGGCTGTGGCTGCTGGGGCCCCATCCTCCCAGCAAGACGAGCCAGCAGTGCAGGTCCAGTTGACCCCAACCTGCCCCATGGCTCTTCGTCTGCCTCTGATGACCTACCACGTCTGGGGCTCGGAGGTGCAGCTCCCTCAGGTTTGGGGGTTCATGGTAATTTGGGTGGTTCCTGGAAGGGGGACTTCCACTTGGGCAGTGCCCCAGTGAGCTGGATGACAGCAAAGCACACATGGGATATCTCTCCTTTGAGGCCTGCAGGTGAGCTCAGGCGTTGGGCGGGCCCCCACACTGACATTGGCAGGGATGGCGTCCATCTAGCAGCAGTGTGACGAGACACCATGCCAAGCTGTTCACAAAGACACGACCTGGGGCAGTCCTAGCAGAAGGGTACTCACCAAAGGAGGGAGCATCTGTGTGGGCATGGGGAGCTGAGGGACACTGGCCCACAAAGGAGCTGGGTCCCTGACCTCTGTGAGGGATCAGGCTCACCCTGGAGTGTTCCTCCCTGGCTGAGTCCTGACCAGGTTTGGCCAGAAGAGGGCAGTGATGGCAGGTATGCTGGTGAGTGCCCAGGAATGGAGCTCAGAGCTCTGCTGTGTGGCTTGAAGGGCGCCCTGGTTGGGAACCTCACAGGATGTCCCTGGTAATGTGCAGCACTTTGGGGACCACCTCACTGCAGGTCAAGCTGGGAGCGGGGCAGGGGGTGGTGAGTGGGGGCAGCTGCAGGCCTTCCTACCCAGGCTGGACAGCCACCCACCCTGGTCCAGAGGCCACCTCCACCATAGAACTGCAGGTCCCAGCCTGGGGTAGCAGAGACCCCCCCCCCCGTGGATCCGCTGGAGAGCCCCTCATCACCAGCAGCCACGAGTGAGGATCTTGTGGGAGCCATCCGACTAGGGAAGGGCTGGCTGAGCTGGTCCTGCAGCAGCTCTGCCCGCCAACTTCTGAGGCGCCCAGGGCACAGGTGTGTCTGAGCCTGTCCGGGCCAAGGATGTGTGTGGGGATTTGGGACCCGGAGGCCCCCCCCGCCCCCCCGGCGCCCCAGGGAGGACACTCGTAGGCTGCAGGATCCTTTACTCCACCACTGGGACCTCCTGCCCAGAGGTCAGCGCCAAGATCACATGGTCCAGGAATTTGTCCACTGCGAGCTGCAGGGCAGGACTGAAGTCTCCAGGGAAGTGTCTCACGAGGGTCACCAGCAGGCAGTGGCCCAAGAGCTGCGGGGACCACATCATTGGTACACCCGGTTGACCGGCTTACCGGGTCCCCCCACCCACCCCCCGCGCTCCCTGGCCCTCGCACTCACCCTGAAGTGGACTGGGTCCACGCGCAGCCTGGTCGTGTGCAGGTCGCCCAGAGCCGACAACGTGCGGGGCAGGTCGTCCAGGTGATCAGCAGCGAGGGTCAACGCGGCGGCCACCTTCTGGCCGTGCGTTCTGATCTGAGCCGAGCCCGGGCGCAGGTCCATGTGGGAGAAGTAGACCCTGGTGCCGGGGAAGGCCAGGAAGGTTCTGTGGGAGGAACTGGGTTGTGTGGTGCGTCCGGGGGTCCGGAGAACCCGCGCGGGCGCCCCCGGGCTGCGCACCTCTCCAGGGCCTCGGTGACATAGATGCCCACGTTGCTTCCCAGCTTCTTCCAGAGAGCCCGCAGCAGGTCCCGCTCCTCCGCCGACAGCTCCATCCCGGCGAAATGGCCGCGCCAGTGCTCAGGGGGCGGGACGCCACACTCGCACCGCCCCTTGGTCTGGAACTGGAGCTCCACCTGCGACCTTGCTCGCCTCGAAGAACCCCAAAGCCTTCTGCCGGAAGCATGTTTGGGTTTCCCCCCCCCATTTAATGGTTTCACTTGAAAGGCAGAGCTACAAAAAGGAGGGCAGATGGGGGAGATCATACATGGGCTTGTGGACAGGACTGGAAGTGGAGCTGCTGGGATCCAAACACGGTGCCTATATGGGGTGTTGGTGCCGCAGACGGAGACTTAGCCTACTATGCTATGGTTTATTTTGTCTTTTTTTTTTTTTAAAGATTTATTTATTTTATTACAGTCAGATATACAGAAAGGAGGAGAGAGAGAGGAAGATCTTCCATCCGATGATTCACTCCCCAAGTGAGCTGCAACGGCCGGTGCGCGCTGATCCGAAGCCGGGAACCAAGAACCTCTTCCGGGTCTCCCACTCGGGTGCAGGGTCCCAGTGCTCTGGGCCGTCCTCAACTGCTTTCCCAGGCCACAAGCAGAGAGCCAGATGGAAAGTGGAGCTGCCGGGATTAGAACCGGCCACCATATGGGATCCTGGGGCGTTCAAGGCAAGGACTTCAACCGCTAGGCCACGCCGCCGGGCCCACTATGCTATGGTTTATAAAGTTTATTGAGAGAGCACACTAAAAAGGCGAACCCCTCCATGGGTTCCCCCCAGTGCTGCCCCCACTGTTGGGATCATAACCCAGGCCTTGCCATTGGCCCCAAGCCCCACCCCCAACCCCCACCCCTCACCCCGGTCCAGGGCTTATGACAATGGCATACAGTCTGCCCGTGGGCAGGGAGACCAAGAACAAGGCCACTCTCCCACCTAGCAGCAGCCCCATCCCGGCCCCTGGCTGCCCCAGCCTTGTTTTCTGCCACCGTCTGGTTGCCCAGGAAGTGGTTGTGTTTTACCAGCTGGCAGAGTGTTTTAGTGCTTGAGCATTGTTACTGTTATTTTGGCGAAAACCAATGTGAAATTAACTGGAATATAGATTTATTATCCCATCATGCAACAAGGTACCCACAGATCGGCCCTGGGTTTCAAGTACTGAACATGCTGAAATTCCACTTCTAAATGAGGCACACCCAAGCATGTCCATTAGCTGCTTTGTCTTGACAGGAATTATTTCTGCCCCACAGGTTTGCCAATAATAGCTCTAACTGGGTTACCGTGGGCAGGATGGAATTCAGACTTCCAGGTAAGCAAGGTGCCATATCTGCTATATTGAGGTATGCTGAAAAGGGGGTCCCTCTGGGAGCACGTGCATGTCGGGGGCCTTTGGGGTTTGCTTGAGGCACCAGGCACCCCTGGAACCCAGGAGGTACAGCATGATGCACCAAGGGCTCTCACCCGGTGCTTCCCCATTCTGTCTGGTTCCCTGGTAGGCTACCCAGGGCCCATGGTGCACGGACACCTTCCAGGAAAAAGGGCACTGGTCTTGGGACATGGAGCCCAGGACTGCCAGACCCAGTAGCCCAGTGAACCTTGGAGTGGCAGACCAGGCACCCAGCACCCCTGGCTCCTCTTCCTGCTATTGGGGCCCCAGGACACATGAGGTCGTAGAGTGGTGTTCACAGACAAGTCCCACAGCCACCCCCCCCCGGGGGTGCCCCGGGAGTGGGGGAATGGATGGCTGCAGGGACATTGGAGGACCCAGTGGGGTGCTGCACCAGCCCCCGAGCCTGGGACAGCTGGGGGTCCCAGGTGGAGGCCGGTGAGCGCAGGTGCACACTGGAAAGGGAGCCTGCACCCTAACCTGCGGCCTCTGGAAGGAGGCACCGGGGCGGGGGTTCCCACTTCAGCGACGCAAAGACTCAGGCACACACAGGCTGCCACTCAGACTTTATTCAAAGAAGAGCGGGGCGCTGCGGGGCGGGGCGGGCGGGACAGAGGGGCGCCGGACACAGCCCCGGCCTCCACTTTAACGATACTTGGAGGTGAGCACGGTGCTCACGCTGGCCAGGAACTTATCCAGGGAGGCGTGCACCGCAGGGGTGAATTCATTGGGGTGGTGGTTGGCCAGGGTCACCAGCAGGCAGTGAGCCAGGAGCTGCAGGGAGAGCGGCAGGGGGCGTCGGTGGGTACAGCCTCCTGTGGCCCCTGTCCCCCCCGCCATGCACCGTCCTTGGAGGGGGACGGACTGCCCCCAGAGCCCACGCAGCCGGCCTCCCGCCATGCACGGTCCTTAGAGGGGAACCGGCTGTGCCCTCACCTTAAAGTTAACAGGGTCCACCCGCAGCTTGTGGGCGTGCAGGTCGCTGAGAGCGGACAGGGCGCTGGGCAGGTCATCCAGGTGGTCGACGGCCTGGGTGAGGGCATCGGCCACCTTCTTGCCGTGGGCCTTGACCTGCGCGGAGCCGTGGCTCATGTCGAAGTGGGGGAAGTAGGTCTTGGTGGTGGGGAAGCTCAGGAACATCCTGCGGGGAGAGGCGGGTGAGCCGGACGCGGGGGCGCTGGGCCCCGACGGTAAGGCAGGAGGGGGCTCACCTTTCCAGGGCCTCGGCGCCATACTCGCCGGCGTGGCCTCCGACCTTGCCCCAGGCGGCCTTGACGTTGGCCTTGTCAGCGGGAGACAGCACCATGGTTGCTTTCTCCGAGTCTGTCGGATCAGAAGCGTGAGGATCCCGGCGAGCGTGGCGCTTTTATGCCTGGCGTGTGGCGGCCACGCCCTCCAGGGCCTCGGTCATTGGCTGGTGCTGCCCGGTGGCGGGGCTCGCGGACCGCCCCGGGGCTCCTGGTTGGAATCTGGCCGCGGTCCTTCGGCCCTGCTGCCCACCGAGACCCCGGCCCGACTGCCCACCGAGACCCCCGCTGCCCACGACCGGCACGGTCCCTGAGCCCGGCCCCAGTTCCCCTCGGCCCCCGCCGTCCCCGCCGGACTCTCCTGTCAGTTCTGCCCTGAGCGAGGGCGGATATGAAGGCGCAGGAGGGAACCGGTGCCTGGCAGGTGGGGCGATGTGGGGTCCGCGGTCCTGTGCCAGCCCTTTCCTCGCGCGCTCTGCGGGCTCCCCAGGAGTTTTCCCGTAGAACCGGTAAAGGACAGATGCCTTCTGAAGAGAGTTTACAGGACTGCTGACAGACCTTCGGACAAAGGTGTCCCCTCGGTCCAAGGGCGAGCGGTAGGGGAGCGAGCAGCCGACGCAAGAGGGCAGTGCAGGCGCAGTCACTGAGCAGGGAAGCGCTGCACCTCAGCCCCACTGCTCTCTCTCCTAGACCCCACACCTCAGCACCATCTGCTGGCTCTCCTAGACCCCACACCTCAGCCCCACCTGCTGGCTCTCCTAGACCCCACACCTCAGCCCCACCTGCTGACTCTCCTAGACCCCACACCTCAGCCCCACCTGCTGGCTCTCCTAGACCCCACACCTCAGCCCCATCTGCTGGCTCTCCTAGGCCCCTGTTCATGTGCATTCCCCCAATCCCAGGCTGTGGCAGCCAGGACTGCCATCCATGTGGAGTGTATCAAACAAACACTGAGACATGGATGGATTTGAGTTTATTTCTTCATTGCTATGTTGATCTACTTCAAAGGCAAAGATAGAAGGAAGAGAGAGAGGGAGGACTTCGTCTGTGGACTTTCAGTAATATTCACATAAGTTGAGGCTGATCCTGCCAAGCCCAGGGACTAGGGTCTCTCATGCAGGCAGCAGAGAAGTTCTTACATCATCATGTCCTGCCTTCCTAGGAGCACACAGAAGTTTATGCGACATATAGTGTGTGGCCAGGATTCAAACCCAGGCAGTCAGCTCTGGCCTGTGGGAACCTCAAAGAGTGGCCCCTTCACTTGGCAGACACTCAAATATGGTTTCTCTCAACTGTCACTCTTTTTTTTTTTTAAGATTTATTCATTTTATTACAGCCAGATATACACAAAGGAGGAGAGACAGAAAGGAAGATCTTCCGTCCGATGATTCACTCCCCAAGTGAGCCGCAACGGGCCGATGTGCGCCGATCCGATGCCGGGAACCTGGAACCTCTTCCAGGTCTCCCACGTGGGTGCAGGGTCCCAATGCACTGGGCCATTCTCAACTGCTTTCCCAGGCCACAAGCAGGGAGCTGGATGGGAAGTGGAGGCGCTGGGATTAGAACCGGCGCCCACATGGGATCCCGGGGCTTTCAAGGCGAGGACTTTAGCCGCTAGGCCACGCCGCTGGGCCCCACTCTTTTATTTTTTTAAAGATTTATTTATTTTTTTATTACAAAGTCAGATATACAGAGAGGAGGAGAGACAGAAAGGAAGATCTTCCGTCCGATGATTCACTCCCCAAGTGAGCCGCAACGGCCGGTGCGCACCAATCCGAAGCCGGGAACGAGGAACCTCTTCTGGGTCTCCCACGCGGGTGCAGGGTCCCAAAGCATTGGGCCGTCCTCGACTGCTTTCCTAGGCCACAAGCAGGGAGCTGGATGGGAAGTGGAGCTGCCGGGATTAGAACCAGCGCTCATATGGGATCCCGGGGCGCATTCAAGGTGAGGACTTTAGCCACTAGGCCACGCCGCCGGGCCCCCAACTGTCACTCTTTAATTAAAATCAGATTGGGCTGTGAAGGGGGCAGA
Organism: Ochotona princeps; assembly: GCF_030435755.1. Lineage (NCBI taxonomy): Eukaryota > Metazoa > Chordata > Mammalia > Lagomorpha > Ochotonidae > Ochotona > Ochotona princeps. The sequence goes on along the minus strand of NC_080855.1, from coordinate 7,880,006 downwards.
GTTGGCAGTGGGATGGGTTGGCAGTGGCCCTGGGCACACAGAAGCTCATCACAGGGCTGAACACTGTCAAAAGTCCCACACGGGGCTCCGGCCCAGGCTGGTCCTGACATTGTTTGGGCTAGGAGCCCTGGTGGGGCTCTCAGGGCCTTCAGCCAAATGAGGTGCAGGACTGCCTGGAGTCTGGGCCGTCAGCACCTAGGACAGGAGCCCCTTCCACTGGAGCTCACAGGAGAGGACAGAAAGGCCCAGAACTGGCCACAGGGCTGGACACTGAGTGAGCTATTGATACCACTGCCCAGCTCCACTGTGCCCGCCGCCCTCAGGGACCAGAGACCCTGTACCCACACACCTGAGCAGCTCATTACCCCAGAGTGCCTTAAGGTCTAGGTCTGAAACCGAGCGTTTCTGCATTTCCTCCACCTGCCCACTCTTATCTCTCTCTCTCTTTTTCTTTTTTTTTTTTGAAGGTCAGAACCTCAGATATACAAAGAGGAGGAGAGACAGAGAGGAAGATCTTCTGTTGCTACATGGCTGGAGCTGAGCCAATCTGAGCCAGGAGCCTTTTCTGGGTCTCTCACTCAGATTCAGGGTCCCAGGGTTTAGGGCCATCCTCTACTGCTTTCTCAGGCCACAGGCAGGGAGCTAGATGGGAAGTGGGGCTGCCCGAATTAGAACCAGCTGCCATATAGGATCCCAGTGCATGCAAGGGAAGGACTTTAGCCACTAGGCTACCGTGCCAGGCACCACCTGCCCACTCTTACACAGGGCAAATAAGGCAGGGACGAAGAGACCCTAACCTGAGTATAATAGTATCCCCCCAGGCACCCCAGGTTCGCACTTGCAGACGGCCTTCACCCTCCAGACCCCTTGTTCCTCTGCTGCTCACACAGTGGAGTGGACGCCCCATCTTGACTTTCCTGGGGCCTGGGAAGGTGCAGCTGGGGCCCCCATTCTGTTGGGGTAGAAGTGGAGAGCCACAGGGCTGGGGGTGCACCACAGCTGTCTAGATACAGAGAGGGAAGGGGTGGCCCCCACCCCTGCCTGGTGTCCCAGGTGCTGGGAGTGCCTGTTTCTGTCCAGCATGGGAGACTCCCAAGGCATGCAAGTGACCCCATGTGCCACCAAACCAAACGTTTCACAACCAGGCAGCTGCCAGCTGCGACTCTGATGGCTTAAGAGGTCAGAAGGTCCTCGGGCAAAATGGCGTGCCTTCAGACACAAGGCTGACTCCACCTAACCAAATCCCTCGCCATCCCCTTCCCTCAGCACAAAGAACTCAGGAGCCAGATCCTCCTTCCTGATCCGTTTATTGGGAAGCGCGGCCAGGGCCTGGGCTTCAGGGGCAGAGAAGGGGCCACGGGCTGTCCTGGGGCCTGCAGCACTCAGCGGTACTTCTCGGTCAACACGGCGGACACTTGGCACAGGAACTTGTCCCAGGCGGCGTGGGTCTCGGCGGTGAAGTCCGCGGGCAGGCGCACGGCCAGGCTGATGAGCAGGCAGTGGGACAGGAGCTGTGAGCAAGGAGCGGGAACAATGAGGGGCCAGGCCAGTCTTGCCCGCACGTGCTTCCCGCCCCGCCGCGCCGCGCCCACGCAGGCCCGCAAGCGCACCTTGAAGTTGACCGGGTCCACGCGCAGGACGTAGGCGTGCAGCTCGCTCAGCTTGGACAGGGCGCTGGGCAGGTTGTCCACGTTCCTGACTGCTTCGCCCACGGCGGCCGCCACCTTGGCGCCGTGGGCGCGCAGCTGCGCTGAGCCCGGGTGCAGGTCGAAGTGCGGGAAGTAGGTCTTGGTCTGCGGGTAGCTACTGAAGAGCCTGCAGGCCGGTGGCGTGGGGGGGGGGGGGCGGGGGGAAGCAGGGCGGGAGCCTGAGCTGGGCGCAGGAGCCCCCAGGCCCCGCCCTCAGGGTCAAGGACGCTTGCTTGCAACAGTCTGTGTGGACACTGAGGTGAGGGGGAATCCACAGGGAGCCCCGGTGGGATTTCAAGGAGACAGGGCAGGACAGGGGGTGGCGGGCCCAGCCTCCCTGCTCGACCTGGGCCTCCAGCTCCTTGTTCCTTGCACAGGGGCTGGGCAGCCCCATGTGCAGCAGCCTAGGCCTGGGAGGCACTGTGCCGTCCCGGGCTACTCTCCCAGCCTCTGGCCGGGCGCTGGGCTGTCCCAGGCCATACTCACCTCTCCAGAGCCTCCGTGCCAATGGCCTCGGTCTGCGAGGAGACCTTGTCCCACAGGGACATGATGATGGTCCTCTCACTCTTGGTCAGAGACATGGTGCTGGTCGTGCTGCTGGCTGCTCAGCGTGGCTGTGGTGCTGCTCAGCCTGTGGGGTCCCCTTATGTATCTGAGGCAGAAGCTAGGCAAGCCGGGCCAATCCCGGGAGGAGGGGAAGGGGCTGCAGGGTGGGGTCTGTTATCGGTTGCTGTGGCAGTGGACAGGCAGGGTCTGGTGGAAGGGGGCGGGTGAGGGGCTGTCAGTCTGGCGGGGCCTGAAGGGGCGTTGGCCGCAGCTCACCAGAGTCCGGCAGAGATAGGGGCCGGACCATCCCAGGGCTGTCCCAGCCTTGTGGTCAGCAGGCCTCTCCTTCCGATGCTGGGATGGGCCAACCCAGTGCAGGTGCTGTCAGAGTCTTCCCCATTAGTCTCTCTGACCCTGAGATTCCTCTAAGATTTTGGTTGCCATGCCAGGGCTGGGGCGAAATTGGCTTTCTTTGCCTGATGAGGCAGGCTGTGACCAAATCCTTGTTTTCACTTCATAGGGATCACACTCTCCCCTGGTATCAGTCATTGTAATGCTGGGCATTGTTCCTTTAATTTCTTAGAGATCATTTTCCTTTTTGGGAATAATATGTCAGAAGCCTGCAGTCGCCTCAGCTCGACCAGGATCAAACCAAGAACCTGGAAGGCTGTCTTTTTTTTTTTTTTTTTAAAGATTTATTTATTTATTTTTATTGGAAAGCCATATATACAGAGAGGAGGAGAGACAGAGGGAAGATCTTCCATCCGATGGCTCACTCCCCAAGTGACCACAATAACCAGAGCTGAGCCAATCCGAAGCCAGGAGCTCTTCTGGGTCTCCCACATGGGTGTAGGGTCCCAAGGCTTTGGGCCGTCCTCAACTGCTGTTCCAGGACACAAGCAGGGAGCTAGATGGGAAGCAGGGCCCCCGGGATTAGAACCGGTGACCATATGGGATCCCGGCGCATGCAAGGCGAGGACTTTAACCACTACGCTATGACGCCGGGCCCGAAGGCTGAGTCTTGTCTGCTGGAGTTGGGTTCTGGCTCCCTACTGAAGTACCTGGGGAAGCAGCAGGTGCTGCCCCAAATGTCATCACGTGGGAGGCCCCGATGCAAGCCCAAGGTTTAGGGTTCAGCCTGACCAGTGTCACATTGGGGCCATCTTGGAGGGAGCCCATTGATTGAAGATCTGTCTTGCTGTGTTTTCTGCCTTTCCTGTTAATGTACCTCTCCGTTGGCTGGTGGTGAGGAGTGTGTTTGCCTTTGCTTCTTAGCTCTGCATGTATCCTTTTTAGTGAAATATTTTTCCAGAGGATTCACTTATTTTAAAATTAACATTTTTTGATAAAAGGTGTATCTCTTTGAGAGCAGAATAGAGGAAGAGGGAAAGGGAGAGGGAGGGCGACATCTTGTATCTGCTAGTTCGCTCTCTGGGTAAGCTACACGTTGCTGTGCTGGTCAGATCAAATCCAGGATCCAGAAACTCCATCTGAGTCTCCCTCATGGGTGGCAGGGACCCATGTGTTTGGGACATTGTCTGCTGGCTTCGCAGAGATATTAGCAGGGAGCCGAGTTGCAAGCAAAGCATCTGGTATATGCGCAGGCGTTCCACTCTGAGGATCAGGCTTGTGCTGCTGCCTAAGCATAAACAGGAGGCAGGAAGCAGGATCAGACCTGGGGTTTGGTTCCAGCCTTGTCTGGGACGCCCATGCCAAGTGGCCTCCCATTTGCTGCTTCACAGCTCGGCCTCCTGCCACCAGGCCCCGGCATTCCAGCTAAAGCTAATCTTTTCATTTTTCATTGGATGATATTTCACAGAATGAAGAAGATATTTGTGAATCATATCTATGATAAAGAACTGTCCAAAAACATAAAGCAGACAGCAGAAAAACTAGGCAAATTGGAAATAGATCACAGTCTGAAGAAGAAGCACAGTGTCCAATAGGCCCTGACGTTCTCAGCGTCATCAGGGAAGGAGAGGCTCATTCTGTGTCACTGACCCTGATGTCCCAGCCCAGACAGCTGGGTCTGACTTCAGTTCTCGTCATTGCAGACCCTGGGGGACTATGGGGAGGTCTTCATGGTCGGGGTTCCTGTCTTCTAGTCCCTGATTTGGGCTTAGCCCAGCCCTGGCTGAGGCGAGCCTTTCGGGAGTGAAGCAGCAGGTGAGCCTCAGTCTGCCTGTCCCTCCCGCAAATCAATCAATCGATTGGTGTTTTTAGAAAACACACAGAGGAATATTATTTCAGAATACTGAGATGGTGTTGCCTAAAAAGAGACAGTAAAGGTGTTGGCAAGGCTGCAAAGGAACGGGCATCTGTCCACTGCAGTGGGAGGTAAAATGATGCCCAAGAGGCTGAACTTGGGGCTGGCATGGTGATCCCCAGGCAAAGATGTCACCTGTGACTGGCAACCCATCTGGGCACTAGTTTGAGTCCAGCTGCTCCACTTCCTTTTTGTTTGTTTTTAAAGATTTATTTATTTTTATTGCAAAGTCAGATGTACAGAGAGGAGGAGGGACAGAGAGGAAGATCTTCTGTCCGATGATTCACTCCCCAAGTGAGCCACAACGGCCGGTCTTCAGTGATCTGAAGCCGGGAACCTGGAATCTCTTCCGGGTCTCTCAAGTGGGTGCAGGGTCCCAAGGCTTTGGGCCGTCCTCGACTGCTTTCCCAGGCCACAAGCAGGGAGCTGGATGGGAAGCTGAGCTGCCAGGATTAGAACCGGTGCCCATATGGGATCCCGGGGCGTTCAAGGCAAGGACTTTAGCCGCTAGGCCACGCCGCCGGGCCCTCCACTGCTTTTTTGTTTGTTTTTAAAGATATATTTATTTTTATTGCAAAGTCAGATGCACAGAGAGGAGGAGAGACAGAGAGGAAGATCTTCCGTCCGATGATGATTCACTCCCCAAGTGACCACAATGACTGGAGCTGCACTGATCCGAAGCCAGGAGCCAGGAGCCTCTTTCACATCTCCCATGTGGGTGCAGGGTCCCAAGGCTTTGGACCATCCTCGATTACTTTCCCAGGCCACAAGCAGGGAGCTGGATGGGAAGTGGAGCTGTCAGGATTAGAACCAGTGCCCATATGGGATCCCGGTGTATTCAAGGCAAGGACTTTAGCCACTAGGCCACCGTTCCGGGCCCGTTGCTCCAGTTCTGATCCAGTTCCCTGCTAATGTGTCTGAGAAAGCAGGCAGGGAATGGAGTTGCCAACAGCCCCACAGCCCTGGGAGACACTGGACATGGGGACCCTGTGTGACCTGGCTGTGTGAGAGGCCAGCTACGTCAGAGGAAGCTGTGGCTGATCCGCTGTGCTGGTGGTGGGCAGCTGCCTTTTAGGAGATGGTGGATGGGGTTGTGCTTCACAGCTTGTGGTGCCCCTGCCTGCAGTTTTGCTGGGCAATGCCAGCCTGCCCCATGTCCTCCCATCTGTGCTGGACATGAGCTCTCTCCTTGGGCCTCTTAGTGTTGCTTTTTCTGGAGGGCATGTAGTTTCAGACAGGTTGCAGGGTCTGAGTTCAGATTCTCCTGCCTGGGCACTGGCCATGTGGATTTGCTCTTGGTGGGAGCATTCAGATCCTGGCCATGTTGCTGGGCATCTCCAAAAATCTTCTGGCTGTAGTTTCTTTGTATGTGTGTCTGTATTTCTCCCCTCTGTGTTTCCCTCTACCCTCTTAACCCTACCTGTGGTGGAGCAGATTTATCTATCTCTAATTTTTGTGTGCATTTGGGATGCAGGGCAGGTGTTTGGCTCAGCCATAGAGGTGTCAATTGGGTCCCTGGCACCCCCTCTTACAGTATCTCCTATGAGTCCTGTTTGCCTGTCTCTCTGAGTCCCTAGCATCCCTGGGGGCAGCTCATCTGGAATTCTGGGCTACCAGCTGCACCTGTTCTTGCCCTGCCTGTGGCAGATATCTAGGGAATAATCCAACGGGTGCAAGATTTCTGTCTGTCTGTCTTTCAAATTAAAAAAAAATAAAGTTTTTAAAAATCTGCTCTCTTGAGAGGCAGAGGGCCACAGCGATAGAGAGAGGTCCCACCTGCTGACTTCCTCTGTAAGTGTCTGAAATGGCTGAGCTGGGCCGGGCTAGGCTGACACTGAAGCCACTCCCAGGTGAGTGGCAGCAACCCTGTTACCTGAGCCATCACTGCTGCCCCCAGAAGCTGGCACCAGTAGCTAAACCCAGCTACACTGATGTACGACACAGGCATTATTCTTTAATTTGTTTATTTGAGAGAGGCAAGAGAGAAATTCCATTGACTCTACTCCCCAGATGGCTTTAATGATCAGGACTTGAAATACACACACACCCCCAGAGAGAGACAGAGACACACACAGAGACAGAGAGACACACAGACAGAAACACACACAGAGACAGACACATGGACATACATACATACATACACACCCAGAGAGAGAGACAGAAACGCACACAGAGACAGAGAGACACACACACACAGACACACACAAACACGCAGACACATAGAAGTTCCATCCATTGGTTGGTCCATCCACTCTCCAGATGGCCTCAATGATCAGGACTTGAAATACACACACACACACACACACACACATACACACACACACACACACACACACACACACACTGAGTGGGCTGCAGCTGCATCCGAACCTCCTATGTGTGTGGCAGGGGTCCAAACACTTGGGTCATCTTCCACTTCTTTTCCCAGGCTGTTAGCTGGGAGCTGGATCAGAAATGGCACAACCCAATAGGAACTGGTGCCTATATGGGATGCCAGTGTTGCAGGAAGTGGCTTAACGTGCTGTGCCACAGCTCCAGCCCCCAACACAGGCACCTTAACAAGCGTCTCAATGGCTGGGCTGCATGCTAACCCTAGAAGTCTACAATTTTTTGCGTGTCATCCTTGTGCAGGGGCCATGCTAATCTTCTCTGTATCATTCCAATTTTAGTATATGTGCTGCCGAAGCAAGCACTATATAATTTTCTAAAAAGACTTTTTTATTCATTTATTTGAAAGAGTTGCAGTGGCAGGGGAGGAGAGGAAGAGAAAGAAAAGAGAATCTTCTGTTTGCTTGGTCCCTTCCCTAAATGGCCACAGTGTCCAGAGCTGGGCCAGACCTAAGCCAGGAGGTTCTTTTCAGTTCCCCTTGTGGGTGCAGGAGCCCAAGCACTTGCGCCAGTTTTTGCTGTTTTCCCAGCCACTTTAGCAGGGAAGTGGAGCAGCTGGGGCTCGAGCCTGTACCCTTATAGGATATGGGCAATGTAGGCGGCACCTCAGGTCACTGCACTGCAACCCTGGCCCCAGAAGCATGTGATTTCAATGTAGTCAAACTAGTGATTCTTAGTTTTATTTCAAAATGTGTCCTATTCCCAAAGGGCCGACTGTGGAAACAACTCTGACGCCCGCGAGCGTCTCCACACAATGCGGCAGCTCTCGGTTCTGGGAGAGAAGTCCTCTGCCGTCATGTGGAGGGCAGTGTGGCAGCACTGGTGTGGTGACATTCTGTATGAGATCCTGTTCAAATCCTGGCAGTTCTGCTTCTGCTGCAGCTCCTTGCTGGGGCACCTGGGGAAGCAGCAGAAGACAGTCCCATCACCCACGTGGCCGGGGAGAGGAGGATGGAGCTCAAGGCCCCTGGCTCGGCCTGGACCAGTTCTGGCTGTTGTGGGCACTTGGGGAATGAGACAGTGGGTGGAAGATCTGTGTGTCTGACTTTCTCAGCCTTTCAAATAAAATGAAAATAAATAAGTAAAAAGGATTGCCATTTAAAGTTATCTTTATTAGAAACTTGAGGAGCCCATGCTGTGACATAGCAAGTAAAACTATTGCCTTTGGGGGCCCGGCGCGATAGCGTAGTGGTTAAAGTGCTCTCCTTGCACATGCTGGGATCCCATATGGTCGCCGGTTCTAATCCTGGCAGCCCTGCTTCCCATCCAGCTCCCTGCTTGTAACCTGGAAAAGCAGTCGAGGATGGCCCAAAGTCTTGGGACCCTACACCCACGTGGGAGACCCAGAAGAACTCCTGGCTCCTGGCTTCAGATTGGCTCAGCTCCAGCTGTTGCGGTCACTTGGGGAGTGAACCACCAGATGGAATATCTTCCTCTGTCTCTCCTCTATATATCCGACTTTCCAATAAATTAAGTAAATCTTTAAACACAAAAACAAAACAAAAAACTATTGCCTTTGGTGCTGGCATCTGGTTCGAGTCCTAGCTGTTCCACTTTCCATCCAGTTCCCTGTTACCCTATCTGGGAAAACAGTGAAGGATTGCCCGAGTGCTTGGGCTCTTGCACCCAAGTGGGAAACCCAGAATTAGCTCCTGGCTCCTGACTTTGGTCTGGGCCAGCTCCAGCCCTTGCACCCATCTGGGGAATGAGCAGGCAGATGGGGATCTCTGTGTCTCTCCCTAACTCTGCCTTTCAAATAAATCAATCCTTGAAATTATTCAAACGTTTCACATCTGAAATTTTCCTAGTAAATCACTCTGTACCACCTGCTCCCGCCACAACACAATCAATGTTTAAAGTAAAGTGCACTGAGGCAGATGCCGGACATCCAGTGCAGGGGTGGAGCGCAGGGTCCCGTTCCATGGAGGGAGAGCCCCTTGGGGTGATGCTGGCATCCCGTAGCCCCGATGGCTGCCTTTCAAGTGGGCCTTTCACATTATGTGTGTTTCACCTTGGTGTTGAAAGATGTCGTGTACAAACACAGCAGCTGAGAGACCAGGCAGCGGGTCCCCTGCTCGCACCCCGCCTGGCTGTGTGAGGCGTAGGTGAAGCTGTGCAGTCTGTGTGGTTTGTGCTGCACACCGTGCTGGACCCTCTCAGCCTCTGTAGGCGACAGCCTTTCTCTCATCACAGTTCTGCACTTTCTTGTCAGCTGATGAGGCATGGGAGGAGGGGAATCTGCCGTTGGGCCTGGTGACTGGCGGGAGGCTGGTCTCTCCTTTCTGGTGCTGGGAGCAGCTGACATGCAGCATGCTGGCTGTCGAGAGCCGGAAGCCCAGCAGGTCCCTCAGAGAAGCCATCCCTGAGCAGACCCAGTCTGGCCATCTTCACTTCAGTGATGGGAGCTGGAGCCACATCCACCTCAGGATTAGGATCTGTTGCTACAGGAGCCAGGCTGTGGTGACACAAGTTTAAGATGATTCCTGTGGGGCTGGGACGCTGTGCCAAGCAGGGCCCGATAGTGCCTGTGAACCCCACCCAGCCCTTGGCTGGCGGCTTGGGCCGATAAGGCTGACACCCAAGTGGCCTCCCACCCCACCCAAGGGAGATCCCAGTTGGGAAGAAGGGCAGAGCTTCAGGTTAATCCAGTGTCTAAATAAACAGATGACAAAAAGTTATTCAAACGTAGAATCAGGAGGTCTTAGCAGAAGAATCAGAGTGTGTGTGGGGAGGTGACCACTACTTTATCAGCAAATTCGGGGTCCCCACTCCTGTGACAGCAAACTCGGGGTCCCCACTGCTGTATTAGCCTCAGCCCGGTGCTCCACGTGCACCCTGTGAGCTCGGAGCATCACACACTGAGTGCTTTGCTCGTGGGGACACGGGGAGCTCCGTGTGCTCCTCCCAGGACCCCGAGAAGCGGCCTTGAGGCCCGCGGCCCCTCAGCTGCGCGACTTTGCTTGCAGCTCCCCGAGGAGCAGCACGGTCGTGCAAGGGCCCGTCCTCTCGGGAGACCCAAGCGGAGCTCCAGGGTCCCGAACCAGAGGAAGGAAGATCTGTGTGCGCGTCTCTTGCACTTTTTTTTTTTTTCAGACTCTTCTCGTCATTTTGCACTTTTTAGAATCCGAGCTTTGGACGCTCAGAACGTGCATCCCGCGCGGCGTCTTCCTCAGCGAGAGCTGCGCGTGCGCAGCCGCGCAAATGTGCCGAGGCCCCGCGCCTGCGCACGCGCGTTCCCTCAGCGCAGCTCCGTGGCTGGCTCGGGGAAATCTCGCGATGTCGGCGGCTGGCGCGAGGCCTGGGTGACTGTCGCGCTCGCTCGCCCCCCTGCTCCCCGGGACCCCCGACCCTGCTCCCCGTGACCTCTGACCCTGCTCCCGGGACCCCTGACCCCTCGGACAGCCCTGCTCCCCGGGACCCCGCGGACCCCCGACCCTGCTCCCCGGGACCTCTGACCCTGCTCCCCGGGACCCCACAAACACCCCCGGTCTCCCGGCGGCATGGGCGACAACACCAGCCCCCTCAGCGTGATTCTGGTGAGCTCGGGGAGCAGGGGCAACAAGCTGCTGTTCAGGTACCCCTTCCAGAGGAGCCAGGAGCACCCGGCGTCCCAGACGAGTAAGTGGGCCGGACGTCGCAGAGCACTCTTCCAGCCCCAACCGGCCCCAGGCGGGAGCAGCGGGGCTCGAACCGGGGGTGTGGGGCGTTGCTGCAGGCAGCTTCCGCACTGTGACACACACCTGTTCACTATCACAGATGGTACTTTGCAACTTGTGTACACAAAGGGGTCGGCGGGAGCACCTGCTGAGTCCAGCTGCCGCTCCCCCTGGCACAGTGTCCAGCCCTGGCCTGGCCCTTTGTGATGGACAATCTCTCCTCCTTTCTCTGTTGCTCTGCCTTTCAAATCAATAAATCTTAAAAAAAAAAAAAGTGTGTGTGTGTGAGGTTACAAGAACAAGGTTCCTCTGGTGGAGGATGCCTGGCCTGGTCCTTGGCCTTCCTCTTGGTTGCACGTCTGCCTCCCTGCCAGCGGATAACGCGGCAGCAGTGGGTTCTTCCTGTGTTGAGCATACTGGGAGGGAACATATTTTTCCCTTTTGTTGCCAGTTAGATTTCCTTTTCTGTGAATGACCCAATGCAACTTTTGCATATTTTCTTGGGTTGTTTGTTTTTTTTCCTTAAGGGGTTGAAGGAGCTGTTTACATGTTTGAGATTAAAACGGGGCTCTGTGGCAATGCTGCATGTACCTATTTTACTTGTGTGCACTTGTTGCCAGATAGGGTTTTGATGTATTTTTAAAACTATTTATTTATTTGGGGCCTGGTGTGTTAATGCAGTGACTAAATCCTCGCCTTGCATCTACTGAGATCCCATTGGGCGCCAGTTCGTGTCCTGGCTGCTCCACTTCCCATCCAGCTCCCTGCTTGTGGCCTGGGAAAGCAGTCGAGGACGGCCCTAAACCTTGGGACCCTGCACCCGCATGGGAGACCTGGGAGAAGCTCCTGGCTTCTGGCTTAGGATCAGCTCAGCTCCAGCTGTTGTGGCTACTTGGGCAGGGGAGTGAACCAGTGGATGGAAGATCTCTGTGTTTCCTTCTCTCTGTATCTCCTTTCTGTATATCTGCCTTTCCAATAAAAATAAAATAAATCTTAACAAAATATTTATTTATTTAAAAGGCAGAATGACGGAGAGAATCTTGCATGTGCTCGTTCACCCCTCAGATGGCTGTAATGGGTAGCGCCCTGCTGGATGGCAGCTGGGACCTGGAGCTCCATGTGGGTCCCCCAGCTGGGCAGCAGGATGCTGACCACTGGGCCTGTCCGCTGCGGCTGGGATGGCAGCACCGTGCCAGGGCGCTGCTACCATGCCTATGGGATGCTGGTGTCTCGGCGCTGACACACCCCCTGCAGCACGATGCTGCCCCGGGAGTTTTGATTTTTGAAGGGGGGAAGATTGAGCCTAACCTCGTGTTGTCTTACAGCATAGTCTGCAGTGGCAGTAGGAACTAGACAAGGCTCCTGGTGCTCTGTGCTGGCGATGCTGGCATCCCGTTGGCAGTGCTGGCTCAGGTCCCAGCTGCTCTGCCTCTGCTGCAGCTCCTGCCTTCAGCCTGTTGTGGTTTTTGGAGTCCCCCAGTCACTCTGTCGATGGATGGGCAGGAGTGTGGGCCTCAGTCCCCTGTGTGGGCAGGCAGTTGGCTACTTGAGTCATGCCTGCTGCGTCTCGAGAGGCTTGTTGGGAAGCTAGGATGGCAAATGGAGTCAGGACTTGAATCCCAGCATCTTGCTAGCACAGTGGGGTGCCGCACCAATGTCTGCCCTGCTTCTTGGCTTTCTGCTGTTATGTGTTGTGAACTAAAGGCTCTAAGCACTGGCTGAAGGGTTACTTGTGCACCCTGGGCTAGATGAAGACCAGGCCAGGGCCCTGGGCAAGTGGGCCAGTGTCTGCTGTCGACCCGGAGGTCGGATCAGAAGTGCAGAGTAGCTGAGACCTAGTTAGGTACTCGGGTGGGGTGCTGGTGGCAGTGTAATCCACTTCCCCAAGTTCCTTTATAAAAACAATTCCCGGTGCCTGGCGCCGTGGCCTAGCAGCTAAAGTCCTCGCCTTGAACGTGCCAGGATCCTGTATGGGCACTGGTTCTAATCCCGGCAGCCCCACTTCCCATCCAGCTCCCTGCTTGTGGCCTGGGAAAGCAGTCGAGGACGGCCCAAAGCCTTGGGACCCTGCACCAACGTGGGAGACCTGGAGGAAGTTCCTGACTCTTGGCTTTGGATCGGCATAGCCCTGGCCATTGTGGTTACTTGGGGAGTGAATCATCGGATGGAAGATCTTCCTCTCTGTCTCTCCTCTCTGTGATCTGACTTTGTAATAAAAATAAAATAAATAAATCTTTAGAGAAAAAGCAATTCTCCATGCTATTTCTTAGAAACCATCACCTTCTTTTTTTTTCTTTTGAAAATTTCAATTTGCCATTTCAGCTGTTATAAGGATAGAATTCAGGGATATTAATTATGCTTCTTTGTTAACCCATCAGTGGTATCTATTTCCAACACTTTTTTGTCCTCCAAATGGCTGTAACAGAGGCAATTCCATCCCCTGCTGATTTCTGTGCCAACATCTTGGTTGAATTTTGGGGTCTAGAAGTCCACTGAGGCTCAGCATGTCTCCTGGGGTATCTGACATGGCATTTGAGGGCGGAACCCCATTTGCTGTGTGGGTAGAACGGGCCTCTTGTGGCTCCGCAGGGCTCCCGAGAGACCCTGTGTTTTTAGCTGTTCTCTTCTCTCTTTTCCCTCTCAGGTCAGCCGCGGAGCAGGTATGCTGTCAACAACACCGGGGACCATGCTGACGATCAGGATGGGGACTCCAGGTTAGGACTCTGTTCCCCCAGCCTGGGCAAGGCCCTCCATCCCTGCTGACCCAAATGTGGTCTCTGGGAGACCCATGCGGTTGAGGGTCACCATGCTAGCCACATCTGCTCTGGCCGTAAATCTGAGAGAGGCTGCACAGTGTCCAGTAGGACACTTAACCTGGCCAGAGGATTGGGCACGTCTTCTGGCAGCTGTGGATGCTGAGCCACAGCAGATCTGTTCTCCCCGCTTTCCCAGGGAGTGCTATGGGGCAGAAGCTAACCTAGTGGCAACTTTTATCCAAGTCTGCTTTGCAGGCTCAGGGGGAGGAGGGAAAGTTGCAAATTACCCGCACTCAGAAGGGCCTGTGTGGGGTGAAGGGCTGGTTTTCCCTGTCCCTACAGGAAGTGTAAGGTGGTGACATCCCTTCAGTTCTCTGGGAACGCTGAGGTGTTTGTCTTGCTGTGAGAGGGGATGTGGGCCACTCTGGCATAACCAGTGACTCTCCAAGGGAAGGGGCTTGGCAGATCACCCAGCAGGTGGGGCTAAAGGGGGGTGGTGGTCAAAGTCATGGGGGGGAGGGGGCGACAGAAGCTTTTGTCCCTGTCCACTGGACAGCTGTGTCTTGTCAGCAGAGCAGGGCCGTCCCCACCCCACACATTCTCCTTCCTCTGGGATCCTTTGGACAGGCGGCTAGGGACAGGCTATGTGGGGCTTTCCTCGCCAGCACGGGGTCCCTGATGACATGAGTCTCATTGCGTGGAGAGGAGTTCTCTCTATCTCTTGTTGAGATCCACGTCATTTGAAAATCTGAACACACCTGTCGATGTTCTGCATAACACCATTTAATCTCACTGTCGATTTGCAGTTAGTTGCTCTTTGGTTTTTCCTTGTTAGAATGCTATCAGCGTGCATGCCTTTATGTTTTTTTCAGAAAGGGGTGTGTTTGGATAAAAGTTGAAGAAAATAAAATTCTCCACTGTCTAAAAAAAAAAGAAAGAAAATCTGAACACATCACAGCATGTGTCAATCCCATGCTGTCCTCAGTGCTCCATGCAGGATGTGTCGCGAAGGCATGGGCAGGGCTGTTGGCAGACATTGCAGGATGTAGAGCAGGTGTCAGCCCTGGAACTGGGGATCCTGTGGAAAACTCTGATGCTCTCGCACCTTGTTTCCGCGAGTTCTGGCCACTCTACTCCTCCTGCAGGCAGATCAGGTCCTTCCATAGTCCAGCTGGACAGGATGTTGCTGCCACAAGCTTGACATGCCTGCTGGTGACCTGGGCAGGGGCAGGGCCGGTTCCTGTGTAGGGTGGTGCTCAGAGGGAGCTGTGTTTTGGATTCTGGTCTTGGGAAGTCTATGGGTTGTCTTGGCTGTTTAATGTGAGGGTATTTCAAACACTTCATGGAAACTGTTTACAGTGCAAATTCATTCCTGTGCAGGAAATTCTGACATCTATGCACGGGTTTTCTGTGATTGGCATTTTTTTTTTTGGTTTTTCTATTTTTTAATTTTATTTCTGCCAATCTTTACATAGTTAATTAGGGCACAAAAATTCAAGGGCTACAGGAAAGTGGGTAAGACTATCATTTCCACATTTTTTTTCTATATCTGGGGTAAAGGGGGAGGTAAAGGGAGAAGCCCCACCCAGTCTCCCACCCATCCCAGGTCCCCGATGTGGGACATGCTCTGAGGGTCTTGCTCAAGTGTTTTTGATAGTTCAACAGTTCTGAATTGCTGTCAGTCTCGCCGTTCCAAGCACGATGAGGTCGCTGAGGAATCCTCTGATGGACACAGTCCACCTTAGACTCTCCATTTGCCCAGTTGCCATTGGCATCTTCCATGAACTTTCTGAAGGCCCCTGTGCTGGACTCACTACTTGACAGACTGAAGTTGGGGAGCCTGAGGGAGGTGGTTTCCCTTGTGAAGATCTGGGCAGTGTGTTTTTCTTAGACCTGTGGGAGCAGCAAGGGTAGGCATGAGCCCTGTGCGTGTAGCACAGTGGACAATGGGCATGGCAGGGCGCCCAGTCTGGGTTCAGACCTCCTTTCTGTTCCCCTGCCAGTCCCTAACAGGGGCTGTGAATTCCTAAACTCCTCTGAAGGAATCCCGGTCAGATGATGCAGAGGTCCCCAGAGTCCTGGCAGCACCAGACCTGGTGTCAAAGATAGATGATGCTGCATTCCCACAGGCTTCTGCCTGAAGGGCCACATGTGATTCTGAGCAGATGGCAGCCCTACTGTTGGAAAGATAGGGACCACGCCCAGGCTCGCCTTACCCAGCCAGCTGTGATGGGTCAGCCTGCTGTCAGTGGCATGGAGCCTCCTGCATGAGGCATGGAGCCTGCTGCTGCCAAGCCTGTGTGCTTTGAACAGGCTTATTCATGTATTGTTGTTTTGTTGAGAGAGAGAGAGAGCAAGTGCATTTTCTGTCTGTTGGTTTACTTTCCAAGGGCCCACAGTGGCTGCATCCAGGCTAGGCTGAAGCCAGGGAGCCAGGGCTGCATTCGCGACCCCCACACACATGTCAGAGCCATTCCTGCTGCCTGCCGGGGGCACGTGAGGAGGAGGCTGGATACGAAGTGGGAGTAATGCGATCCCAGGTACTCTTGCTCCTGCACCTGGCAGGAGCTGCTGTATTCACAGTGGGTCTCTATATCCCAAGTTTATTCCCAGTGAAAACTAAGACAGCGGATATGTCCAGGCTAAGGAGAGGGCTGGGCAGCTGGACAGCACACATTGCTCAGCACTGTGCCCTTGCCTTCTGTGGGCCTTGGGGTGGTTGGGAGTCTGGGGCTGAGGGGTGCAGCCCACAAACCCAAGTACAGTTGGGGAGCCCCTCCAGCTGATCCCCTTTCAGAAGAAAATGACAGCTGTTTTGTTCTTTTTTAAATTTTCTTAATTGTTGAATTTTGTGGAGCCTGGAGAATGGACAGCTTGTGCTGCTGGGTGTGCTGTACAGGCTGGTGATGTCATGGCCCTGACCTCCAGTGATGTCATTCCCCTACCTCTGGTGATGTTATGACCCTGACCTGTGGTGATGTTATTCCTCTGACCTGCAGTGATGTCACATCCTGGACCTGTGGTGACATCATGCCCTGACTTGTGCTGATGTCATGCCCCTGACCTGTGGATGCCCCTATAGCACGCATCCGAGCTATAGCGATGTCCCCCTTGACTGTGGAGCCTTCAGCAGGGACCTTCGGGAGGGACCCAGTGCAGACCTCGGTCAGCAGCCCAGAGCAGAGCAGGGGCTGAGCAGCTCCCCACCCTGGCCACCGTAGGCAGTGGTGTTACACTGCTTTGTGAACTTACTTCTGTTCTACCGTTTTTTGATTTAAAGGTTTTCAGATGTTATTCTGGCAACAATTCTGGCAACCAAATCTGAGATGTGTGGCCAAAAATTTGAGCTGAAGATTGATAATGTGCGATTTGTTGGGCATCCGACGCTGCTGCAGCATGCTCTGGGACAGGTATGGTCATCCTGGGTGGGCAGGCCTGGCTCCTTGTGGGTCTGGGGCCTTGAGACTGGCTGTGCTGTCTCTGGGAAAAGCATGTGCTCTGAGCTGTGTCTTCATACATCCTCAGGGTCCAGTAGAGAAAGAGACTTGTCTCCTTGCCCCCATGCATTGGCCCCTGCCCCCTCACTTCCAGGATGTGTCTGTTCCTAGGGTGCAGAGCCGAGCTAAGCAGTGTGTGTCAAACCCTGGGCTTACTTTTTCCTCAGTAGCCGGGGCCAGTGTCCTCCGGTATTTATATACATATACACGCTCACAGACACACACACATTGGCATTGTATTGAGCCTCTGTTCAGGTCTCTGTCTGTTTAAATGTATTTGAAAGAGATAAAGACACACAGAGAGGGCCCAGCACAGTACGTTAGTGACTAAAGTCCTCATCTTGTATGTGCCGGGATCCCATGTGGGCACCAGTTCTAATCCCGGCAGCTCCACTTCCCATCCAGCTCCCTGCTTGTGGCCTGGGAAAGCAGTCGAGGATGGCCCAAAGTTTTGGGACCCTGTGCCTATGTGGGAGAGCTGGAGGAGGCTCCTGTTCCCTGACCTTGGATCAGATCAGCCCCTAGCCATTGCAGCTGCTTGTGGAGTGAGCCAGCAGATGGAAGATCTTCCTCCCTATCTCCTCCTCTCTGTATATCTGCCTTTCCAATAAAAATAATTTTTTTTAAGATTTTAAAATTTTCCTTGCAAAGTCAGATATACAGAGAGTAGGAGAAACAGAGAGGAAGATCTTCCGTCCAATAATTCACCCCCCAAGTGAGTGCAACGGCCGGTGCTACGTCGATGCAAAGCCAGGAGCCAGGAACTTCCTCCAGGTCTCCCACGCGGGTGCAGGGTCCCAAGGCTTTGGGCCATCCTCGACTGCTTTCCCAGGTTACAAGCAGGGAGTTGGATGGGAAGTGGAGCTGCCGAGATTAGAACCAGTTCCCATATGGGATCCTGGCGCGTTCAAGGAGAGGACTTCAGCTGCTAGGCCACTGTGCTGAGCCTTTTTTTTTTTTTTTTTTTAAGACACAGAGAGTGACAGAGACAGAGAAAGAAAGATTTTCCTTCCACGTGTTCACTTCCCAAATGGCCATATTGGCTGGGCCTAGATCCAGTGGAAGCCAAAAGCCAGGAGCTTCATCCAGGTCTTCCATGAGGGTCAGTACTGAAGAGGAGTATCAGCAAGGTCCTGTTGGCTACCAAGGGCCCTGGCACCCAGATCCTGCCATTGCCTTATATTGGCACTGTCAGTGAGGGTTGTTACTCAGATTCTGAAAGGTACCATGAGACACATGGGATTGGGCCACCTGCATAGGGCCCAGAGACAACTTTCTCTTCCAGGGCAGAGGGAGGTCATGGGGCAGGGCTGGAACCTGAGTGACAGGTGGTGATGCTGGCTGGCTTTGAAGGGTTCCTAGGGTCCCTTCCACCATACATGCATCCTTTGAATGCTTTGGTGCTTTTAAGAGCTGAGGGACTTGGCTCTAGAGCGAGGCCAGCATCCTCCTCACCTGGGGCCTGTGCAGGCCTCTGTTGACTTCCTCACACGAGAGTCACATTGTCTGTGAGTTGTCCTTAGGACCTGCCATCTGTGGCTGACAGCCGGGGTGGATGCAGGCAGGCAGCAATTGGGCTGAGGGTCTGGGCCCCCTGCCACAGTAAACCCTTGATAGCCTGTCTACTCTGGAAATGGTCAGCTCCCCTCTGCCAAGCTGGATGGTGCTGTGATGCCACGTGTGTGAATGTGTGTATGAGTGTGTGTGAGAGCATGTATATGTGTGAACATGTGACTGTGAGTGTGTGATTTTATGCATGTGAGCATGTACATGTATATATTTTGTGTATGTGAATGTGAGCGTGAACATGTATAAGGTGGGGTATATGCATGTATAGGTGTGAGTGTGTGTGGGTGTGAGTCTGTACATGTGTGTGAGTGTGTTTGTGTATGTGTGTATATATGTGACTGGGTGTGGGGAGTCCATGCCGCAGGCCTCCTCAGATCTCTGTCATCCCCCTACCTCTGTTACAGATTTCCAAGACGGATCCATCCCCAAAGAGGGATGCCCCCACCATGATTCTCTTTAATGTGGTGTTTGCGCTGAAGGTAAGTATGGACATGCTTGGGTTTGAGGCAGTTGGGCGGAGTCAGTGAGTGTGCTGCGTAGTCAGCTCCCACCATCCCTGGGGCTGATGGAGCCTGTGTACTAGGCCCATGACACTGGTCCCATACACTGACCCCGTGCGCTGGTCCCATACACTGACCCCGTGTGCTGGCCCCCATGACTGGCCCCGTGTACTCAGACGGTGTTGGTCATCATCAGGTGCACAGCTGAGTGACATCTACTCTGGTCACAAGCACCATCCCTCCCGTCTTCTGTCTCTCTGCATCACTCACCACCATCTCGATCCAGCTGACGGTTGTTCTCTCGTATTCCAGCCTGTCACTGTGGCTGATCTTGCCTGTCTGGCATAGACAATGTCAGGCAGTGTGCGCTGCCGAGGTCTGACCCTGTGGGTGCACGTGTCAGCGCTGCATCTCCATGTGACGTCCAGTCACTTCCTGTGTGTGGATGGACACTGCAGCTGTTTCTGAGTTGGGACAGTTAAGAATCAGTGCCTCTGTGGGCGTTAGTGTGTGATGTTCTGGCACGTGCATGCTTTGTTGCTCTTGGATTCCTGCTGAGAGGGGAATTCTGGGCCCTGTGGCAGCTGTGTCCACCCTGCAAGAAAAGCCCAAAGCATGCTCCCCTGGGTCTACACTGTCCCTCATCTACCTCAGATTGAACATATCCTCATCAAAACTGCATAGGCTGTTTTTAAAAATGAAGTCATTGTTTTTAAAAGTTTTTTTTTTTTTAAAATATTATTTAGTTTTATTGGAAAGACAGATTTACAGAGAGGAGAGACAGAGAAAGATGTTCTGTCTGCTCTTTCACACCCCAAGCAGCCACAGCAGCTGGAGCTAAGCCAGTTTGAAACCAAGAGCCTAGAGCCTCATCTGAGTCTCCCACATGGGTGCAGGGCCCAAGGCTTTGGGTCATCCTCCACTTATTTCCCTGGCCACAAGCAGAGAGCAGGATGGGAAGTGGAGCAGCTGGGACATGAACTGGTGCCCATATGGGATCTGAGTGACTGAGCCACTGAGCCATCACACCGGGCCCTAAAAGATATTTCTTTTGACTTCTACTCTGGAGGTGCAAGGTCAAGGGCTGCCTCTTTTTTTTTTTTTTTTTTTTTTTTTTTTAGGATTGATTTTGTTTTCATTCCAAAGTTAGATACACAGAAAGCAGGAGAGACAGAGGAAGATCTTCTACCCACTGGTTCACTCCTCAAGTGGCAGCAATGGCCTGAGCTGCGATCCAAAGCCAGGAGCCCTGAGGCTCCTCTAGGTTTACTGCATGGGTGCAGGGTCTCAAGGCCTTGGGCCATCCTCCAGTGCTTTTCAAGGCCACAAGTAGGGAGCTGGATGGAAAGTGGAGCAGCTGGGATTCAAACTGCCACCCATATGGGATCCTTGCATGTAAGGTGAGGACTTTAGCCACTAGGTTACTGCACCAGGCCCTGGTGCTGCCTTCTTACTGGCAGGGGACATCATGCGGCAAGAGCCAGGAGGACTTTGTGTGTTCCCACAGGCATGTGTCTGTTCTAAGATTTTGTGTGTTTATTTATTTGAAAGGCAGAGTGACAGATAAAGGGGCAGGGCAGAAAGAGACTGCATCTGCTGGTTCACTTCCCAAGTGCCTGCAGGGCTGGGCTAGGGTGGGAGCCTAGAGCAGGGACTCTCATGTTCTGTGTTGGCAGGCAGCTGGGTTCAGCCTTGAGGGCTGTGATGGGCATGCAAGGAGCTTCATTCTCGGGCCAGATGGCTCCCCCTGGGAGGTTATTCCTTGTGGCAGTTCCCAGCTTTGTCTTAAACCTGACTTGTCATGATGTCTGTGAACCCCATCAGCCAGAACAGTTGCCCTGAGTAAGGGCTGGACTATATCATGGAAGGACCTTAACATTCCTGGGATTGGTGTGTGTATGACTGGCAGATAATGGAGTCCGCTGGAATCCTCCTCTGTATTCTGGGTGTTGGTGACCGCTACACTGGCTGGTTGTGGACATGCAGGACCGAGACAAGGTCTCAGGGCTGCCCTGAAGGGTCAAGTGCTGCTCAGCCTGGGTCAGAACTGCAGGAAGGTGATTTGGTGAGGAGACCACAAGGCTCCCTGGAAATGACTCAGAATGCAAACAGTTGTGGAGAACAGCTTGGTCTCCAACTGCCCAGGGATGGTGAAGCATTCCTGAGGCCTGTGGTTCTGGGGGTGCTGTACCCTCCTGTTGCACCTCATTACTGTCTGTATTCTTACATACCCTTGGGCTTTTATGTAATGTGAATGAGAACCAGCAAGTGAATTAGCAAACCCAGGATGAATGCTGTCCATCTGTGAGTCCTGGCCAGGCCCGGGATGGGCTCTGAGCAGCAGCTCCACCTCTCCCAGATGTTGTGAGCAGCTTCTCGGCTCATGGGTGCAGGGGGCCCTTCCCAGGTGCAGCTGGGACTCCGACTACACCCATATGAGATGCTGGTGCTGCGGCTGGCTGCTTTAGCATCTACACTACAGTGCCAGGCCCATGAAGAAACAAGGCTCAGTCTAGTTTCATTCCCCGAGTGCCTGTGTTTGACCACAGAAGAACAAGCCAGGGCTGCAGCTTGGACATAGGAACTCAGTCCATATTCCTCACACGGGCAGCAGGAGTCTGGCGGTCTGAGTCTTCACCACTGTTTCCCAGGTCTGCATTAGTGGGCAGCCGAGCCCACTGTGGGGTGTGGACACCCTGACAAGCAAGCCAAACATCTTATGATCACAGAATGTGGTGGCTCCACTGTGTGTGTGTGTGTGTGTGTGTGTGTGTGTGTGAGAGAGAGAGAGAGAGAGAGAGAGAAGGCCAGGGCCTGGATAGTGACCGGGCCAGGTAACAGGACACGGGGATACCCAGGGCCTTGGCTGCTGTGCTGCTGAGCGGGGTGAGGGGAGGGGCAATTGAGTCATGTGCAGTTAGCTCTAGGGTGGGCAGAGATTTTTGTTTTATTTTTTTGAAGAGGTATTTATTTAAAAGGTAGAATAATAAAGAGGCAGGGAGGGACGTGGACATCTTTCATCTACTGCTTCATTCCTCAAGTGGCCACAACAGACCAGAGCCAACTGCTGCTGCTGCTTTTTATTTTTTAAGATTAGTTTGTTCGGGCCCGGCACTGTGGCCTAGCAGCTAAAAGTCCTCGCCTTGAATGCGCCGGGATCCCATATGGGCGCCGGTTCTAATCCCAGCAGCTCCACTTCCCATCCAGCTCCCTGCTTGTGGCCTGGGAAAGCAGTCGAGGACGGCCCAATGCTTTGGGACCCTGCACCCGCGTGGGAGACCCGGAAGAGGTTCCTGGTTCCCGGCCTTGGATTGGCGCACACCGGCCCGTTGCTGCTCACTTGGGGAGTGAATCATCGGATGGAAGATCTTCCTCTCTGTCTCTCCTCCTCTCTGTATATCTGACTTTGTAATAAAATAAAATAAATCTTTTTTTTAAAAAAAAGATTAGTTTGTTCATTTCAGATGCAGTCAGAGAGGGAGGAGCAGGAGGAGATGGATTTCATTCCCAGTTAACTGCAGGACTGGGTCTGGGGCTAGAGGACCAAAGCCAGGAGTTTCAGCTGGGTCTCCCACGAGGGTGTCAGAGGCCCAATGACTTGGACCATCCTCCACTGCTTTCCTAGATACTGAGAGGGAACCGGATGGAAAATGAAGCAGCTAGGACTCAAACTGGTGACCTTATGGGATGCTGGCATCGCAGGTGGTGACTTAACCCATTGTGCCTCAGTGTTGGCCCTGCTTTTCTTCTTTCCAGCAGTTATTTTAAGTTTCACATGTTTTGGGGATCAGGTATTTAATGCAGTGGCTAAGGCCCCACTTGGGGTGCTGGCATTGAGTTTCAGGCTCCTGGCTCTGGCCTTGCCTAACCCTGGCTATTGCAGGTGTTTGGGGATTGCTCAGCAGGTGGAGAACACTTCTTTCTATCTGCCTTTCACACTTACAAACATTTTTGAAGAAGTTTTTCAATGTATATTTTTTCATATAACCTAAGAGAATAGTTGAGCCTCAGCGCTCTGAGGTCCCCAGTCATTACCTTTGCCCCCCGGCTCCACCTGTGTCCCGTCTGTCCACATTGCAGGGCAATAGGCTTTACAGGCCTTCCTGACTCATGCTCTGGAAGGTATGGTCCTCAAACGTGTGCCAGTGCTGGTGGAACAAGCTGGTATTGGCAACTCACCAGCTGTGGTCCCTGTCCAGGCTGGCATTGAGTCACTGGTTGGGGTGCAGCCCCTTACCACCTGTGGTGTTTCTCGGCTCTGCCAGTACCAAGCTGGTCCTCGCTCTGTCGTGTCACCTGTCCATTGTGTAGACAGTTTGTTCCTGTATTCCCTGAAGGGTCAGGTTTTGGGGTGACACCCTGGGCTTGATGCCATCTCGGAGAGTTTCACTAGGTACTCTTGTGGGGGCCCTCATCACTTTTTTTTCTTAAGATTTACTTATTTTTATTTGAGAGGCAGATTTACAAAGAGAAGAGACAGGTAAGTACTCCCATCTGCTGGTTCACTCCTCAGATGGCTACAATGGCCAGAGCTGAGGTGATCCAAAGCCAGGAGCTTTTTCCAGGTCTCCTTTTTGGGTGCAGGGGCTCCAGGGCTTTAGACTGTCCTCCACTAATTTCCCAGGCCTGAAGCAGGGAGCTGGACAGGAAGTGGAAAAGCTGGACATGAACCAGATGCCACCAGCACTGTATGTTGAGGATTAACTCGTTGAGCCACCATGGCTCTCTCTAACACCTCCTTCCCCCCAGGAAGCCCTGCATATAGCAGCATGTGGCCTCCCCTTGGAGAGACACCAGGTCCGTGCCCTGCAGGCTACTTTCTCCCTCCCTACCCACACCAGGTCTGTGCCCTGCAGGCTGCTGTCTGTCTCCCCCGCACCCCACCCCCGGGTCGTGCTCTGCAGGCTGCAGAACACCCTGCTTGTGCAAGTGGGCCTTGCCTGAGGCAGCACCAGCACATACACCTGGGAGGGTCAGGTGATGCAGTGTGGCTTGGTCACTTGAGAGTAATGGTCCAGGTCCACCATTATTGTCCTTCTCTGCTTTGGTGGCAGGAGTATTTTTACACAGATTCTTCTAAATGTGTAGTTTGGGGGCTCAGTATTGTGACATTGAGGTACTACTGCTGCTGTCTGCAGTGCAGGTGGTGTTTTATGTCCTGGTTTATATCTAGGATGCATAGGACATTAGGAACCTTCTGGCTGCTCTACTTCCCATGCAGCTCCCTGCTCCTGGCCCATCAAGGATGCACAAAACATGGATGGAGCTTCCGGCTACTGACTCTGGCCTGGCTCAGGCCTGCTTGTTGTGGCCACTTGAGCTCTCTCTCGCTCTCTCTCCCTCTCTGTCTGTGCCTGTCTCTATATATATAACTCTGACTTTCAAGTAAGTGATAAATTGTTTATAATGATTAGTAATTCACTGTATAGTTTGTAGGTGTCCTGCCAGCTGCCCTGCAGTCCCAGGGACCCTGTGGAGGGTGTATCTTCAGCTGCAGGGCACTGGTGGCAGAGCTTGCTATGCAGCTCACCCAGGATCCGCGCGTGAGTGACCACTGCATCTGCTGAGAGAACAGGAAAGCTTCAGTCCCAGGGGCATAATGTGCTCCACCCCCCAGGCCTGCATTCTGTTCAGATAAGCAGGAGGGTATCAGCTGCACCATTTGCCCTCTGCCCCTGAGGGTGAGTCAGCACCCTCTTGGCTTCCAAAAGCTCTGAGTCATGGTTGGTGCAATTATCAGCTCCCAGAGTCTCTGCAGCTGCACACTCCACTCATGGCCTGGGTGAAGGACCTGCTGGTTCCTGAGGGCCAGCTCCCTGGCTGCCCTGGGCCAGATGGACGGGTTCTAGGCCTGGAGCTGCAGGCTTCTCTTGTTAACAGGGTCTTTCTGCTCCAGAGCTTCGCAGCCCAAAGTTCAGAAAGTGCTTGGAGCTGCCCTGACACTGTGACATGTTGTTGCTGAACTCCCACTTGGAACCAGAGTAACCACACGCACTTCTGCTGGCTTTGCCCTGGTGCCTCCCTCAGGAGCATGTTCAAGTCTAACTCATTTCCTTTGCTCAGGTCTGTCCCGCACAGGGAGGGCCTCATCAGCCCTGCACGGCTCTGCCCCAAGTCCACACGTGATCTCCAGTTGGGGAGGAGGTTTGCTGGCCTGTGGCTTCAGGCCCCTCCAGGTCCCTCAAGCACACCTTGCCTCTGCACCTGTCCCTTGTGGAACGCATCAGCTGGCTGTCTGAGGCTGCTGCTGCTTGGTTTTCTAGGACCCCCACAGACCTCCCGTCCATATGAAGTGCAGCATCTCTCAGGCTCCCTGAGCCCTGTCAGCTCTCTGATAGTTCTGGCGTGTCCCCCACCATGGCACCTCCTGGGCCCATCCTGCAGGGATTGTGAGGGTCCTGGCAGCTGGCTTTACTGCTGGTGGACTGAGGAGACCAGAAGCCAGGTCCTCAGCGGCGAGGCCTTGAAGAGCGGCAGTTTCTCATAGCTGGAGTTTTGCTGTGCACACATGTGACCTCCTTTGAAACTGCACAACCACTTGTGGCCTGTGTGCCTGCCTTCTTTTTAAACAGTAGCTGCCTACTCTTTAAACTTGATTATTAATCATTTAGACGGCACAGCAACAGAGACTGACAGACTAGAGAGATCCCTCCCCGTGCCCACACCAAAACCGGAAGTCTGAAACTCAGTCTGGTCTCCCTTATGGGTAATGGAACATGGTACTTAGAGACAATGGTTGCCTCCCAGGGCTTGCTCTAGCAGGAGCTGAGGTTGCAGGGAATCTGGCATCCCATGTGCCGTCTGCAGCAGCTGAGCCAGACACGCGTTGCTGTGTGTACATGGGTCTCGGCATGCTCTCTGCTGCAGGCTAATGCTGACCCGTCAGTGATCGACTGTCTGCACAATCTGTCCCGGCGCATTGCTACGGTGCTGCAGCACGAGGAGCGCCGTTGCCAGTACCTCACGAGGGAGGCCAGGCTGATCCTGGCGCTGCAGGATGAGGTGTCCACTGTGGCAGACGGTAAGTGGGGCTGGGCTGGATCAGGCCTCCCTGTTTGAACAGCAGAGCAGCTGGCGTGGTGGTGACCTGGGCCCTGGTAATGGCGTCCCAGCAGCCCACAGGGCACACAGGTCTGGCACAAGAGCTGGAAGAGGGGCACAGCTGAGTGTCAGGCTGGTGGGGCCCTGGGCACACCCTCCTAGTGCCACTTGGGTGTTTTTTTCTTACAGATTTATTTATTTTTATTGGAAAGGCAGATAACAGAGAGGAGGAGAGACAGAGAGGAAGATCTTCCATCCGATGGTTCACTCCCCAAGTGACCACAATGGCTGGAGCTGAGCCAATCAGGAGCCAGGAGCTCTTCCAGGTCTCCCACGCGGGTACAGGGTCCCAAGGC
The DNA here is from genome assembly GCF_030435755.1 of Ochotona princeps. NCBI lineage: Eukaryota > Metazoa > Chordata > Mammalia > Lagomorpha > Ochotonidae > Ochotona > Ochotona princeps. The sequence continues at coordinate 7,853,743 of NC_080855.1, read as the reverse complement.
TTTGGGCCATCCTCAACTGCTTTCCCAGGCCTCAAGCAGGGAGCTGGATGGGAAGTGGAGCCGCTGGGATTAGAACCCGTGCCCATATGGGATCCTGGAGCATTCAAGGCGAGGACCTTAACCACTATGCCATTGCGCCAGGCCCCACTTGGGTTTGTTTTTAAGTCAGAGAGAGAGAGACAAGAAAAGACAGATCTGGTTTACTCCCCAGATGACCACAGCAGCCTGGACTGGGCCATGGTAAAGTCGTGAGCTGGGAGCGTCTTCTGGGTCTCCCACACGGGTGCAGGGTCTCATGGCTTAGGGCTGTCCTCTGCTACTTTCCCAGGCCACAAGCAGGGAGCTGGAAGGGAAGTGGAGCAGCCAGGATACAAACTAGCACCTATATGAGAACCCAGTGCAAGCAAGGCAAGGACTTTAGCCACTAGGCTATTACACCAGGCCCCCTGAGTCTCATTTTTAAATGTTTGTTTCCATCTACTTGAAAGCCAGAGTGACAGAGGAGAGAGGGAGAGGGAGAGGGAGGGAGAGATCTTCCATCTTGAGACGAGTAGGCCATGCTGGAAGTGGGGGCCTGGGATTGCACATAGGTTGCTGTGTGCATGGTGGAGATCCACCCAGTCAAGCCATCACCCAGGAGGCACCAGCAGGAGGCAGCCCCTCTGATAGGTGGTGTGGATGGCCCACCCTGAGAATGATTTGTGTTCCAGTGGCAGCAGGGGGCTTTCTGCTGCTGGTTTAGAGGCCCTCACAGTTCTTCCTAGGGCAGACGTATTGAGAAATGTTGTGCCTTGTAGCTCCAAATCCCGCATTGTGGTTCTTGCAGCAGGTGAAAGTCCCCCGTCTCCGTTCCGTCACATTCTGCCCAAGTGCAAACTGGCCCGGGACCTGAAGGAGGCTTACGACAGGTAGGACAGTGTCTGGGGTCTCAGGGGCTCCTGGGTGGGTCCTGGCGAGAGAGCGTGGGTCAGGGCGGCTCTCTGACCATTTCTAGCATGCTAAGGACATCTCCAGAGTCGTTTTAAAGTGACCCTGAAGTCAGTGTCTGGAAGTCTAGTGGACTTTGGCTGAGGCATGCAATGACACACAGGCAGGTTCATGGCCTGCTAGGTGAGCGTCATCCATTCCTCTCCCGTGGAGAGGCCACAGCTCAGCAGCCCATGCTGCAGAGGCTGAGGTCTGGGCAACAGTTGAGTTGCACCAACTCTGCCAAGTATGGACAAGAAGGGGCATCCATCTGGGTGCTGGGCTGGAGCCTGGATCCAGCGCCAGCTGTGGACTGCCAGGGCTGCACCCCGCTAACTGCCCACCCCTCAGCAGCCTTGCCTGCGTGCTTGCCTGCCTGCTTGCCCCACTGCCCTCTGAAGCCCTGGAGAGGGGCACTCAGCTGGCAGCTGGTGCAGCTGGTGAAGCCTTTCCTAGGCACTCAGCAGCATGGGCCTGGCTGTCTGCCTACTTGCTCTCCACCATCCCTTCAGTTCAGCACCTCTTCCCAGGCCTCCCTCCTGGCCCTGGGCACTCCCAGCTGCAGGGAGGCCTGGCCTGGGGGCTCCATCTGCAGGGAGGCCTGGCGCTGGGCACTCCCAGCTGCAGGGAGGCCTGGCCTGGGGGCTCCAGCTGCAGGGAGGCCTGGCCTGGGGGCTCCAGCTGCAGGGAGGCCTGGCCTGGGGGCACCAGCATGCACACACATGGCTATGCATTTCCCCACACTGCTTGCTCATGAGGTATCTGGGGAATTTTTCCGAGTGTGAAGGAAGAAGGGAAACACATCCCTGTGATCACTTTAGCATTTTGGTAATTTACTTCAGTTATTTTTTTTTAAAGATGTATTTATTGGGCCCGGCGGCAGCGTGGCCTAGCAGCTGAAGTCCTCGCCTTGAACGCCCCGGGATCCCATATGGGCGCCGGTTCTAATCCCAGCAGCTCCACTTCCCATCCAGCTCCCTGCTTGTGGCCTGGGAAAGCAGTCGAGGACGGCCCAAAGCCCTGGGACCCTGCACCCGCTTGGGAGACCTGGAAGAGGTTCCTGGCTCCTGGCTTTGGATTGGCGCACACTGGCCGTTGCGCTCACTTGGGGAGTGAATCATCGGATGGAATATCTTCCTTTCTGTCTTTCCTCCTCTCTGTATATCTGACTTTGTAATAAAAATAATAAATAAATCTTAAAAAAAGAGATGTATTTATTTTTATTGGTAAGGCAGATAACAGAGAGGAGAAGAGACAGAGAGGAAGATCTTCCATCCGATGGTTCACTCCCCAAGTGACCACAATGGCTGGAGCTGAGCCAATCAGGAGCCAGGAGCTCTTCCAGGTCTCCCACGCGGGTGCAGGGTCCCAAGGCTTTGGGCCATCCTCAACTGCTTTCCCAGGCCTCAAGCAGGGAGCTAGATGGGAAGTGGGGCCGCTGGGATTAGAACCCGTGCCCATATGGGATCCTGGAGCATTCAAGGCGAGGACCTTAACCACTACACTATCGCGCCGGGCCCTACTTTGGTCATTTTAACTTCACTTTTTGAAAGGTCCCATATACATGCAGTCTGAAGATCAGTGTCCTTGGTGCAGGCAGCCCTGCTGTCCCTTGGGACAGTGTGTGCTTTGCCTGCCCTTTGTGTGAGTCAGCAGGGACTCATGCCCTGTGGCTCTGGCTGCTTCAGGCAGTCTGTGCTGCCCAGCACATTGCCCCTTTTTTCTCGGTGTGCCTGTGGTTCTGGGGGAAGTTTTTCACTGGCAGCTCCTGTCCCCTTGCTCGGCCTCCCTGGGGTTGGCGAACCATGCCAAGTGGTCACTTTGGTTGCTTGTCTCTCCTGCTTCAAGGGCCACCTTAGGCCTGACCCGGCCGGGACTTTGCAGTCTTTGTGGTGCAACCTTGCTGATGCCTCATGGCATCCTAGTGGCATTTTCTCTGTGGGAAGGTGACTGCACGCCTGTCTTGAGCTGTTGGCTGTCAGAAATTGTTGCCCTGTTGAGCCAGGACCTGCAGCCTTGACTAGGATTAGCCAGCAGGGAAATAAGCCAATGCCATTCATATTTCTGAATGAAATGGCTGGTGGTTTGCTGGGTTTGAGTCCCCTGAAAGTCGGGAGCATGCTGGGTGGCTCCAACAGGAGGCATGCCAGCGCCACCTGCTGGATGTGAGCTTCAGTGTCTGCAATCTGGGGTTTGGGCAAAGGTTTCCTGCTGTTGGCACTTGCTTGCTTCCTGAGCCCAGGATGGTGCTTCCCAGGCTGGAGGTCCAGCCCACCCGGCTTCCTGGCCGAGGAATGCTGGGAGCTGGGCTGCTCTGGCATGAAGCTAGGCAGCCCCACGCCCACACCCCTTCACTCCCCAGGAGCCTCTGGTTGCAGGCTCCTCTCTGCCCACCAATCCATGGTTGACGTGAGGGTCTGGCTCACCTCTGCCCCTGAGTGACAGGCCACAACTTTGTGCTGAGTGGGGGACACTGAACGTACCTATTGGCTAAGTGGCACAGAGCACAAGTGTGTGCCCGTGGCTTTCTGCTGGCCCTCAGTAGAGGGTGTCTCAGACTGAAAGAGCACAGTTGTGAGACTTAGCAAAGGAGATGTTCTGCATTGCTACCATATATATATTTGATGGAACTGGTACCATTGTGTAGCATGCTAATCCTCTATCTGTGGTGCCAACATCCCACATGGGTCCAATTTCAAGTCCTGGCTGCTTCACTTCCCATCCAGTTCCCTGCTTGTAACTTGAGAAAGCAGTAGAGGATGGCCCAAGGCCTTGGACCCTGCACCCATGTGGGAGAGCTTGAAGAAGCTCCTGGCTCCTGGCTTTGAACCAGCTCAGCTCTGGCCAGTATGGCCATTTGAGGAGTGGACCAGGGTGTGAGGCCTCGAGAAGCTACTGCAGCTCTCCAGCTGTCCTGGCAGCTTGTCCCTCCGGGGAGCCCATGGGTGACAGCTGCTCACTTATCCTGTGGTCATCAGGCTGTGTGCCCAGGAGGGCAAGGACATGGTTCCCTTTCTGCCAAGCCCTTGCGCTCAGTGTGGACAGGACATGACTCTGAGTTTCACAAGGCATGCCAGGCTCAGGCTCGGCTGCTGCTGAGTGTCCACTGAGGTGCTACCCCGTGTGCATACCAGCACCAGTGTCTGCAACATAGGGAGGACTTGGGTGCACAGGACACAGGTCTCCATCCCAGGAAGGAGAAGACCACTGAAGAGTGCAGAAAGGGAAGTCCCTGTTCCCAGCTTTCTCAGGAACCGGGAAGCAGGTGCATGGGGGAGATAAGGGTGGGAGCCGCCACTGCCCTTGCAGTCATGTCAGGGGGCTGAGCTGGGGGTGGGGAGCTGGAGGGGGAGCTATCTCAGGCTGCAGGCGCAGTAGTGTGAGCTGTGTGGAGCCTGGATCGCCTGGGAGGGCGGGGTGGGAGCTATCTCCGACTGCAGGCGCTGCAGTGTGAGCTGTGTGGAGGCTGGGTGACCTGGGAGGGCGTGCTGGGCCTCCAGGCTGTTTTCCTTCCTTTTCTTTTTCATAAGTTGAGGTGTGAAGAAAATGTGAACTTTTAAACAGTTTTTTATTTCCTGTGACAGCGAGATGTCCTAGTTCTCTGCCTTATTTCCCAAGTGCCCACAGCAGTCAGGAGCAGGTGGTGTCAGGAACTGACTCACTGGGTTGTGATGCTCAGCAGGAGCGAGAATCCAAGGCAGACTAGGACACAGACTCAGCACTGTGATGTGGGGTGAGGGGCTTCCCACCAGGGGCTTGCCTTGTCTTTTTCTTTTCTTTTGTAATTTTATTGATTTCAAAGGCAAAGATGGGATGGTGTTGTGGTGTGGCAGGTTAACCCATCACCAAGGGCACAAGTATCCCATGTGGGCAAAAGTTTGTGTCCCAGCTGTGCCACTTCTGATTGAGCTACCTTCTAACACCCTGGAGCAGGCAGTTGCAGGGGGGCTGGTGTGGTGGCTCAATTGGCTGATTCTGCAAACACTTGCATGTGCCAGCATTCCATATGGGCACCCGTTAGTGTCCCAGCTGCTCCCCTTCCCATCCAGTTCCTTGCTTGTGGCCTGGGAAAGCAGAGGAGGGTGGACCAAAGCCTTGGGACCTTACACCCGTGAGGGAGATCTGGAAGAAGCTCCCGGCTCTCTAGCTGCTGTGGCCAGTTGGGGAGTTGGGGAGTTGGGGAGTGACCCAGCACATGGAAGATCTTTGTCTTTCCTTCACTCTGTAAATCAAACAAATAAGTCTTAAAAAACAACAAGGTCTTGCACAGTAGCCTAGTGGCTAAAGCCTTTGTCTTGCATGTGGTAGAATCCCATACGGGCACCGGTTCATATCCCAGCTATTCCACTTCCCTTCCAGCTCTCAGCCTGTGGCCTGGGAAAGTAGTCGAGGCCCAAAGCTTTGGGACCCTGCACCCACATGGAAGACCCAGAAGCTCCTGGATCCTGGCTTCAGATTGGCTCAGTTCTGGCCATTGCAGCCACTTGGAGAGTGAACCAGTGGATAGAAGATCTTTCTCTGTAGATCTGACTGTCTGACTTTCCAAGAAAAACAAATCTTAAAAAATTGTAAAATAAAAATAAACATGCAGTGGCGTATATCCCAAGCGCCAGGGTCCCTGTCCACACATGTGGGAGACCCAGACGGAGGTCCTGGCTTTGGCCTGGTCTAACCCTGGCTGTAACAGCCATTTGGGGAGTGAGGCAATAAATGGAAGATCTCTTTCAAGTAAATCAATGAGCCTTTTTGTTTTGTTTTGAAAGGCAGAGTTACAGAGAGGAAACACAGAAAGATCTTCCATTTGCTCGTTCACGTCCCACATGGCCACAGTGGCTGGAGCTGAGCTGATCTAAAGCCAGGAGCCAGGAGCTTTTTCCTGGTCTCCCATGTGGGTACAGGGTCTAAGGCTTTGGGCCATCTTCTGCTGCTTTCCCAGGCCATAGGCAAGGAGCTGGATCAGAAATGGAACTGCTGGGACTTGAACCAAGACCCATATTGAGGGCCAGCCCCAAACAATTTTTTTTTTAAAGAAGAAGAAACAACAGCAACAAAAAAGAGAGGTAGCCTTGGCTGCTGTCCAGGTGGGGGATGTGCTAGAAGCTGGAAGAGGTGCCTGCACAGCACACTGGTATGGGGGAGTGGGGAGCAGGTAAGATGTGGGCCACCCAGCGCCACCTGGTGGACCTGAGCCTCAGCGTCTACAATCTGGGGTTTGGTGTGAAGGCAGATCTAGGCAGAGCCGGCAGATGGCACTGCTGGATGAACCAGTGCCGTGCCACTTAGGGATTGTGTGACTGAGATATCGAAACTTCTTGCCTTAGAATCTGGACCTGAATCCGTGAGGGAACAGCCAAGAAGTGCTTTTCTTCAGGGGCCTGGGATGGGTGGACCACACACATTGCCCTCAGGGCCCTCCTGGCATCTGTGGGGTGTCATGTCTCACTGCCTTCGCACCTGTATGCAGGTGTGCAGAGTAAGCCTCTTCACAGGGATGTGTGCTGGGCATGGATGAATGCCAGGACACAGACAGTCCTTGCACCAGTCCTATGGGGCCGGGCAGGGGCAGCTGCGCTAACAGCACCCTCTCTCTGCAGCCTGTGCACCTCTGGCGTGGTGCGGCTCCACATCAACAGCTGGCTGGAGGTGAGCTTCTGTTTGCCCCACAAGATCCACTATGCTGCGTCCAGCCTCATCCCCCCCGAGGCCATAGAGCGCAGCCTCAAGGCCATCCGGTGAGTGCCCAGCCCTACACACTCCCCAGAGGCTCTTCTGCCATGCTGGTTCTGGAAATTCCCTGTTCTTGCTGCTGAGTCACGCCTCAGCCTTGGGCAGTTCCCCAAACATGGCTGTCATCCATGCTCATCTCACAAGCCCTGGGCTAATGACCTTCCTCCTTCAGGTTGCCCTGGGGCTCATTATACATCTGTGCCCACACACCTGCAGGTCGGCCTGCCTTCTGTGCCCACACACCTGCAGGACGCCCCACCTGTCTGTGTGCACACACCTACAGGTTGGTCTGCTGTCTGTGTGCCTGGTAGACTTGTGACTCTCTCTGTAGCCCGTACCATGCCCTGCTGCTGCTCAGTGACGAGAAGTCCCTGCTTGGAGAGCTCCCTGTCGACTGCTCCCCAGCCCTGGTACGTGTTATCAAGACCACGTCTGCTGTGAAGAACTTGCAGCAGCTGGCCCAGGACGCTGACCTGGCTTTGCTGCAGGTATGACCCTGGGCCCTCATGGCTGGGAAGGAGGGGCCCACAGCGAAAGGGTGGTTCTGGGGCTTCAGAGATGCCTGCCACCTTGTGTGTCACACCCCGGGACCCAGTGCAGCCGAGAGCAGCTGCACAGTCTGCCATGGTCCTATGCAACTCCTGGGTTGGTGTGAGGTTTGGGGCTGGTTTGTCGAGTCGGCTGCAGGAGACAGGAAACAAGATGCCCCCAGCGTCAGGCCACAGCCCCAAGGACTGCCCAGGCCAGGAGACCAGCTTGTGGGGGCCGGAAGCTCTTACACAGACCAGTTTGGCCGGTAGCCTCACACACTGGGTATGCCTGTGGCAGCTGTGCCGTCTCATGCCAATGCCTTTCTACCTGTGGGCTGGTCAGATGCAGGGCCCCCAGCCTCACCACAGGCAGGAAGCATGGGGGCCAGGAACAGGGGCTCCTGACCCTGCAGCCTTGTCCCTGTGATGGCTAGTGATCCACGAGCCACCAGGGGCAGCAGAGGCCCAGTTCAGGGAACTGGGTCCCGCCCAGGCCGCCCCAAAGCATCTCTTCCTCTGTTCCTGTTCCTTTATCTGTCCTGGGAATAGCACTGGGCAGACTGCCCCTTGGACTGCACATGCAGTGAGGACTCCCATGTGCGGCCCGCAGCCTAGCACCACCCTGGGCAGTGGCTGTGGCCCTCTGTGCTGCCACACGCCTCACTCTAGCCTTGGTGCCCACTAATGTCGCTTTGGTGTCCCCATGCATCCCAGTCTAGCCTGGTGAGAAGGCTGTTGGCTTCCATGCGGCCTCCCTGCTGAACTTAATGCTGGACGAAGCCTGGCTCCCCGCTGCACTGACCTCCCGAGGGGACCAGGGTGGTGCTGCTGGACCAGGCAGTTGCATGTCCCTTATGTTCCAACTCAGCCAAGAGGACCAAATGTGGGAACATTTAGATACTGTTTCTTAGTTCAGGGTGCAGGAAAAGTGCCCATGATCCCCGTCCCAGAAGTGCATTTCTGGGTCATGCCCACCAGGCACCCCTACCCTTGGCAGGGCTGTATTCACAACCTTGTACCCTCTGAGTGTTGAGGTGGCAAATGCACCCTGGTGGCTGCCATGTCCCCAGGGGGCAGGGGGAGGTGACCTGTGCAACCTCCTGAGGCTCTCCTGTGGTTCTGGCCCCTGTGCTCTGGGACCTGGCCCCCTGGGGCGTGGGGTACCCCAAGGGTCCCCTGGGAACGATTCCTGGCATCTGAGGACCTGTGGAGGACAGTGGCACATTGGGGCAAATGACTTGGTGCCTTAGGGTGATGGACTCTGGTGAGTGGGCGAGTGCCTGACTCACAGCACTCCAGATGCCTTCATGTCTGGGGCCTTAGCCCCAGGACAGCATCAGTCCTACTGGAAGCTGTGGTGTCTGGCAGGCCATGCTCCCAGGCCTGGTGGGAGGGGGAAGGTGTGGCCCCAGTCGGGGCATAGGTTGTGGGGGCCTGGCTGTACACTCCGTGCTGAGAGCATCTGACCGGCTCTCCTCGGCCATAGGTGTTCCAGCTTGCGGCTCACCTGGTGTACTGGGGCAAGGCCATCATCATCTATCCGCTGTGTGAGAACAATGTGTACATGCTCTCCCCCAACGCCAGCGTGTGTCTGTGAGTGCCTGGCCTGCTGGGCGCTGCCCATACGGAGGCTCCTTCCCCACCCCAACGGCTCCTCTCCGGGCCCTAGTCTGGCTGTGTACTGCTCTGCCTTGCTGGTGTTGGAACGTCCTCCCACCTATGGGGTAGAAGTGGGTCTTCTAGTACTTGGCCCCAGAACCCACAACTGGGGCACCTGAGGATGAGAGGGTGCAGGGTAGCATGTGCTGTGGCTTCTGACAGCCCTGGAGGGAAACTACCCCGACCCTCCCCTTCAGGCCTGTGCAGTACTGGGGTGTCCCCACCCCCCTTGACCACAAGGCCTCAGCCACACTCACAGCCCCCTCCCACAGGTACTCCTCGCTGGCCGAGCAGTTCTCCTGTCAGTTCCCAGCTCATGACCTGCCGTCCATCCTCTCCAAGTTCTCCTTGCCTGTCTCCTTGTCAGAATTTAGGAACCCCTTGGCCCCCCCTGTGCAGGAGGTGAGCAGAAGGCCTGTGAGCAGGCTGTGGTGGTGCATGCTGGCTCAAGCACCAACCCAACGACCCACTTTGACCCAAAGGACACCTGCAGGCCCTTTGCCATTTACTGGTCTGTGGCGCCCTCTCGTAGGTGGCCCTTGGGTAGGTGATGCAGCGTGGCTGAGAGTCCTCTGGGCCTGGCCGGTCATGACTCCAGGACTGTCCTGGGTCATGGGTCCTCTCTTCTTGTCTGGAGGTACCCTCGTTAGAGCTGGGGGGTGAACTGGCAAGCCTGGGGCAGAAGTCACCACTGATAGTCTCATGCCAAGGCGGTAGTGAGGGCTGTGGGACCCCTCTCTTCCCGTTTGCTGAGCGCCTAGGCGTTGAACATGGCTAGATCAGTTACTGGCTGCAGGCTGGGTGTTCTCCAGTCCTGCCAGGTCTCTTGCGCATAACCAGCTGCTAAAATCAGACCCTCTCCCTTCCCTAGCTGTGCCTGAGTTGCTGGTCCCACTCCCTGGATGAGAGGGAAAGAGCCCCGGGTTCCCGGGAAGCATTCCAGTCCTGCCAGGCTGCGTCTGCCCCTCCCTTCCGTGGTCTGGCTGACAGAGTGGGTCCTCTGTGTCTGGCGAGGCCCAGCGCCATTCCTGCAGCACCAGGGGGGTGATGTCAGGGTCACAGTGTGCATATGCATTTCTGGGTCAGCGGGCTCCGATGGACCCTCCTGCAGCTGCCATCTGCACACCAAGTACCTGGTCCAGCACCGGCCCTAATTTGGGCAGGGTGCTGGGTCCCTGCTCCGGGGCACACCCAGTAAGCCTGGTCTAGCTGTGCCTCTGGTAATGGAGGACTGCCCCTCACCCACGCAGCAGGTCCTACCCCAGCTTCTGGAAGCACAGGTTCCAGGTGGGCCCAAGGATAGGCTCCTGCTCCCAGGGCCATGTCTGCCCACTCCCCCTTCCTGAACTGACTGGCTTTGCTGGCCAGGTCCAATGCAGAACCCTGTGGCTGATGGTCAGGGAGGCAGAGCCGTTGCTGCTCTGGCAACCCGTGGAGGCATAAGGGTTGCAGGTGTGCTCCTGGAGCTCTCCTGCCCCTTGACAGCCTGCCTGGGGCTCAGGACCTGGGGACACACTGGGGCTATGTGTTCCAAGGGACGACCATCGGCCTGGTCTCCAGCTTGGTCCTGCCCTGCACTCTGGGGGATGGCCAAGGGGTGCCACCCACGAGCTTTGTCCCACTGGTCCCTGGCTTGGCCCTACCCCACACCCTGGGGAATGGCTGAGGGGGATGGCTTACGGGGGACCACCTATGGGCCTTGTCCCACTGGTCCCTGGCTTGGCCTGCAGACCCAGCTCATCCAGATGGTGGTGTGGATGCTGCAGCATCGGCTGCTTATCCAGCTGCACACCTACGTCTGCCTGATGGCCTCCCCCAGCGAGGATGAGCCCCGCCCACGAGAAGACGACATGCCCTTCACGGCCCGGGTGGGCGGCCGCAGCCTCAGCACACCCAATGCCCTGAGCTTCGGCTCTCCAAGTAGGAGCCCTACCCCCACGCACCTCAGAGCAGGGTGGGGGAGGCCTGGTGTGGCCCTGCTGGGAGTGACGGGCACCTCCTGTCTGCCTGGCACAGCTGCGAGGAGGAGGCTTGTCCAGCCCACCTGTCACCGGCTTGGATTCTCTGCCCCATCACCTCCTGCAAGTGGCTGTGGCATGTGCAACTAGAAAAGGCTCTGAGCCCTCCCAGAGGGCTGGGCTTAGACCCCCACCTGTCCAGGGAGCCGTGCCCACCCCCCCCAGTGGGGTGCAGGGTTAGCAAGGCTGCTCCCATGGCAGACACTGCTCAGGGCAGCTCAGAGAGGACAGCGCGTTCCCAACGATTGCAGTGGCCATAGCTGAGGCACCCATATGGCTACTGGCTGTGCACTGCTGGTGCTGTGTTCAGCTGACTTGCTCACCCACAGCCAGCAGTGACGACATGACCCTCACCAGTCCCAGCATGGACAACTCCAGTGCAGAGCTGCTCCCTAGTGGGGACTCGCCGCTGAACAAGAGGGTGACGGAGAACCTGCTGGCCAGCCTGTCGGAGCATGAGCGGGTGGCCATCCTCAGCGTGCCTGCGGCCCAGAACCCTGAGGACCTCCGCATGTTTGCCAGGTGGGACCAGGCTGACCTCTAGCAAACCTAACCCTTGACAACTAAGTGGCAGGCATCTCCAGCCCACAAGCACCAACGCAGGGCAGCCTGTATGTCAGAGCCGGGGGTCTCCGTAGGCATGCAGGGCTGCCCGCGTGTCAGGTCCGAGGGTCCCCAGGTATCCCTGTAGGTGTGCAGGACAGCCCGTGTGTCAGACTTGGGGGTACCGGTGCTCCCCGGGATCTGCTCCCTCAGAGGCAGCACGAGGGTTTCATCAGATTCTGCCCCTTGGGGTTCAGCCCTGGGACGCCTCAATAAACCCCACTGTCAGGGCGGCTGCAAGTGGTTGAGGCCTGGTAACCAGGTTAACCCTTGTGGGAACTAACCTCCAAGAGAACCTTCCAGACAACTTCACACAGCTTCAGCTGGAGGCCTCCCCGCAGCATCCAGAGCCCCTGGGTTCCCATGCCATAGCAGTCCCTCCCCCACTGCCTGCCCACTGGGGAGCTACGCCCAGCCCCCAGCCCACACGGCCCCGCCTGGCAGGCTCCTGCACTACTTCCGTGGGCGGCACCACCTGGAGGAGATCATGTACCATGAGAACACACGGCGCTCCCAGCTGCTCATGCTCTTCGACAAGTTTCGCAGTGTGCTGGTGGTGACCACCCATGAGGACCCTGTCATCGCTGTCTTCCAGGCGCTGCTTCCGTAAGCCAGGTGAGGCCAGGGAGGCTCCCTCTCAGCCTGACCGTGTGGTGCACTTAGACCTGCTCTAGGCACTGCCCATCCTTGTCCACCACATGCTCCGTTCCTGCCGGTTTTCCATTGCTGCACCTGGCCTGGCCCTCAGCACAGCCCCAAGGCCACCAGCAGGCTTGGCCAAGCGACAAGCTGATCTTGAGGTCATGCTGATCTTGTAGGGTCGTGGATCTTGTCTACTGGGACTTCCCAGAGTGGGGCCTGGACCGCATGCTGATCACCAGAGGGCTCTGGCTGGGGCACAGCAACAGTTTTCTACAAATAAATCCTTTATTTGTTCCAAGTCCCATTAAAAAGCCTCACTCGTGTGAGCAGGCCCTTTGCTCAGCCATTCTGTCCACCACACTGACCCAGGGGCTGCCCTGAATGTAGAAGCGCAGGGGCTTCTGGGCCCACTCTCCTGCCTGGCCTATGCCCACCCGGGTTGCTGCCACCACAGTGGGCACTCCAGGCCCAGGGGTACTGCGCTCCAGCCACAGGGCCTCGTCCTGAGCTAGGTCCCGCTGGTCGAAGCTCTTGTCGATGGCTAGCGCCTGGCACAGCTTGGAGGGGCCACTGCAGAGCTCACGGTCCTTGAGGGTGCGACCGGTGGTGCCTTTGCGAAGGGCACAGCGTAGCTGCCGCATGGCATCCAGGCCTCCCAGGGGCTCTAGTGCGCGCAGCAGGACACAGGCGCCGTCCCCTGTGAGGCCGACTGCGTCAAGGTCTGGGCTCCACTGCACATCCAGGTTGGCTTGCAGCAATCACGGGCGCTAGGTGGGCTGCCCCTCATGTGGCTGGCTGGCCCTGGCCATGGCGGCCCCCTAGACATAGCCCTGCCCCTCCACAACAGAACCAAGCACCTCTCTACTGGCCCCTCCTCTGGGGTCAGGAAAGGGACAGGGGCGTCAGGAACCCACACCACCCTCAACACCTGCTCTGTGCCGCCACCAGGTAGCCACAGGTTTGGCTACTGAACGCATGCCAAACTCTGTTCCTCTTCCTGCCACCTCCCATCTGCTGCAGATACAGACTGCAGCCCTGCCTGCTTGCCACAGGCTCACCAAGGCCAGAGCGTGACCTGTAGCTGTGTCCTCCCCAGGGCGGTCAGGACCAGCTGGCCTCCCAGTGTGAGCAGCTGGCCCCTCCCAGAGCCACCTGCCAGCAGCTCTGAGTTTGGGCAGCAGTGGCGACCCTGACAGACCCCATGGCCGTTGCTGCAGGGTTCTGAAGCCCCGGCCTGGCACTCACCTCGGCTGGACACATTCATGCAGCAGTACATGCCGTAGATGATGTAGACATACAGGGTCCCTGGCCTCATGAACATGCCACGATTGCGGGGGGTCTGCCGGCCACCGCGCGAGTGGGCCGCTTCATCCTCAGGCCCCACGTACGCCTCCGTCTCCACGATGCGGCCACGGAGCTCGGTGCCATCAGCAAGCCGCCGTACCAGCACCTGTGAGTGGTCAGTCCCTGCTCAGGGCAGGAGGAGCCTCCTGGCTGCCTCTTGTTGCAAGGCAAACAGGAGCTGCTCTCTATCTGTGGGCCACAGCCCCACACCAGCACAGCTCCCCCAGGTCAGGGCCCACAAGTGGCACTGCCAGCTCACATAGCAGTGGTCACCGCCTGGGCCAGCCCCGTGGTACAGCAGGTAAAGCTGTCCCAGCTCCCTCCCTGCCAGGCATGTGGAAGGTCCAGCACCCCCATCTCTGTTGGTCGGTCTCCCTGTCAACTAGATAAATCTGGTTCCCATACCTGGCCCAGAAACGCCCGTGCCAGGGGGACGGCTGGCTGGTTGAAGAACTCTGTCCCCAGTCGGGCAGGACTGTCCTTTGGGTTCATGAAATAGATGCTGCGCTGGGGCCCGGGGCTATGGAGAGCCTCAGCCAGCGGCCTCTCCTGCAGCTCCGTGCGCCCCTCCGCCAGCCGCCGCTTCTTGCGCCCTACCTTCTGGGACAGCTGCGGGGGCAGAGGGCAAAAGGAAGAAGCATTGGGCACGGACGCTGTGGCCAGGCCAGGGAGCGCGTGCGGACCTGGGGAAGGGTCAGTGGGCAGCGTCTCGGCCAGGCTCCGGGAGTGGACGCAACCGCCCGAGAGCTGGAGGCCCATCGGGTCGTTGTCCGCGGCCACCCGGAAGACCCGGCCGCCCCGAGAGCCACGGACGCGCTCACCCGCGCCCCGCCGTGCGCCCCCATCTTCGGACGCTGCGCGCCGGCGCCTGCGCACAGGAACAGCGGGGGGCGGGGCCGCGCCTGCGCACAGGAACAGTGGGGGGGGCGGGGCCGGCAGCACGCCCCGCCCCTGGCGTGCAGGACCTGAGAAGCGCCCGGGAGGAGGGAGCATCCCCCTCAGGGCGCGCAGCGCCCCCTGCGCCCCTCACACTCCCTGCCGCCCCTCACACCCCTCACACCCCCTGCCGCCCCTCACACCCCTGCCGCCCCTCACACCCCTGCCGCCCCTCACACCCCCTGCCGCCCCTCACACCCCTGCCGCCCCTCACGCCCCCTGCCGCCCCTCACGCCCCCTGCCGCCCCTCACGCCCCCTGCCGCCCCTCACTCCCTGCCGCCCCTCGCCCCCTGCCGCCCCTCGCCCCCTGCCGCCCCTCACGCCCCCTGCCGCCCCTCACGCCCCCTGCCGCCCCTCACTCCCTGCCGCCCCTCACTCCCTGCCGCCCCTCACACCCCTGCCGCCCCTCACTCCCTGCAGCCCCTCACGCCCCTAACGCCCCTCACACTCCCTACCGCCCCTCACACTCCTTACCGCCCCTCACACTCCTTACCGCCCCTCACGCCCCCTGCCGCCCCTCACACTCCCTACCGCCCCTCACACCCCCTGCCGCCTCTCACACCCCTCACACTCCCTGCCGCCCCTCACGCTCCTTACCGCCCCTCACGCCCCCTGCCGCCCCTCACACTCCTTACCGCCCCTCACGCCCCCTGCCGCCCCTCACACTCCTTACCGCCCCTCACGCCCCCTGCCGCCCCTCACACTCCCTACCGCCCCTCACACCCCCTGCCGCCTCTCACACCCCTCACGCCCCTTGCCGCCCCTGGACCCTCTAGGGGCTGCGGCGGAGAACCTAGCCCTGGAGCCCTGGAGTCTGCCTGCGCGCCTGCCTTCCCAGCTTCACGGGCCTCCCAAGCACTTCATGGGAAGGAGGAGCAGGCGCCGCTGGAAGTGGCCCAGCTGTGTGTGTGGTGGGCGGTGGTGGTATGTCCCGGATCCAGGGCCCTTCCTCCTCCTCCACAGGCTTGGTGGGGGGGGCAGGGAGGGGCGCTGTGTGTGTTTATAGATTTTGCAAGTAGAGTTATGGGAGGAGTCTGGGTGGGCCACGCCAGGACCCCCACTTTTCCAGATGTTCTTGCACAATCTCTGCACCCCCCAACTTCCTGGCTTGTGGGAGGAGGTGCCCACCGCAGCCTGCAAATGGGCATCCCACAGCCTGCCTGGATCGGAGGAGGAGGAGCTGGGGTCGCACCAGGGGGAGCCACTTCCGGCTTATGGGTGGGGCTGAAGCTGCCCTCGGCACCCTGGAGCACAGAGGCAAGGCCCTGAGTGACCTGGGCCTGCTGGCCTCAAAGCCGGGGATTCAGCCTCAGTCTAGCTGGCCGCCGCCCAACGAGAGACCTCCCCACCCCTGCCAAGGAAGGGTGCGGGGCCGACCTCTCCTGCAGGGGCTGAGCTGCCCGTGCCCCAGCCCTTAGGGGACCCTGGGCCATGGGAAGAGGGCAGCTGTTTCTGAAATAGCCTGTGACTTCAGGCCTCTGGCCAGCCAGACTCACTTCCGCCTCCTCTGCAGGCTGCCAAGGGCTGGTCGCCCATCCCTGCATCTCTGCTCCCCAGGCAGGCCCAGCTGGTTCTCATCTCTCTCCGGCTGGCCGTGAGGGCCACCTGGGGAAAGGGGGCCTCCCGGTCAGCACCCCCACCCTCTGGTGTCCTGAGTGGAGTTCACAAGTCCCTGGCTGAGCTGGATAGATGCTTGTCCTCAGCCTGGGCCTACGCCCCAGTGCCCAGCATGCGAGGCAAGTGCACCCCCATTTACTTGGGGTGGCTGGAGGAGGAGGGGATTACTGTGTAAGGGTCTCTCACCCACAAGAGTAGGTGGTGGGAGAGGGCAGCAGTGTGGCTGCTCACCTGGCTGCGACCCCACGGACTGGGCTGGGGTGTACCGAGTGTGTACCAATGGCAGTGTTGGCTGCAGCAGCTGCCCCAGCAGGCAGCCTGGGTGGCTGAGTTGCTGGGTGGCTGCCCACCTTCCCCCACGGGGACGAGGGCCAGGGTGCATTGGATCTGGTGGTGCTTGGCAGTGTGCGTGGCAGGGAGGACCCGCTGACACCAGCCAGCCAGCTGTGGCTGGCTTTGCAGACAGGACATGGCCACTGACCCTGGCTGTCCAGGCTGGGTCTCCAGGGCCTGGCAGGGGCTGTGAGCCTGTCCTCTGGCTGGGAATCTGGGCCCGAGGGGAGTGGGGATCCCGTGTGTGTGAACTTCCCTCTCGCCTGGAGTCCAGGACTCCCTTACCCCTCTGTGTGGCTCCCACGGCAGCCCCTGGGGCAGGCACTGCCCTATCCCGTGACACAGCTGAGGCTCTGAGTGCAGCAAGCGGACAGCCTCCCTCGGCCCGGGCCCACCGCTGTACTTCTGATGGCCATTGGATGTGGCTGCCTCTTTGGGGGTCAGCAGCTCAGTTCTGGGAGGGCTGGTGCCCCTAGCCCCTGAGGATGTGTTGGGATTGCCAGGGCCTGAAGAGCAACCCGTGCAGGGTCCAGTGGGACCTGTGGGAAGCAGGGAGATGCTAGGCCACCCGCCCTCCTGGCAGCCCCCGCCCATGAATGTCGCAGGGAGTCCTTGCTGGGAGCTGGGAAGAGGCACCTAGGCGCGCGTGTACGGTTGCGTCGCTAAGCGGTGCTTGCGTGCAGCTTGCTGGACACAGGTGTGGGACATGTGGGCCTGTGTGTGGCCCAGGGCCAGGAGCGTGCACACACTGCCAACCCCGTCCTCCCCGCTGCCGCCGAGCAAAGGCAGGACAAGGCCAGGACTCACTGTGGCCCAGCAGACGCCGAGCAGCTCAGGGCGGGCGCTGCTGGCGCGCCGAAGCCACAGGTGTCCCGGTAGCTGCGCTCCGCGCCCGCGCTGCCCAGCGGCCTTCCCGGAGGAGGCGGCGTGCATTCCTGAGCCCTGAGTCAGCGCGGCCCGCCCCCGGCGCGCACGCCCCTCGCCATGGCATTCCCGGGCGGGCGGGGACTCGGGCGCCCTCCCGGCCAGAGGCGCAGCCCCTCCCCGGCTCTGGCGGCGGCGGTGAGTGAGCGCGTCCCAGGGCGCTCCGGGCCGACTCAGGCGGCCACACTTTTCTTCCCGGAGTTTGCCGAGGCGGGCCCATCCCCCGGGGTCCCCACTCACGAAGCTGCAAAAATAGCGCGTCCCGGCGGCCGACCCTGCGCACTGTCCGGAGCCTGGTGGCCCCGCAGCGTGTTCCGGTGGGTGGGGCCCGGGAGCGCTCCCGGTGGGATGGGCGGGCAGCCGGGCCGTGTCCTCGGCGAGGGCGGCGGGTGGGGCGGCCCCCGGTAGCCCCCTGCGAGGCAGCTGGGGCTGGGTGGCGGTGGGCAGGGGACTCCTGGGTGGCAGCCTGGGCCTGCGCAGGCCATGCGGGCCAGGGCGGGAGGCCTCGGCCTGCACTGGGAAAGCCCCCTGCCCCCACTGGGGACTTCCTGTGGAGTCCGGGAGAGGATTCGAGGATGAAACTGGCTTTTCAGGTTTAGCCCGGCTGGGGCCCAGCGGTCCTGGGCTGGGCTCTGGGCACCCAAGGCTAGGAGGATGCCGGGAGTCCAGCAGCACGGGGAAGGCTGAGGCCCTTGACTGAGTGCCTGGCAGGAGGCAGGGGCCTCCCACTGCAGAGCCCCCTCCCTGGGGTGCCCACATCTCTCCTTCCCACCTTGGTTTAGGGGGACCCTAGGTCTGTGGGCCTTCCTGCTCGGCGCACAGTGTCCTTTGTGACAGCTCGACTTAGCTGGCTCTTCTGCCTGTGCGATGCTTTGGCTGTGTTTGGGGGTGACTGTTCCCTCATTCTTTGGGGAGTGTGGGCTCGTGGCCTGCTGGGGCCTGACAGTCTGCTGCACCCCATGGCCAAAACTCCGGGGTTGGGGGACCTCCCCCTGCTTGCAGGAGAGTTCTGTAGTGGGGGCTAGCCAAGGCTGCAAAGACTTGAGCAGGCTGTGTGACCTGGATGGTGGCTGGCCTGAGCACCTGTAGGGTGGACGCTGAGGCCCTGTTAGGGCCTGTGGCAGCTTGGGCATCCATAAGGATCGGGCCATGCAGCTCTGTCCTCTGCCGAACTCTGGGAAGTCCATGTACGGACTGGGTCCTCACTGGACCCCAGCCTGGCCTAGTCTGCGGTCCCACTTGGTGGCCCAGATGGACCCCCAGTCTGTCACTGTTGGGCATCTGTGCCATGGTCTGTCCACCCTGCCCTCTCACCTGCCCCCACCCAGGTCACAGCCCACAGGAATCTGTGCCCCAGGCTTGGGGCGCTCCGCCCCCCACCGTGACTTCCTTGCTGGACCCTGCAGGCCTGGGGGCGGGACTGAGAAGATGTTGGGGGCGCACCAGGACAGCCACAGCAGCGGGTGAGCCCTGCCTTGGCCCACTGTGAAGCATCACGGGGGGGGGGGGGGGGGGGGGGGCGGGGAACGCCTTGAGGTTTGCAGTGTTTTGTAGCCGCGGCCCCTGCCAGGCTACACATGGTTTACAAGGACTGGGCACCGGCTTCCAGACAGCTGGCGATTCCTGCTCCCCAGGGGGCTGGGAATCCAGCCTCTGGCTCATGGTCAAACGGGAGACTGAAGGTCTGAGAACAGGGTGCACCAGGGTGCCTGTTGGGAATGCTAGAGCAGCCGGTTCCCCCAGGGGCCAGGCTCAAGACACACCTGCCCAGGTGGCCCAGATGTGGGCCTGTTTTTCCTAGGGGCTGGGCAGGTGAGAGGGCAGGGCGGACAGTGATGCAGATGTCCCAAGAGTGACGGAGGTTGGGGATCCATCTGGCCACTGGCAGAGCCAGGCCGCAGCGTTGGCTGTCCTGGCTGTGGGGGTGGCCATCTCTGGGCCCCTCTGCCAGCATGCAGAGTGTGGAGGCAGCTGCTGGTACGTTGAGCATGGCCAGCTTGGTCCTGGTTGTTTGCTGCCTCTTGGCTGTGTCTTCCGGGACCTGGTCCTTGGTAGTGTATGGTACTCAGACTGCCTGCGGCTCAGCCTCCAGTCATGCCTGCTCGGGGCGACCTATTCCCATTGTTATCGGTGTCTGTGGGACACCCCAGCCTGTCTGTCGTTGGGTGGGTGCCTGGTGATTCCCTCAGCTGTGGTTAACCTGGAGTTAACCACACGCGCTATAGCCCAGGTGTTTCTCACAACTTTCTCTGCCCCCAGGCCAGCATGACGCCTCTCCAGGTAGGAGCTAGAGTTGGGACCTGCATGCCAGGCCCGCCTGCGGCCAGGGCAGCTTCCGCAGGGCCTTGGCCATCCCAGTCTGTCCTGGCTCAGGGCTACTGCACCCAGCCCCCTTCCTGTGCCGGCATTTCCAGTGTTTGGTCTCCTGATGGTGCTGGGCCGGGGACCCGCTGATGTGGTTGGAGCTGCCAGCCAGGCAGGCCCTGAGCACTCTGCCCGTGCCGCCCCTCCCCCCGTTCCAAGGGGGCAGCGGCAGGAGTGCTGCTGGGATTTGCCCTCAAGAAACTGTCTGGGAACAAGAGCCCACTGTGTGCTGGCTACGCTGGACACTGGGCTCTGTGTCCCCTGGGCCGCCCTCCCCCACGCCTGCAGTGGGGGGTCTCTTCAGACCTCATGAACCCCGCTCTCTGGAGGCCCATAGCAGGCTGGGTTGTCACAGGAGGGGTTTAAGAGTGGGTGGGGGCCTCAGGCGAGCTGGTGTCCTGTGGCCCCTCTGACCTCCCAGCCAAGGGGCTGCTTCTTCCAGAAGCCCCCGTCAGCTTGTGCTTTCCTGAAACTACTGTCCACTGCAGCAGTGTCCTGGGCATGGGGAAGCTGCAGGGACAGGCTCCAGGATATTCTACTTGGCTAAGGGGATGCTAGGGAATGGGCGAGAAGCCCCTCCCTGAGCGAAAGATAGTGGTGTGTGAGCATGGTTGGCAAAGGGCCGAGAGAGGTGCTGGGCATGTGTGGGTGGGCCCTGGCTAGGACAGTACCAGCCATGGCCTGCAGGTTCCTGGGGTGCACCTGTCTCTCTCTCTTTGGAAAGTGTGGGGACGACAACTTCGCCAGGGATATGAGCCACCACGCCGCTACAAGCTGTGGGCATGCAGTGGAGGCTGCATAACTTGCCCTGCTTGGATGGCCAGCATCTGGTCCCTGGCCTCCTCCAAGCTCCTGCTGGGTACAGCAGCCCTGTGGGGGATCAGATCACCCCCCCAGGGCACACAGGGCACCCCACAGGCCTGGCATTACTTGAACCCCCGGTCAGTGTGTCAGGCTTGGAGGCTGCCCTACCAGCCATCTCTTCTCCAGCAACAGCATTTTTTGTAGGTTTTTTGGGGTAGCATTGTGGAGTAATGGGGTAAAGCCACCACCTGCGACTGCAGTATCCCATATGTTTGCCCACTGGAGTCTCGGGTGGGGTGGGCGAGATCCTTTATCCGCTGGCTCAATCCCCAAATGAGCTCGGCAGCCAGGGCTGGGCCAGGAACTTCACCGGGGACCCCAAAGGGGCCAGGAACCCCACAGTCTCTGGCCACCCTCCATTGCTTGCTGGGTGCAGCAGCAGAGCAGCTGGCACTGGGCTGGCATTCTGATGTGGAATTGCAGGTGGCTGCTTAGCTGTGGTGTCCACCTGTAGCAGGGGAGAGCTGACCGGTGGCACGTCTTGGCCCTGGACGGGGTGTGTGGGCTGGCCCGGGTCCTCTTAGGGCTGGTCTCAGTTCTCAGTAGGGCGCCTTCTGGTTAGTGGCTGTCTGCCTGAGGACTTGAGGCCCAGCACAGAGACACCCCCGGAGGTGGACGAGGGTGGCCTTGGGCCTGAACCTGCATGCATGCTCCATGGGTTGGGCCTGAATCCTAACCCTGGCTGAGAGCTGCACGCAGCTAGCTGACGAGAGGCACACTGTCAGAGAGGAGACTGAAGGTGCGGAGTTGGCCAGCCCGGAGGGCAGGACCGCTGGGAACTGTGGTCAGTGTCCCGGGCCTTTGCCTGCTGATGCTGCCTCAATTTCCCTTTGTCTCAGCCGTGGAGGGGAAGCGGTGCCTGGGGCCTCTGGGGTTGGTTTTGCTGTCCGCACTGCTCCCCCAGGCTCTGGCCAGAGCCTGAAGTATCTGTGTCCCACATGGAGCAGGTATACAGATGGGCCACAAAGGGGATAGGGCTTGATGTGGAGGCCATGGCTCATGTGACTTGACGCAGCGGTGGTGGCCCCAGTCCAACAATGGCCTCTGCTGTGGGGTCCTTCCACCAGGTGCTCACTGGGAGTCTTCTGAGGGGCACTGCAGAGCAGTCTGGTGTCCACAGCCACAGGTAACATTCCTGCTGGTGGCCTTTCTGTTCCCCCTGTGTGTGGTGTGTGCCATGGTGTTCCAGAGGCTGAGGTTTGCACTAAGAACAGAATGGCTAAGCCCCGAGTTCACAGACTTCGGAGTCACCTCACCCTCAGCCCTCAGCACGCACCTATCACCTGCCTTTTAGTGACTGATTCTCATGATCTGAAATGCGGAGGGAGCCTCGGATCTGAAGTCCCCACCTCTGGGTCTCCTGGCCCCAGGCACATGGCTGCAGGAGGCAGCCGTCCCGCATGCTCTTCACAGGTGCCACTCCCTCACAGGTGTTGTCGTCTGAAAGCTGAAGAAGGGAGAAACTCGTGTCCCCAGCGCTGCTGGACCGCCTCGCTACAGCTCTGAGACTGTCGGAATGAGTGGGACAGATTCCGGGTGTGGGTGCAGCTGTGCCGCGGGATTCTGCCCCTGGGAGCCCTAAGCAGCCAGCTCCGCTGCAGGGTTGGTGCACCCTGACGCTCCCTCCGGCCCCCGGCCCGCAGCCATGAGTGAGGTCCGCCGGGACAGCACAAGCAGTCTGCAGCGCAAGAAGCCCCCCTGGCTGAAGCTGGACATCCCAGCCGCAGCCCCCGCAGAGGAGCCCAGTGTCCTGCAGGTAGGCCCTGGCCTGTGTGGGCTGAGGGTGCATTCTGCACGGCCTCCTCACCATGCCCCTGTCACCCAGCCCCTGCGGCGCCAAGCTTTCCTGAGGAGCGTGAGCATGCCGGCTGAGATCCATCCCCCCTGTGTGTACCACGAGTCCCGACGGCCTGCACTGCAGCGCCAAGCCTCCATCACACAGACCATCCGCAGGTACACCCAGCCCTGGCCATGGGACCCTCGGGGGTGCACGGCCCCTCTCTGCCCCTCTCCTGGGGCTCAGTCTCTCCTTCTCTGTCTCCCTGTGTACCAATGCTCTGGCCCTCAGCAGCCGACAGGTGCGCTTTGGGTGTGTCCACACTCTGCCCCTCTTGGGTTACCAGGCTGCCCGCAGGGCCCTCCCACAGCGCCAGGCTCTTTCCTGGTCCCTGCTCAGGTATCTCATGCAGGTCATGTGTGTGCTGCTGTTCTCTGGCATGTGCATGGCATGTGGCCTTATAGGAGCTGCCCAACTGGCTGGTAGTGCCTGGAGCTCCTCCTGGGGCAGATGCTGACAATGTTTCCATTTGCATGTCCCAGGGCTGCTGCACAGCCCCAGCCCCATGGCCTGAACTGTCGGGACCCTCTCTGGTCTCGATGTCTACCCTGGAGCCCCGCCAGGGCCAGGACCAGGACAGGTAGGAAGCCCTCAGTTGGGCTAGTGGAGTGCTGCCCCTTATTGAGTCCCCCCTGTGCCAGGGGCACCGCTGACTGGTTTGGCGTGAGCAAGGACTCCGACAGCACCCAGAAGTGGCAACGCAAGAGCATCCGTCATTGCAGCCAGCGCTATGGGAAGCTGAAGCCCCAGGTCATCCGGGAGCTGGACCTGCCCAGCCAGGACAACGTGTCGCTGGCCAGCACTGAGACCCCTCCTCCACTCTACGTGGGGCCATGCCAACTGGGCATGCAGAGGGTACGCTTGCTGCCACATCCTGCAGCCCCTCCTCCTCCTGGGGGCTGGGCTGGGAGCCTTGCCAGCTTCAGCAGGGCTGGGCCCTCTGGAGCAGATCTGGTGGTTTGAGAAGGCAGTTTGGGTGGTCGCTGGGAGAGGGATCCCAGGTCCCAGGGAGCAGACAGCCTGAGGTTGCCTGGGGGTGTCAGCAATGGGTGGGCAGGTGTCTTAAGCTGCCCAGGTGGGAAAAGGATTCTGGAGGTGTCGGAGCTGCCCAGGAGTGGTGGGCACCTGTGTGGCTGGGGGAGCTAGCAGCCCTAGAGCCCTAGCATCCTCTTCCCAGCACCCCAGCGCTGCATGTGGCCTCTCGCTCCCCTAGATCATAGACCCCTTGGCCCGTGGCCGGGCTTTCCGTGTGGCCGATGACACTGCCGATGGCCTGAGTGCCCCGCACACCCCCATCACGCCGGGGGCCGCCTCCCTCTGCTCCTTCTCCAGCTCCCGCTCCGGGTTCAACCGGCTCCCGCGGCGGCGCAAGCGTGAGTCGGTGGCCAAGATGAGCTTCCGGGCGGCTGCAGCCCTGGTGAAGGTGGGTGCCTGCCGGGGCAGGGCAGGGTCAGGGACCAGGGCCAGCCGGTCTGTGTTACCTCCTCCTCTTGTTCAGGGCCGCTCTGGGAGGGACGGCACCCTGCGGCGGGCCCAGCGCCGGAGCTTTACGCCAGCCAGCTTCCTGGAAGAGGACACAACCGACTTCCCTGACGAGTTGGATACATCCTTCTTTGCCCGGGTAAGTGGAGGTTGGGTGGCAGCTTCTGACCCTCTTGTCTGTGTGCAGCCTGACCTCTCATGTTTGTTCAGGAAGGGGTCCTCCACGAGGAGCTGTCCACCTATCCGGACGAGGTATTCGAGTCCCCATCGGAGGCAGCGCTGGCTGACTGGGAGAAAGCCGCGGAGCAGGCCGAGCTTACTGGGGGCGCCCTGGGCCGCAGCGAGCTGGAGCGCAGTCACCTGATGCTGTGAGTGGGGTGGCCAGGCAGCAGGGGACCAAGGGTGGGCCGCTCCGGGGTCAGACCACCCACCCATAAGGAGTGACTGTGGTCCTAGGGTTTGGCTGGGATCAATAGGAAAGCAGCAAGTGCCATGGTTACTTCCTGGGGTGCAGAGCCCCTCCTGGGTCCTGCCTCTTTAAACAACTGCTCTGCCCCAAATCCTCGCAGCTGGGCTGGGGACAGGATGGGCGGGGCAGGGACCCTGGGCCAGAAGGTAATGTATGGCCTCCCCTCCAGGCCCTTGGAACGCGGGTGGCGGAAGCAGAGGGATGGCGGCTCTGGAACCGCACAACCAAAAGTGCGGCTTCGGCAGGAGGTAGTAAGCCCACCAGGGCCCAGGCGGGGCCAGCGCATCGCTGTGCCTGTGCGTAAGCTCTTCGCCAGGGAGAAGCGACCCTATGGCCTCGGCATGGTGGGGCGGCTCACTAACCGCACCTATCGGAAGCGCATCGACAGTTATGTCAAGCGGCAGATTGAGGACATGGATGACCACAGGTGGGCCTGGGGGCTGTGGGAGGTGCTGGGCAGGAGGGCAGGGCCCCTGCTGACACTCACTGCCTCTGCACAGGCCCTTCTTCACCTACTGGCTCACCTTCGTGCACTCTCTGGTCACCATTCTTGCTGTGTGCATCTACGGCATCGCGCCTGTTGGTTTCTCCCAGCATGAGACCGTTGACTCGGTGAGCCATACCACCCTGCCGGCCTCAGACCCCCGCCGCCCCATCTACCTCTAAGCTGCTTCTCCTGCGGTGCAGGTGCTGCGGAATCGGGGCGTCTATGAGAATGTGAAGTACGTGCAGCAGGAAAACTTCTGGATTGGGCCCAGCTCGGTGAGGGCACGGCCTGCAGAAGGGCCCAGGAACTGCGGGTGGTGTGTGCCCTGGCACCCATGGTTTCACATGTCTCTCTCCCACAGGAGGCCCTCATTCACTTGGGCGCCAAGTTCTCACCCTGCATGCGCCAGGACCCACAGGTGCACAGCTTTATTCGCGCTGCGCGGGAGCGTGAGAAGCACTCAGCGTGCTGTGTGCGCAACGACCGCTCGGGCTGCGTGCAGACTTCAGAGGAAGAGTGCTCGGTGTGTCCCTGGTCCCCACAGGGCTCCCTAAGTTCAGACCGTGATAGACCCACCTGAGTTAGCCTGCACTGGACCTGTCACACAAATCCCTGTGGATTGCTGTGGGAGAGCAGAGGGGTCCTGCCACTCCCCAAATGGTCACAGCACAGGAGCTGGGGACTTGGTTGGTGTCTCCCATGTGGGTGTGCCATCTTGCTCTGCTTTCCCAGGCTGGAATGGGAGCAGAGCTGCAGAAGTTTGAGCTGGTGCTCCGACGTGGGTTACTGACTCAGCTGGCTGTGCACGCCGCCAGCCTGACTTGGGTTTTGGTTTTCCTACGTTGGCATACTCTGGGTGCTTCCTGTTTGCGTGTGTGTCTTCGCATTGCCTTTTTTTTTTTTTTTTAAAGATTTTTTTGTTTTGATTGGAAAGTCAAAAGTTTGTAGAAAGTAGATTAAGATCTTCCATCTGCTGGCTCATCCCCAACTAGCTGCTGTACCAGGGGCAGGGCTAGGCTGAAGCCAGGAGCTGGGCCCTAAGAGGGAGTGAGAACTCACCCCAGTGCTGGGAAATGGGGTTAGGATTAGGGTATTACGCGCAGCCTAACACCCTGTGCCACAATGCTCATCCCCAAAAAGCTTCATAGAAGATTCAGCTAGGTTTTTTTTTTAAGATTCATTTCTTTTTATTGGAAAGGCAGATACAGAGAGAAGGAGAGGGAAAAATCTTCCATCTGCTGGTTCACTCCCCAAATGGTTGCAGTGGCTGGAGCTCAGCTGATCTGAAGCCAAGAGCTTCTTCCAGGTCTTCCATGCGGCGCAGGGTCCCGGGCTTTGGGCTGTCTTCCATTGCTTTCCCAGGCCATAGGCAGGGAGCTGGATGGGAAGAGGAGCAGCTGGGACATGAACTAGTACACATGAGATCCTGGCAGATGCAAGGCTAGGAGTTAGCTGCTAGGCCACCGTGCCAGGCCCACACCCAAGCTTTTATCACATCAGCACACAGGGCACTTAATGAATTAATGGAAACGTAAGAGATCTTTTTGGTGCAAAAAATTGGAAAATGGCAAAAATAGTTTTTTTTTTAATTTACTTGAAAAACAGTTATCTTCCATTCTCTTGTTCACTCCCTAAGTGGCTCCACAGCAACAGCCAGTGCTGGACCAGGCCGAGGCCAAGAGCCAGGAACTTCATCCTGGTCTTCCATTGTGCCAAGCAGTTGGACCATCCTCTACTGCCTTCCCAGGGGCATTGGTAGAGAGCTGGGTGGGAAGCGGAGCAGCTGGGCAGGACTGGATCTGCTGCTGGCATTCCAGGTGGCAGCTCAGCACGCTGTGCCACAACCCAGCCCAGGCCCTTTTTATAACATAAACCTCCCAGGGACCTAGAGGATTCATCTGCAGCTTCATGAATAGGAATTGTGCTGCTCAGCCCCTGGTTCCAGG
This sequence comes from Ochotona princeps, assembly GCF_030435755.1. Taxonomy (NCBI): domain Eukaryota; kingdom Metazoa; phylum Chordata; class Mammalia; order Lagomorpha; family Ochotonidae; genus Ochotona; species Ochotona princeps. The sequence continues at coordinate 7,826,994 of NC_080855.1, read as the reverse complement.
ATCTCCCACACCACACAGGCCCTCTAGGGTTGTCCACCCAGAGGGAGATTGTCTGCACTCTGTCCTGGGCCCAATGTTGCAAGGGCTGGGCTCTGAACCCTAGTCTCCCCACAGTCCACCCTGGCCGTATGGGTGAAGTGGCCTGTTCATCCCAGTGCACCTGACCTTGCTGGCCACAAGAGGCTGTTTGGTTCTGTCTGCCACCAGGACCCCAGGTGGGTCTATTGGGCTCTTGCTGGGGGCTTGCTGGGGAGGCTGCAGGGTTCCCCCTGTTGTGGTGGGTTGGGAGGGAGGGGGCAATGACAGGGTCTGACCACACGCTAGCCTCATGCAGGGTGTGTGATGAGCCCTCCTCTGAGGACCCCCACGAGTGGCCAGAAGATATCACCAAATGGCCGGTGAGCTGGGGTGCTGGCTGTGGGGAGGAAGCTGTATGCCGCCAGTTCATGGCAGAGACTGCCCCCTCAGGTCTCTGTGCTCTAGGAGGTCTGAGGCTGACTCCATGCTGACAAGCAGCCCGGGCGAGGCTCAGGGGTGGGGGTCAGGGACACCTTATTTCTCCCTACTTGCCCACACACATGTGGTGAGGCCATGGTTTAAGGGAGCCCCTGACCTAGCTTACTCCTATCTCTGACCCAGATCTGCACCAAGAGCAGTGCGGGCAACCACACCAACCACCCCCACATGGACTGTGTTCTAACAGGCCGGCCCTGCTGCATCGGTACCAAGGGCAGGTGAGTGTTTGTGTGTGTGTGTGTGTGTGCACACCAAGGGCAGGTGTGTATATGTGGGGAGGGTTGTGCACCTTGGGCTTTCAAGGTCATTGCACACTCTCCTCCCAATCCCGAGACCATCCTGGATAGCACAGGATATGGGCCAGGAGTCCAGACTGCTCTCAGGGCTGCAGCCAGGCCTGGCTGCCCCAACATGGGGCTCACCTTACCCCAGACCCTGGCCTGACCTCCAGGTGCGAGATCACCTCCCGAGAGTACTGTGACTTCATGAGGGGCTACTTTCACGAGGAGGCCACACTGTGCTCCCAGGTAGGCCCAGGGAGTGCCCAGAGAGCGCCCCGCCTCCCCGCCCCTGGGCACCGACAGTCACTCTCTGCAGGTGCACTGCATGGACGACGTGTGTGGGCTCCTCCCCTTCCTGAACCCCGAGGTGCCCGACCAGTTCTACCGGCTGTGGCTGTCCCTCTTTCTGCACGCTGGGCAAGTGATGTTGGGCCAAGTGGGTGGTCCTGGACCCCAAGAGCGGGTGGCTGCCTCCCTGCTGAGTGCTCCCTCCCCACCCCCCACAGGATCCTGCACTGCCTGGTGTCTGTCTGCTTCCAGATGACAGTCCTGCGGGACCTAGAGAAGCTGGCGGGCTGGCACCGCATCGCCATCATCTACTTACTGAGTGGCATCACTGGCAACCTGGCCAGTGCCATCTTCCTGCCGTACAGGGCAGAGGTAAGCTGCCCTCCCCACAGCCCCGGGTTGGGCTGGGGCCGCTGCCCTGTGGGCTCATGGGCCCTGTCCCTGCCCCCAGGTGGGCCCGGCCGGCTCCCAGTTTGGCATCCTGGCCTGCCTCTTCGTGGAGCTCTTCCAGAGCTGGCAGATCCTGGCGCGGCCCTGGCGGGCTTTCTTCAAGCTTTTGGCCGTGGTGCTCTTCCTCTTCGCCTTCGGGCTGCTGCCCTGGATTGACAACTTCGCCCACATCTCAGGCTTCATCAGCGGCCTCTTCCTCTCCTTTGCCTTCCTGCCTTACATCAGTTTCGGCAAGTTTGACCTGTACCGCAAGCGCTGCCAGATCATCATCTTCCAGGCCGTGTTCCTGGGGCTCCTGGCCGGCCTGGTAGTTCTCTTCTACGTCTACCCAGTGCGCTGTGAGTGGTGCGAGGCCCTCACCTGCATCCCCTTCACCGACAAGTTCTGCGAGAAGTATGAGCTGGACGCACAGCTGCACTGACTGCTGGAACCCGCGGCAGCATAGTCTGTGTGGCCAATAAATGTACCGGGAGCGTTTTAGCTGCCACCAACTCAACCCCCACTGTCTCCTTCCGGGTTCCTGGGCAGGACCGTGGGAGCCTCCTGCAAGGCCCTGGCCTCACTCCATACCCAGAATGGGCAGCCAGTCACCTCTCAGTGATGCCCTCAGCACCCACTCCTTGGAGGGACTGGGGCTTTAACCCGGCAGCTTGGGCTTCTACCCGCTGCTGCTTCTCCCTGACAGAGGAAGGGTCCAGCGATAGCCATGTGGCCTCTCCCCTACACACTCAGGAGGCAAATGCAGCTGGCTGCTGTGGAGACAGGGGCGACAGGATTGGCCAGTAGCAGCTTTTTGCTTTCAGCTCCCGCTGAGGGGTGCACCTACTTCCCTAACCACAGGGCTGTGGCTTCTCACCTTCTTTTTCAAAATATTTATTTTATTTTGAATAGCATAGTTACAAAGTGAGAGAGAGAATTCTGTGTGCCAGTTCACTTCCCAAATCCAAAGTAGCTATGATGGCTGCACCCGAGCTGATCAGGAGCCAGGAGCTCTGGGTCTCCCACATGGGTGCAGGGTCCAAAGGTTTTAGGCCGTCCTCTATTGCTTTCCCAGGCCACAAGCAGGGAGCTGGATGGGCAGTGGAGCAGCCAGGACTTGAACTAGTACCCACATGGGATGCTGGTACCACAAGTGGATTATCAGTGTGCTATGCCACGACGCTGGTCAAGGCTTTTCACATCCTAAATGCCACAGCAAACGGCCAGGACCTACAGCCCCGGGGGTCCCTGCTGTGCGACTGGGCACAGCTCCACGAGGCCACGGCACAGCCTCTCGACCAGCGAATGGGGAGGTCTCTGTGTTGAGGCTCACTTCTGCCTCAGCTTCTTGATGAAGGACACCTCATCCCGGTTGCGGATGCCATAGCTGAAAGTGGAACAGGAGCAGTACCTGGCACCCCGCCCAAGGCGTGCATGAGGGTGGAGGTGGGTGAAAACCAGCGGGGCCCCCTCACCCTTGGGACCCCCCAGAGCTTCCTGCAGGATGGGAAGCAGGCTTACTCGCGGAGCTTCTTTTGGTCCTCTGCGAGCTTCTCCCCTGCGGAGGTCAGGTGGTACGTCCTCCACACGTAGGACCTGCAGCAGGGAACAGGGTGCTAGGGGAGCTACCTACCCGGAGAGGCCACAGGGCCTGGGGCAGCGTCTCCCCATGGGCTCTAGGGACCAGCAGCTGGTGGGAGCCCGCTCACCAGCTGATGTGCTGGACGCCCCCTTCGCGCTCTTGCTTGAGCTGCACGTGTCTCTGGATGGCCTTCTTGAGGTCGAGGACAGTGGCGTTCTGCACCACAACCACAGCTGCAGGCGACACAGGCTGTGGTGGGATACCCCTCCAACACCACACTCCTTGTACCCCAACCCCACCCCCGGGATGCTCCCTAAGCCCAAACACCCCACCCCCTGCACGCTCCCTGCACCCCCAACAGCCTGGTCACAGCCCGGCCCGCTGGTAGCACTCACGCATGACCTCGCCATCCATCTTACACACTCGGACTGTCATTGCTTGGCCATATTCCAGGGCAATCTGGGAATTGACCTCCTCCAGAGTTACCTAGCAACCACCGGGGGATGTGTGTGAGGGCCTGGCCTGCCTCCGCCCTCTGTAGGAAAGGGGCATGTGGGCAGGGGCACGGGGCATGTAGGCAGGGGCACTGGGCAGGTGGGCAGAGGCAGGTGGGCTCAGCCCTCGGAGGCTGCCAGGCTGACCCGCGGCCCCGGCGGCTCTCTGATCGGTGCCCAGGGCCGTCTGACGCTCCCGGCCTGACCTGGATCGGCAGGTCGCAGAGCAGCGGGTCCTGCACCACCATGGCCAGGCCCTCCTGGAACACGTCCATCGCCTCCGAATGCGGCAGCGCCTCCTCCTCGTCCTCGTCCTCGACCTCGGGCCCCGCGGCCGCCGGCGCCTCCAGGGTTACGGATGGGGTCGCGGGCTTAGGGTGAAAGGTTACGGATGGGGTCGCGGGCTTAAGGTGAAGGGTCACCGGTAGTTTAGGGTCTCCAGCCGCCGCCGCCACTCCATGCCTGGGAAGAGGGACGCGCTCAGGCGCGTCTGCATGAGGGCGCCCAGCCATTGGCGCTTCGGGGGGAGGGACAGCTGCGGCGGCCAATGAGAAATGCGAGCCGGTCGGCCGCAGGGCCGCCTGCGCGCGCAAGGTCGGGTCTGTGGATTGGCGGCTGCCGGCGCGAAGGGCTTCCGGCAGGGGAGGGGGAGCTTCCGGCGGCCGGCGTCATGCTGCTGTTCTGCCCGGGCTGCGGGAACGGGCTCATCGTGGAGGAGGGACAGCACTGCCACCGCTTTGCCTGCAACACCTGCCCCTACGTGCACAACATCACGCGCAAGGTGGGCCCCTTGTTCCGGGGGCGCCCTGGTTCTCGCCTGGGGGAGCGTCCCGTCCTCGGCTGCGCCCTGCGGAGCTGTGACCCGGTCCCCGGTCCCTGGTCCGGGATCCGCTGCTCGGGGTCCCCGGTCCTGCTGCTCGGGGTCCCCTGTCCTGATCTCTGGGTCCCCTGTCCTCTCGGGGTCCCCGGTCCAGGATCCCTGAGCCCGGGAGGCCCCGGGGCAGTGCTGTGCACCTGTTCGAAGCTGAGAATTTGTGTGTGTCTGCCAGGTGACCAGTCGGAAGTACCCGAAGCTGAAAGAAGTGGACGATGTGCTCGGGGGGGCCGCTGCCTGGGAGAACGTGGACTCCACAGCAGGTGAGGGGTGGCCTGGGCTGACGGGTCGGCTCGGGGGTGTCCGCCAGTGTTCTCTGGACGCCCTGAGGAGCAGGGCTCTGCTTCTGGTTGGGGACCTTGGCAGAGTTAGAGGGAGACGTAGAGAGACCCAGAGTCTGGGTCACTCCCCAAGTGCCCCCGAGCCCGGGGCTGGACAGGCCATCTGGGGGCCCGCCACGTACCCCTCCTCTGGGACGTGTCAGCAGATGGGCCCCAGTGTGGGGTGCCGGTGCCCACCAGAGGCTGCTACCCTGTGTTGCAGCGAGGTCCCCCAGGAGCAGACCTTCATGGAAGTGAGCCTGTGGGCCTAGCTGCCGGTCATGTAGCACCAGGCAGGAAGGCTGAGGCCAAGGCCCTCAGCGCAGTCACAGGGGTCAAGTTCACAGAACTATGGAGAAACAGTTAGTAGAGTCTATTTTAGTACATTTTTTTTAGCAGTATGTGGGACTGCATATTATATGTGAAAAATGCATAGATTTGATGATTCTTTTTGGTACTGAACTCAAATTTTTTTAAAGATTTATTTTATTTATTGTACAGTCAAATATACAGAGAGGAGAGACAGAGAGGAAGATCTTCTGTCTGATGGTTCACTCCCCAAGCAGCCACAAAGGCTGGAGCTGAGCCAATCCGAAGCCATGAGCCAGGAGCTCTTCCGGGTCTCCCACACAGGTGCAGCGTCCCAAGGCTTAGGGCCGTCCTCGACTGCTTTCCCAGGCCACAAGCAGGGAGCTGGATGGGAGGTGGAGCTGCCGGGATTAGAACTGGTGCCCATATAGGATTTTGGCACGTTCAAGGCGAGGACTTCAACCGCTATGCTATTGCACTGGGCCCTAAACTGATAATTTTAAGATTTATGTATGTGAAAGACAGGCAGGGAGAGAAAGGGAGCTGTTTGCTGTGCTTGCTCACTCCACCAAAGGATGCAGTGTGTGGAGCTGGGCTGGTCCAAAGTCAGGAGTCAGGAGCTTCTTCAGATGTCCCACGTGGGTGCAGGGGTGCTTGGCTGTCCTCCATCGCTTCTTAAGGAGCTGCATCCGAGGAGGTGCAGCCAGGACTCGAACCAGCCCCCATGTGGGAGGCTTAGCATGCTATGGCCCCTGTTGCACGCTGTTACATTTAGAAGCAGTGATGCAGCAGCCTCACACTCTGCCAAGTCATTCTGTCTCCAGAAGCCCTGATTTCCGAGGCTAGCCCTCACCGTCCGTGTTGGCACTAGCTTTCTCTGCTTAAGAGTTCTTGGGCTCGGCGGCATGGCCTAGTGGCTAGGGTCCTCGCCTTGATCCCATATGGCCGCTGGTTCTAATCCCGGCAGCTCCACTTCCTCTCTGTCTCTCCTCCTCTCAGTATATCTGACTTTGTAATACAAATAAAATAAATCTTAAAAAAAAAAAAAAAAAATTAAAGTGGAAACATTTAAAAAAAAAAAAAAAAGAGTTCTTGAGAAGGTATGGGGGAGGGGTGTGGGTTGCGTGTGCCAGTCATGGTCACCCGCCCGGGAGACCTGGGTGAGCCTTGGGCTTCTGGGCACTTGAGGAGGGAACTAAACGGATGGAGGAGCTCCAGGATTTTGTACATTTCACATAATAACAGAAAATAATTTCATTGAACACAAAATTTTTGGAAATGTATATGGAGAAATGGAATTAAAAAATAAGTTGATTCAGATGGAAAAAGTTTGAATGTCTTGTGTAGTTTTTTCATAATGAAGACTCTGCAGTAAAGCTGCTGAGGACTGCTTACCTTGTCTCAAGTGTTACAGCCATGAAACTCCATTAGAGATTAGCTTGTATGTTATTTCTCTGATCAGAGGAAAGTGGAAGCCAGAGGGCAGGAGGAGTGTTCCAGGTCACACTCGGCCAGTCCTTTTGCTGTGAAGGAAACCACTTACTAAGTGTCTCCAAGTGACTTATTCATTTGAAAGTGTGCTGGGTGGGGGTGGGGTGCAGCTGAGATGGGAGACTCCTCCATCCGCTGGTTCTTTCACCAAACTGCTGTGGCAGCCAAGGCTGGGCCAGGCCAAAGCCAGGACCTGGATCTCCACCCGGTCTTCCACACATGCCCAGATGCTCACAGCGTTCTCTCGGCTCCTGGGCACACCTCAGGGAGCTGGGGCACAGCTGGAAGCAGCACTCATTATGTAATGTGGTTCACTTGTTGGTTGTTCTTCTTGCCAGAGCCGTGTCCAAAGTGTGAGCATCCTCGTGCTTACTTCATGCAAATTCAGACGCGCTCCGCCGATGAGCCAATGACGACCTTCTACAAGTGCTGCAGTGCCCAGTGCGGGCACCGCTGGAGGGACTAGGCCGTGCTGCTGTCGCTGGACTGCTAGCCGGGAATGCCGGTGTGGCGGGCGCCCTTGTGTGAGAGCAGGACCCCAGCTCTTGCTGTTAGCTTTGTCTGTCCTGCAGCACGCTCCTTAGCATAGTGTCACATGTTAGATTCCAAGCGTATTTAATCAAGATTTATTTGGCATCTTTCTCAGAAAAGGGAAGTCTAAAACTGCCTTTCCACAAAGCTTAAGCAAGAGCAGTCACCTTGTCTGACCGTGTGAACAGCATGAACTCCAAGTTCTTCATTTCTGTTCTTATTTTTGACCCTTCCTCAGTTGCAATAAATGTATTAGGTTCCATGTGTATTTATACTTTTTGTGTCAATAGCTTAATATTTATTTGGTCATTTGTTTGTTTGTTAATCTTTTCTTTTTTTTTTTTTTAAAGATTTATTTTATTACAAAGTCACATATACAGAGAGGAGGAGAGACAGAGAGGAAGATCTTCCATCCAATGTTTCACTCCCCAAGTGAGCACAATGGCCGGTGCTATGCCAATCCGAAGCCAGGAACCAGGAACCTCTTCCAGGTCTCCCACGCGGGTGCAGGGTCCCAGGGCTTTGGGCCGTCCTCGACTGCTTTCCCAGGCCACAAGCAGGGAGCTGGATGGGAAGTGGAGCTGTCAGGATTAGAACTGGTGCCCATATAGGATCCTGGCGCATTCAAGGCGGGGACTTTAGCTACTAGGCCACGCCGCCGGGCCCCTGTTTGTTTGAAAGACAGAGAGGGAGATGGGAGGTGGCTGCAGCAGCCAAGTTTGGGTCGGCGGAGGCCAGATTCCATCGTAATCTCCCATGTGGAGGCAGGACTGTGGTTTCTTGGGCTGTGTTTTGCTGCCATCACAGCTAACAGGAAGCTAAATCTGAGGCATAGCAATTGGGGCTTGAAGTGGCACTTGTGCCAGAAGCTGTAGCTTAACCAACTGTGCCCCCACACAGGTCCTGGGGACACAGGTGTTGGGGACGGCCAGTGGGGTGGATGTCAGTTCGAGTTCCAGCTCCCTGCTTGTGGCCCGGGAAAGCAGTGGAGGACAGCCCAAAGCCTGGGACCCTGCACCGCGTGGAAGACCCAGAAGAAACTCCTGGCTTAGCAGGAAGCTCCAACAGTGGAGACTGCGAGCCGGTGCCGGTCCTATGGCAGGCATTTGGGGTGTGATTCAGCAGGTGGAGGATCTTTATCTTTCTCTCTCTCTGACTCTCTTGCGCAAAATAAATAAATCTTAGAAAAATAAAAGAGCACTTAGAGTAACTAGGGACCATTACTGTACATAACTCGTTACCCCCTGGTGTGTCGGGGAAGTTGACTCTCAGGCTCAGGTCTCTGTAGTTCACTGGCTTGGAGGGGAGTATCTGGTGTCACACAAGGCCCAGGCAGAAGCTTTGCCTGATGCCTTACCTTACCTACCCTGTACATCCCTTCAGGAATGAATTTTCACTTTCTGCTTTGCTGCAGGTTTTACTGCAACTCAGGGTAGCCGATTGCTCTGAGTCAGTTGTTCTGTGGAGACTGCCTGGAGGGGAATTGTGGATCACATCCCGGCTCAGCATGTGCAAGCAGCAGGCTCCTTGCAACTTGGCGCAGGCTCAGCTGAAACCTGTTGGAAGAGTGAGCGTTGCTGCCGGGGGCTGCTGTGGCTGTCATCGGCCTCTGTGGTGCCTCAGGTGCCTGAAGGCTGCATTCCTTCCCAGGTGGTCTTTGGTTCTGTCCTTGTTTGCTTCACCTGAAGCACTTGAGCAAGTCTCAGTCGTGTCTGGTCCGCATTGTATCTGAATCTGTTAGGTGCTTTCTGCGGGCTCGACTCCACCTCTACCCAAAGACCAGGGCAGCTCTGGCCTCTGGAGCCTTTGCCCCTGTGTCTGTGTGTCCTATGGCCGGCAGGTGGCAAGGGCCCCTGTGGGGGTTTCCCTGGAGGCCCAGTGCCCCTGGTGGGGTGTGGAGCTGTGTGGAGCACGCATCTCCTGGGCGCCTCTGCCCTCTGCATCTTTCTGTAGCTTTTTGTTTGTTTCTTGTTTTAGATTCTTACTTATTTACTTGAAAGAGTTACGGAGACAGGAAGGCTCTCTTTGTCTCTGTAAATTTGTGTTTCCCAAAATAATAAAATAAGTCTTAGGGACTAGGCCCAGCATCATGGCTCAATTTGCTAATACTCCCTTTTTAGCCACTGAGATTCCATTTGGGCTCTGGTTCATGTCCCTGCGGCCCCACTTCCCATCCAGCTCACTGCTTGTGGCTTGAGGTAGCGGTCGAAGACGGTCTACCCCCATAGCGTGGGAGACCCAGAAGCTCCTAGCTCCTGGCTTCAGATTGGCTAGGCTCCGGCCGTTGCAGCCTCATGGTTAGTGAGTCAGCAGATGGAAGATCTTCCTCTCTGTCTCTCCCCCTTCTGTATATTTGTCTTTCCAATAAAAATGAATAAATCTTAAAAAAAAAAAAAAGCATGGGCCGCTGCACCTGCATGGGAGACCTTGAGGAAGCTCCTGACTTTGAATTGATTTCCCTGTGAACATTTGGGGAATAAACCAGTGACTGGAAGATCTTCCTGTCTCTCAGTATTCCTTTCCAATAAATAGAGAAAGACCTGTCATCTGGTTCACTCCCCAAGTGGCCACGGTAGACAGGTCTAGGCCCTGAGTTTTCTGCTGTCTTCCATGCCAGTGCAGGGGCCCAAGCTCCTGAGCCATCTGCTGCTTGTCGCAGGCTGTTAGTGGGGAGCCGGGTCAGAAGCTGAGCAGCAGGACACAGACCAGTGATGGACTGGGTGGTGACAGCAGAGCCCATGCCTGTTCCAGCTCCACCATAATGCTGGCCCCACGAGGCTGCCACAGCCTGAAGCCAGGATGCAGGCACTCTGGCTCTCCGACAAGCGTGGGTGGTGTCCTAGTGCTTGGGCCCTGCTTCTCTGGCCTCTAGGCTGTGTTAGTAGGGAGCCTGACCCTGGGATGCCCACTTCATAATGGTGGCCTGTGCCGGAGTGCTGGCCCCTGTGCTGTGCACTCTAGCTGGCCATTTGTCATGCATTGAGCCTGGAATTCCTGCATTTAAGCGTGACAACAAAACTAGCATGAATTTCCTCTTTATTTTATTATATTTTTTTAAAGATTTATTTATTTTTATTGGAAGTCAGATATACAGAGAGGAGGAGAGACAGAGGAAGATCTCCGGTCCAAAGTCACTGCAATGGCCGGAGCTGAGCTGATCCAAAGCCAGGAGCCAGGAGCCTCCTCAGGGCTTGCAGGATCCCAAGGCTTTGAGCCGTCCTCGACTGCTTTCCTGGGCCACAAGCAGGGAGCTGGAAGTGAAGCAGGGCAGGACATGAACTGGCACCCATATGGGAACCTAACACATACAAGGCAAGGATTTAGCCACTATGCTATCATACTAAGCTCTACTTTTAATTTTAATTTTTTTTGACATTTTAACTGAGAAAGCTTATTTTTTTAAAGATTTATTTGAGATACAGAGTTATAAAGGGAGAGGCAGATCTATACTATGATTGCCCAGACAGCTGGCTGCAGTGGCTGGGGCTGGACCAGGCGGGACCCTTGCGCCTCCGGCTTCTCAGGTCCCCCCTTTGGTGGTTGAGCCCTGGGGCTGACAGCTGCTCTGCTGGGTGAGTTAGCAGGGAGTGGGCTCAGCAGTGCAGGAGCTGGGTCTTGAACTGGTGCTATCAGGATGCCAGCACTGCAGGCAGTGGCTTAAGCTGATGCACAGCACCATACATCTTGGCTTATCGTGTCAGATGGCAACACTGTATTCTGACACACTTTGTGTTCATGCATGTGAAGAAGCTTCCAGGCTGCTGGAGAGTGGGCTGTGTTAGCCTGCTTCTTGATACATTAGCCAATAACTCCCAGTTTGGAGCTTGGAGGGTTGGGGCCACAGTGTGAGCCCCTGTCCAGTGGTGTGGGAGGTGTGCCCTTGGGACAGCACTCTGTCTGTTTGCACTGAGCTGCTGGCAGCTGACTGACCTTGGCTGCACCTGTTTATGGTTCCCAGGTCATCTGGAGTAGCGGTGAGGCACCAGGGTTGTCCACACAAGTGTATGCCGTGTTGTCCACTCCTGGGTGGTGTTACAAGCAGTGGTCGGGCCTGGCAGCGTGGCCTAGTGGCTAAAAGTCCCCGCCTTGAACGTCCCGGGATCCCATATGGGCGCTGGTTCTAATCCCGGCAGCTCCACTTCCCATCCAGCTCCCTGCTTGTGGCCTGGGAAAGCAGTTGAGGACGGCCCAATGCATTGGGACCCTGCACCTGCGTGGGGGACCTGGAGGAGGTTCCAGGTTCCCGGCTTTGGATTGGCGCGCACTGGCCCGTTGCGGCTCACTTGGGGAGTGAATCATCAGACGGAAGATCTTCCTCTCTGTCTCTCCCCCTCTCTGTATATCTGACTTTGTAATAAAATAAAATAAATCTTTTTTTTAAAAAAAAGCAGTGGTCTACTGCTTTTAACTTAGCAATGTTGGCGTCCATAGTGTGGATGGTGAGGATAGCAGGGAAGGGTAACTCCACTGAGCGCACAAGTGTGTGCGTATGATGGTTTAGGTGAGGCCAAGCTGATGAAAATGGATGTAAAACACTTGCTTGAAAGGAGGAGTGAGAGGGAGGGAGGTGGATTAAGCAAGTGACCGTTTGCTGGGTCACTCCCCAGAGGCCAGAGTGTCTGGGGCCCGTGTGACCCAAAGCTCAGAGCCCAGGCCTCCATTCGCGTCTCCCTCTCAATCTTGGGCACATTCCAGACACATTCTGGGCATATCAGCCTTACTTAAAGACAGAGAAATAGACAGAGAGCTTCCATTGGTTAGTTCACTCTCACAAATTTCTGCAACAGGCAGAGCTGGGCCAGCCCAAGCCAGGAGCCAGAAGTGCAAATCGGGTTTCCCAGTGCGTGAGGAATGCAGGTACCTGACTCTCAGCTGGTCTCCCACATAGTGCCAGGACCCAGACTGCCTGTGGGAAGGTGGACTCAGGAAGGGAGCAGGTTTGGACCCTGGCCCTCCGGTGTGGGATGTATGCCTCCCAAGTGATGTCCCCATGCTGTGCCATGTTGCTGTCTGTAATTAGAAGGAATAGGTTGACCCTGCTCATTGCTTGAGGAGTGGCTTCGTTTCTTCATGGTCCCTGTTGTTATCACATGCCAGGGAGCACAGCATACCCCGAATAGCAACTGCATGCTGTTGGACCCACAGGTTCACACACATACTGAAATATGCCCTTATTTGGTTTACATATGTAAAAAGATGCTTATCTTGGCTAATAATCAAGGAAGTGCAAATTAAAATAGCCCTGAAACAGATAGGCAGAGATGAAAAGGAGTGATAGTGTTGGCTGCTGGTGAGAACGAGGGCCCCTCTGTGACTGTTCTCAGGGCTCCAGGGCACAGTGCTGGTCAAGGCCTCCCCCTGTACCCTGTAACCCTTTCCACAGAGGCCAGAGGGCGATGCTTGTTATGGGGCTTGGGAGTGTCTGTGCCAATCTACAGAGCTGTCACACACAGGCAGAGGCTGCAGAGCCAATGGCACAGCTGGGTCCATTCAAAGCATGCGCTGGTTTGAAGGAGCTTCAGAAGTGGCCTGTGGTCGGGTGTTGCCTGCGTCCTGTGCTGGACTTCCTGTTGGAGTGTTGGCCACCCCAGCTGCTCAGCTTGCGGGCCAGCTCCCTGTGCCTGGGTGATGGTGCATGTGCTTCAGAGGCGGAAAACTCAGATACATCTGTTGATTTATTTGATAGGTAAAAAGACACAGAAATCTTGCATGTTCTGGTTCACTCACTAAATGTTTGCAAAAGCTGGAGCTGGGACATGCAAAAACCAGGAGCCAGCAGCTTCCTCTGGGTCTCCCACGTGGGTGCAGAGGCCCGAGGACTTGGGTTGTCCCTGCTGTTTTCCCAGGCCATCCACAGGGAGCTGGATCGTAAGTGGAGCATCTGGGGCTGGAACTGGTGCCCATATGGGATGCTGGCATGGGCATTAGGTGGTGGCTTAACCTGATATGCCACAATAGCAGTGCCTCAAGTGGAGTTCTTTGTTCCTTGTTGTGGCCTGGCCTGGCTAGTGTGGCCATTTGGTGAGTGAATCAGTGGATGGAAGATCTCTCGCTGCCCTCTCTCTGGCTTCTTCCTGCCTGTGTCTCCCGTCTCCCCTTTCTCTCTTCTCTACTGCTCTCTGTAACTCTGCCTTTAATTAAAAAAAAAAAAAAAGATTTATTTTTAGTGGAAAAGCAGATTAGATTTATGGACAGGATAGGCAGATCGTCCATTTGGTGGTTCACTCCCCACATGGCCACAACTTCCAGAGCTGAGCTGATCCAAAGCCAGGAGCTTCTCCAAGGTCACCCATGTGGGTGGAGGCTCCCAAGGCTTTGGGCCGTCCTCTACTGCTTTCCTGGGCCACAAGCAGGAAGCTGGATGGGAAGTGGAGTTGCCGGGACTTCCCATGCCCATATGGGATCCCAGTGTTCGCAAGGTAAGGATTTAGCCACTGAGTCATTGTGCTAATTCATCAGTTAAAATCATTTGCCTGGGAGAAGTGGTGCCTCATTTCTCATGGAAACTACAGTAGACCAATGTGGCTTTTGGTGGCTTCTATTTAGAACATTTCCTCTGTGTTGTTTTTGAGTTTAACTCAGCTGACAGTAGGAGAACCTGCACCCATGGCCTTGGAAGAGTCCTGCCCAGCATGCCCCTGCCCAAGGGCCTGGGGTCCCGGGCTCATAGTGCATGCCGGTGAGTATGATGGGGAATGCGCATCCTTCCACTACATAGTTCCCTGCTGACGGTTGGTGCTAAGCTCCCCACCAAGAGCAGCCATGTGAGGCGCTTGTGGTTTCAGCTGTGGGCGCCCGAGCCTTCCCTGCAGAGCTCACGTCACTGCCTGCTCTGTTATCTCCTGGATCAGCCCCCAGGTCTTTGCCGTGCAGACTGTCTCCTGTTCAGGAGTGCCTCGATGGGAGCTGCGGATGCATCCGGAAGGTGAGTCTGCTGTGGGCTTCCTGCCATCTGCTCTGCACGGGACTTGAGGCGGCAGAAGCATCCTACGGAGGGCTAGACAGCATCTGGATCTCATCTCGCCTGATGTCCCACCTTTGGGCGTCTCAGAGATGGCAGGACTTTGAGTGTTACCTGCAGGGCTATGGGTGCGCTGTGGCCAGGGTGGCCTGCTCCGCCTGGTCGCAGGGAGAGCACTGAGCCAGTGAGGTAGGCCCCGCCTCTCTCCATGACTTCGTGGGGACACCAGTGAACGGGTCTTCTTGGCTGTGACCAACATGAGGTGGAGCCCCTAGGCCCTGGCTACGGGCCAAGCCCCTCCGAGTCCCCAGGTGTCTGGGGGCGCTCCAGGGCAGAAGAGGAGCTGGGAGAAAGGACATCACCCATTGGAGTTGTGGGTGGGAATCCAAAATGGAGAATCAACTCAACCAGGCTGGGGCAGGAATGTCACCCTCTCAGGGTCCCGGGATCTGCTCCTGAGGGTGAGGGCTCCCCTCCCTGGCCCTGTTCCCTCTTCCTGTGACTCATGCAGTTGTGGGCCCAGACATTAGCTAAGCCACAGGCGGTCAAGGGTAAGTATTCTCCCAGGCCCCTGTGGGAGCATTGACACCATCCAGAGGCAGGGTGCCCGTGTGGGGAGGCCAGTGGGGTGGAGGCTGGGAAGGCAAGGAGCACAGTGCCAGGCAGGCAGTGAGCCCCCATCATCATCAGATGAAAGTGTTCCTGTGTGGGGAGGCCTGAGGGTTGGGGATGCAGTGCCAGGCAGGCAGTGACCCCCAACATCACCGGCTGCAAGGGTGCCTATGTGGGGAGGCCTGGGTGTGTGTGTGGGGTACGCTGCGCCAGGCAGGCAGTGACCCCCAACATCACCGGCTGCAAGGGTGCCTGTGTTGGGAGGCCTAGGTGTGTGTGTGGGGGGTACGCTGCGCCAGGCAGGCAGTGACCCCCAACATCACCGGCTGCAAGGGTGCCTATGTGGGGAGGCCTGGGGGTGTGTGTGGGGGGTATGCTGCACCAGGCAGGCAGTGACCCCCAACATCACCGGCTGCAAGGGTGCCTGTGTGGGGAGGCCTAGGTGTATGTGTGGGGGGTACGCTGCACCAGGCAGGCAGTGAGCCCCCAGCATCACTGACTGTAAGGGTGCTTGTGTGGGGAAGCCTGAGGGTTGGGGGTGCAGTGCCAGGCAGGCACTGACCCCTATTGTCATCAGCTGCAATGGGCAACAGGAGCAGCAGGACCATTGCCCTGTTTGACCCCTAGCCTCCAGTCACCAGAGATGTGTGTCTACATTGTTATTCCAGCCCCTTGGCGCCTTCCCTGGTGCTGACGATTCAGGTATTCTATGGGGTGTGGTGGTACGAAGGTGCCTGGGGCCAAAGCATGAAGGGACAAGCCACCAGACTGAGAGGGCCATGTGGAAACGGCAGGCGTGTAGCAGAGTTGTTGGGGTCCTTGCTGGGGAGGGGATCCCTGGGCTGCTTTCCATCCTCCCTTCTTTGAGCTTGTCCACTGGACACATCTGTCTTGCTGACCCGTCACTAGCTCCAGCCTACGTCCCCGGGGTTCTCGCAGACTGAGTGCCCTAACCCTGGCAGTCACCTGCTCTGGCCTCGTGCTGTGCTAGGTATCAGGTGAGTGGGTGAGGGGCCCTGTGCCCTGTGGGTCTGTCAGAACCTGTGATCCCACACAGAGGTCCAAGGCCTCTTCCGTGGAGGAGCTGGGCAGCCCATGTGGCCAGGGTTGAAGTGCATGTCCACAACCCCTGGAGCGAGCAGAGTGGCTGGGTTCATAGCAGGAATGGGGGGCGTGTGGCAGGAAGTTGCCCCCCTCTTAGGGTGGCACACGGTGATGTTGTCTCCTGCGCCCTGGTGACATCTGGAAGGAGGCTCCTGATGTCGTCTGGTGTACCTCCCAGGGTGAAGGTGTGCACTGCCTGACTGCCTGGCCCTGTGTCTGCAGGCAGGTGCAGTGGTGACCCTGTTTGGTCGTGCCTGAGGAGCCCTGCAGAAAAAGGGTGGCTTGGGTTCTGCCTATGCCTTCACCTCATTTGTAAAGATTAGTGCTGTCTTTTTCAGGCATGGTATGGGAGTGGCCACGAATCAGAAGCCAGGATCGGGAGAGGTGCTTGTTTTTCTGTCAGGAATGACTCTGCTCCTGCCAGCTGCTTGGTGTGGGCAGTGTGCTATGTCAATGGAAAAGCAGGGACCTTGCCTCTGGCCACCCGTGCCCTGCAGTTGCACCCTGCTGCCTGGTGCTTTGCTGGGCTGTGTCCTTTCCCTTTCTTACCTAGACTGGGGACTTGGGAGCTTGTAGCTACTTTCCTGTTTGTCCTTCAACCATCTCGCTCCATTCTGCACCCAAGTGTTCTTCCTAGGCTCGGAGGGAGCTGCTGGGCCTGAGCTTGCCTGGGTTCTGGTTCCTGGTGCTCACTGTCCGTCTTTAGGCTGCTTTCCTAGCCCCCTTCCTGGGGCCAGCTGAGCCCAGCCTGTCGTGCTGTGGTTGCATGCTCCATGCTGAGTCCTTATCGCCCATCGGGCTTGTATAGGCAGCTGACCCAGCTTCCTGCGTGGGGGTCATGCTGTGCCGTCGGAGCTGCAGATGCGGTGATAGGCACTTCCTGAGACCCAGCCCTCTATCCCCAGGCAGCCTCTGGTTCCTGGAGTGCCATGTCCTTGCTGATACTCCACAGAACCCCTGGGAGCCCTAAAGAGGTTAGGGAGTGTGCCTGCTACAGGCGTCCCCTCCCTAGTCCTCAGGGAGATCCCTGGGATATCTTTGATGCAAGTGACCAGGATGGAGGTATGTGGCTGTGTCCTCCTTGTTGAACAGGGTCAACCCACCCCACCTGCCATGAGCACTGAGCTAGCAAAAGTGTGTGGAGTAGAAACTTGTGGGCTAGCAGGGGACATACTCATTCAGTGTCCAGCACCCCCAAAAGCTGGCCCCAGGCAGGATACGCTCATATCATCCTCCTCTAAAGCAGCTCATTCAGTGTCCAGCCTGGCTCCCCTGCCATAACCTGGCCCTGGACAGGGAGGAAGGTTGTCAGGAGATGCCCATTCCCCCACCCTGGCAGCCCATTTAGTGCCCAACACCTCTCAGGAGTCTGCATTTGTAAGTGTGCACTATAGCCACCAGTCTTTGGTCAGGTAAAATGAATTTTGTGAGCTATTTGAAAATTTTACTTTTTTCTTTTTTTTTTTATCTTTGTTTTAAAGATTTATTTTTTTATTTTTATTGGAAAGTCAGATATACAGAGAGGAGGAGAGACAGTGAGAAAGATCTTCTGTCCGATGATTCACTCCCCAAGTGAGTGCAACGGCCGAATCTATGCCGGTCTGAAGCCGGGATCCAGGAACTTCTTCCAGGTCTCCCACACAGGTGCAGAGTCCCAAGGCCTTGGGCCGTCCTCAACTGCTTTCCCAGGCCACAAGCAGGGAGCTGGATGGCAAGCGGGGCCGCCGGGACTAGAACTGGCGCCCATATGGGATCCTGGCGCATTCAAGGCGAGGACTTTAGCTGCTAGGCCATGCCGCCGAGCCCTACTTTTTTCATTTTTTGTTTTATTTGAAATGTGCTTGACTCACTCACCCAGTGTCATTCCCAGCTGGGCTGGGAGCTCTGTCAGTTGGTTATGTGGGTCACTGCAGCCTCTCAGGGTGTTAGCTTGAAGCTGGAGAGGAGGCAGGGCTGAGCCTTGATGGATGAATGGATGGATGGATGGATGGATGGATGGATGGATGGATGGATTTTGAATGATTGGTTTATTCTGAATGGAAAGGCAGATTTGCAGAGAGAAGGAAAGATCATCTATCCACTGGCTCACTCCCCAAGTGGCCACAACAGCTGGAGCTGAGCTGATCCAAAGCCAGGAGCTTCTTCTGGGTGTCCCACGCAGGTGCAGGGTCCCAAGGCTTTGGGCCGTCCTCTACTGCTTTTCCGGGCCACAAGCAGGGAGCTGGATGGGAAGTGGAGCAGCTGGGACATGGACCGGTGCCCATACGGGACTCCAGCACTTGCAAGGTGAGGATTTAGTCACTAAACCATCACACTGGGCCCAGGACTGGGCCTTCAATGTGGGCGTATAGTGTGGATGCAGACCATGCCAAATGTCTGCTCCCGAGCTTCTGCTTTTAAATCAAATCAGCAAAGCTTACATAGTGCCTGGGTGCTGGCCTCTTTTGAGAGCAGCCCAGAGAGCCCTTGGAGGGCCAGGACCTCAGGCAGGGCCCCTCCCAGAGTGCTGCCTCACTCAGGTTTCCCCCTACCCTGATCCTTAGCTCAGTCCCTTGCAGGTGCGACCTCAATGTGCAAGGCCCTGATACCCGGCATGGGTACTTGGCTTCTGACCTGTGCCTGTGTCTTCATCTGCTTGGAAATCTCTGTATGCAAAGCTGGAGGAGGTGAGGGCTGGCAGCACAGCTTCTGTGAGGTGACTGGGTAGAGACCCCCTTTGGAATAGCTGGGGTCAGCTTGGGCCTCCGTCCCACTGACCCTGCTAACCCTTCACATACCTTCCTGATGCCGCTCTAAGCCGGCCTGCCCAGCATGCCCAGGCTCACCTCTGGCCTCCCAGCCCTGTCCATGCCGATTCTCCTAATGGTGTTTTTACTGGTGTCTTGCTAGGGGGTCCGCTGTCAGGTCCTCCCCACCATGACCCTTGGCTCTGCCCTGTTACTCCCACTGTGGGCTCCCAGCGGTCACTGTCCCTGGGACCAAGGGTCGGGACTTTGACCTGCCTCAACAACAACATTCTGAGGATTGACTGCAACTGGGCTGCCCCGGAATTGGACCAGGGCTCCAGTCCCTGGCTGCTCTTCAGCAGGTGAGGGAGGAACCGCGCCTGCCGGGCTGGGAACAGATGCTGGAAGGGCTGGTGCTGGGGCAGTGCTGATGTTGACTCTTTACAGCAACCAGGAGCCTGGCAGCCAGCATAGGTGTGTGTTTCGGGGCAGTGTATGCACCGTGCTGCTGCCGTCCTACGAGGTGCTAGTGCCCTCCGACAACTTCACCATCACTTTGCACCAGTGTGTGGCTGGGAAGGAGCAGGTCCGCCTGGTGGACCAGCAGTACCTGCCCCGGAAAAATGGTGAGCAGGGGGTGCCTCGAGCCTGGGGTGGGGCCTGCTTGGGAAGGTACTGGCCCAGGACTCAGGCAGAGAGGCTGCAGCACCTGCTTGGGGGTCTCCAGGTAGGGCAGAAAGTGCAGCATGAGCTGTGGCAGCGACTAGGAGGAATTCTCTACCACCAGGTTGTGGTGAGGAGGGAAAGCAGGCACTGAAGGAGCCTGGGCAGCTCCCACCCCATCCTCTGTGAGGCTCTTGTGAGGCTGTCTGCACCAAGACCTCTGGCTTGAGGGGGCCTTGACCATGCTGCTCAGGAGACTCACTGAGGGGTTCGCATCATGGGTGGCCCTGTGTTGCAGTGAAGCTGGACCCGCCCTCCAACCTGCAGAGCAACATCAGTGCGGACTCCTGGGTCCTGACCTGGAGTCTGAATCTCGCTCTGGAGCCCATGGCGTCGCTTCTCAGCTATGAGCTGGCGTTCAAGAGGCGGGAGCAGGCCTGGCAGGTAATGCTGCCTAGCAGGCTGGAATGATGAGGAGGGAGATCTGAACTAGGTGTGTCCATGCACACATGTGACAGCCCGCACATGGCTCTGTGTGTGTGTACACACAGCTGTGTTTCTATGTCTGTGTATGTTTGTAACTAGTGGGTGTGGCTGTGTGTGTGCATGTGAGTTTGTGGATGTGTGTTTGCGTACACATAGATGTGTTTCTGTGAGTGTGTGTGACTGGAGTGAGTATGCCTGTGTCTGTGTTTGCACGTGTGTTTCTGTGTATGTGTGTGCATGCGAGTATGCGTGTTTGCATGCACACAAACATGTTTCTGTGAGTGTGTGTGCAAGTGTCTTTATGGGTGTCTGTGACTAGTGACTAATGCTGTGGTTCTGTGTGTCCGGGTCAATGAATGCATGTGTCCATCACCCCTGTCAGCTCCTTCTAACTGCCTCCAACCCACAGTTTGCCCAGCACAAGGACCACATTGTTGGGGTGACCAGAGTCACCATCGAAGCCACCGAGCTGGACCCTGGCTCTGCCTATGAGGCCAGGCTGCGTGTGCAGATGGCCACACTGGAGGGTGATGATGAGGAGGAACGCTACGAAGGCCAGTGGAGCGAGTGGAGCCTGCCTGTGTGTTTCCGCTCTCCCCAGAGACAAGGTGCCTACTGTCCTCCAGACTGGGCTGGGACCTATCTCTGCTCGTGCACCTGTGCCCCCTGCCAGGGCCCCCTCCTTGAGGCCATACTGTCCCAGCTGAGTCTGCTCTTGAAGGCTGACGATGGCACGAGGGCACAGACCCTGGGCTTCCTGGCTTTGTGCGGTCGTCTGGAGGCAGTGGGGTCCAGGGCCACCCCCAGGCTGCATGCAGCCATGGCCTCCTTGTGAGGGCTGGGCTGACCCTTGATGCGGTGGCCCTGGGGGAGCCCATGGCCTGACCCCAGCTGAATGGCAGCTGAGGAGGCGGAGGCTGGGCTGTGACCCCAGCAGGCTTGCCACAAGCTCTGCACGGGCCCAGTGTTCTGGCACGGCTTGTTGCTCTGGGGGAGGAGAGCTTCCTGGCCAGGAGTCTGCTCACAGTCTTGGGACCTGCTTGCTCACAGGTCTGCCGATCCCACCATGGGGGCAGCCGGACAGCGCCCTTGTTGCTGTATCCATCTTTGTCCTCCTGAGTGGCCTCATCTATCTTCTGTTCAAGCTGTCACCTAGGTAGGAAGACAGCCTGTGTGTGTGCATGTGCGGGTTTCTGGGGGGAGTAGGGCATTGGGGGCCTCCCCTCTTCTCCCACCTCTCCCTCTCTGACCTGGATCACACAGGGTCTTCCAGTGTGTCTCCCATCCCTGCCAGACTAGTGGGGGAGGGGTTCCCATGTCACAGGAGAGTGAAGGAAAGGTGGTTCTGTGGCAGAGGTTCAATGATGGCATCACCTTGACTCTGAGCAGCTAAGGTATGACCCAATGACACTGTGGCCCGGGCACCTGCTGTTTTCCTTTGTTCACACATCTCTGAAAAAGCACTTTTGGGTTGTGGTGTTCTCACTATGGACCCCTGTCCTAATGGATGCCTCCTTGGATACGCCATCAAGCCTCAGGAACATGGTGGTTACGGGGCCCGGGGACCGTGTTTCGAAGGAGACTGGCAAGGAGAGAGCGCAAGAGGCAGTGCACAGAGGATGTGGGGAGAGTGGTGCTTGGTGGGGTCCAGGAAAGCCCTGGAAGCCCTGTGCCTGGGCACAGCCCCATCACAGGTTCCCAATGGTCTGACTATCCTCTCTGGCCTCAGGGTAAAGCGAAGCTTTGCTCAGGATGTGCCCAGTCCAGCTGTGTTCTTCCGGCCTCTCTACAGTGTGCACAATGGGAACTTCCAGGTATGTGCAGGGGCGCTGGGGTGAGGGTGCAGGTGTGGCTCAGAGGTCTGGCCTGCTCAGCATGTATGCTTGGGGGAGGGTTGGGGATGGCATGGGAGTCCTGTCCAGAGCTCTGAGCCTTTGTATGAATATGCATGTGTCTGTGTATTTATATGCATGCACTCACATGTACACAGGCATGTATATGTGTGTGTGTATGTATTGGTATATAATTATGTGTATGGATATATCTTTGTGTATGTATGCATGTAGTATATATTCACTGTGGCATTCCATGCTGCACTGTCTGAATTGGACCAAGAACCATGACTGATCTCCTACCCATTGCTCTTTTCTTGGTTCTGTCCTGCTCTACTGCCCAGGGAAATGCTTATTGCAAGATGCAGAAGCTGGATCCTCTTATCCCTTCCTCCTCCTCTTTTTCCCCTAGAGTACTGTGTCCTGTGGCCTTAGGGGGGCCTCTGGGCTTGTGTCCTGTGGCCGTAGAGGAGGGCCTCCAGACTTGTGCAGCCTCTGGCTTCAGACTGTGGTGGCTGCTCTGTGGACTCTGGTCCCTCCTGGTCCCCCCAGGAGTTCCATGACATCAAGACCCTTGGGTGGATTCTGTGTCTGTCCCTTGGCAGGGCATCTTGGGCTTCCATAGGCCACATGCAGTGGTTAGCCCTCAGCGCTTGTCCTACCTGGGCTTTGAGGAGAAGCTCCCTGGGTACAGGGAAGGGAAGTGGGCTGGGCACCTCCCCGGTCTCAGGCCAAGCTGGCCCTGCTCTTCCCCACGCAGGTGGGATGTCTGTTGCCACTCTTCTCTGCTCAGGGGAGGCCTTGGCCTCAGGATTGTTGTCCAATGGCGCAGCATGAAGCCTAGAACTGAGGGCTTGGTCAAGAGCCAGGGCAGCCAAGGGCCAAGGCTTGGGAGTGGCCCCGACCATTGTTTTTCTGCAGAGCTGGGGCACCTTTGTCAGTGGTGTGTGCTGTGGCCTGGGATTCCAGGGAGCGGTGGGTGGGCAGGGTGAGGCACAGAGGCAGTACTTGGGAGAGGCTCATGGTCCCATCAAGAGACCAGAATCCTTTTGGAGGCATGGCCTTTTGCAGCCCCTCTGCAGTGCCCAGGGCTGCTGGCCTGGGCCCAGTCTTTTGACAAGCACCTGTGTTAACTGTGGGTTTGGGTTGAGGCACTAGTCTCTGTGGCCTGCTGCAGGGAGTTTGCTGTGCCTTTGGCACCTGCCTCTGTCTCGTGTGTGCCTCAGGCTCCTGTGCAGGTCAAACCCTGGGTGAGGGAAGAGTGAGGGACTTGGAAGGGCTCAGGGTCCCATGGGGAAGACAGTGCTTCAGTACAGGCCCTCTTTGGCCTCTGGGCGTGGTTGATAGGACAGCTCCCTGCAGGACCGGGAGGCTGGGACTGCTAAGGAGGAGGCCGCTGTTCCCAGCTGGAGTCCTGAACGTGACCCAGCATCCTTTGCTTCTCCTATGCTCTGTTCCAGACCTGGACAGGGGCCCCCAGAACAAGCTGGCAGCTGAGCCAGGACTGTGTCAACACGTTGCAAGGAACCTCGGGCTCCAGTGTCTGGGAGGTCACCACTCTGCTCATGGACAGCCAGAAACAGCCCTGGCAGTCGGTGGGCCTGCAGAGGGAGGAAGGCTCTGGCATTGGCCTTCTGGGGACCCCAAGCTCAGAGGAGGCGCTACCAGCACAGTGTGTGGGGTGGAGGGCATGGCCACCTGTATACCTGCCACAGGAGGACTGGACCCCTGGACCCCCCACTGGGCTGGTGGCCCCAGAGTCAGGGGGAGGAAGTGAGTACTGTGCTGTGGGCTGCTCTGGCAACTGCTGTCCCACAGTCCTTGTGGGGGACACTCAGAGCTCTGAGCCTGTGGCAGCTGAGGCCTGCAACCTTTCCTGGGACCCGCAGGGCTCGGATCCGGATCCGCAGCCAGGGTTCCTGTGTGGGAGCCGGTTGGAGTGAGGGTAAGACCCTGGCACAGGGCGGCACCTCAGTACCTGAGGCTGCTCTGCGACCTGCCTGGTTCCAGGAAATGGGGTTCAGTCCTGGAGTCCCGGCTCTGCCTACTGCATTGTGGTGACAGACTCTGCCTTTCGTGACAGAAGTGGGCTCGAGTCTCTAGAGCTAATTCCTGCTGAGGCCTGGATCTTCGAGCACAGGCACCTGTGCAGGGATCAGAAGGCTTGTCTGGACCCAGGCAGGAGGTGCTTCCCCATCCCCTCTGCCCAGGTCTTGTGGGGAGGGCCTCCACCCTCAGACACTCCCTCAGGTCCTATGGGAGGGGGCCTCCACCCTCAGATACTCCTTCAGATCCTCTGGGAAGGGCCTCCACCCTTAGACACTCCCTCAGGTCCTATGGGAAGGGCCTCCACCCTCAGATATTCCCTCAGGTCCTCTGGGAAGGGCTTCCACCCTTAGACACTCCCTCAGGTCCTATGGGAGGGGGTTTCCGCCCTCAGACACTCCCTCAGGTCCTATGGGAGGAGGCCTCCACCCTCAGATACTCCCTCAGGTCCTATGGGAGGGGGCTTCCGCCCTCAAACACTCCCTCAGGTCCTATGGGAGGGGGTTTCCACCCTCAGACACTCCTCCTCACCCCTCTACTCCAGTCTTGTGCGGGTCTCCCCACTCAGCATGGACAACCAGCCTCCCTGTACCCTCCCCTCTCTAAGGAGGCAGTGTGGCCTCCTGAGGTGTTGTGCCCCAACCTCTCACTGGACCGGCCTCGGCTCCATGAACACAGGGAGATTCCCTGAGCAGGTGGAGACCTCTCTGCCTTTCCTGCCTAGACCACAGTGACACTGAAGCTGTTCCAAACTGCAGCTGGTTGGGAGGGCCCAGCCTGGCTTTCCTGGGTGTCTCTGGGCACAGCAGGACAAAGGCCAGTGAGCAGCTGGCCTTCACAGCAGTCGACACAGTTGGCTCCTGGAAGCTGAGCGCTGAGGTCACACCTCCCAGTTGGTCAGAACAATAGGGGCAGCCTCTGAGGGCCCGGCTTCTGCGCCTCACCCTCTCCAGGGATGGTCTGGGCCAAGAGAAGCTGAGGGAGAAGAATGCACCCATGGCTGCTGGCGCCAAGTAACATAAGCTGACCCACTTGGAGCCTGCCAAGGACTGCCAGCACTGGGCGCCACAGCTGGCCAGCTTGGAACGTGCCAAGGGTTGCTGGCACCAGGTGCCACAGCTGGCTGGCTCAAAACGCACCAAGGGTTGCCATCATCAGAGGATACAGCTGTCCAGCTCAGAGCCAGAGATTGTTGTCTTCCAGCTCTGCAGCGGTCAAGTCTGGAAGAGAGGTGTCAGCAGCGCCGGGCTGTTTCTGATGGCGCTGGGCAAGGCTTGGTCCTGGGGTCAGCAGCCTCTGTGGTTTCTGGGCTGTGACAGCAGACACAAGCTTCCCAATGTCTTCCTCGTTCCTTCCTTCCCCAGGGACACAGTAACAGCAGGCTGAGCCTGGGCCTCATGAGTTCGTCTTAAGCTGATGGATCTCTGCATCTGAGGGGGAGGTCACACTCACAGGTACAGGCGTGAGGACTTCTGCATAGAAATTCAGGGCTTGGGCCTGACACAGTAGCCTAGTGGCTTAAGTCCTCACCTTGCATGCGCTGGGATCCCATATGGGCGCCAGTTCGTATCCCAGCTGCTCATCCAGCTCCCTGCTTGTGGCCTGGGAAAGCAATGGAGGATAGCTCAAAGCCTTGGGACTCTGCACCCATGTGGGAGACCCAGAGAAGACTCCTGGTTCTTGGCTTCAGATCAGCTCAGCTCCGGCTGTTGTGGCCACTTCAGGAGTGAACCAGTGGATGGAAGATCTTTCTGTCTGTCTCTCCTTCTCTCTGTAAATCTGACTTTCCAATAAAATAATCTTTAAAAAAAAAATTCAGAGCTTTATAGGGTCCCTACTTCTGCCTGTGGCTCCAGCTCTCTGAGGGCCCCAGGCATTTCAGACCTTCCCAGAGACCCCAGTTTCCTTCCTGGGTGCCCGCAGCAGACCCCACCAGGACCTGGCACTTGACCTGGGGTGGCCTAGATGAGGTGACCTGGGTCATCTGCCTGGTGAGGGTCCGAAGGTGGGATGAAGTGGAGCTGCTCTCCTTTTAGGTGCTGAGCCTTCTGGGCATTCCCATGTTACCTGAGACCTGGGCAGAAGGGATTACTGATGGCCCTTGACTCCCAAAGGCGAGCACTGCTGGCTCAGTGGTCACCTGCAGAGCCCCTGAGGTTTTGTGGGGCTTGTATGAAGCCTGACCCTGGCCCGTAGGGGTGAGGCAGCTCTAGAGTGTGTCGTTAGCATCCAGAGAGTATGGGTGGAAGTGAGGGGCAGGCATCCCCTGCTCTAACCAAATGTAAAAATACCAGCATGAATCTACTTCCTGGAGCCGGCCTCTAGGTAGCCCAGGCTGGTGTATTTATACCTCTGCGTGGCTTCATGAGGGGCCTGGGCCTTTCCCCAAATCTGACAGGTGGCCCCCAGAGCTGAGATGTGTCCTCTGGCCCCAAGTTCCCCTCTGGGCAGCAGGGCTATGGCTCAGGGCTGGAGCCTGAATGTGAAGGTCCGTTCAGGCATAACTCTTCTCTGCACACACAATTCACCCTCCTCCTGGCAGAACAGCTGTGTGTTAATCTGAGCAGGATGTCTCCTCAGGGCCATTGTCAGCCAGGGCTTGCGGCTCCTTGCTGGGTGGGATGATCTTGGAAACCCCTGCTGAAGTCTGGGTTACAGCAGGGCTGGGTCCGGAGACCCTGGGACCTGCGAGGCCCTGCGAGGCCCTGCTGGTCACTGGGCATCTGAAGGGGTTTCACCTGGATCTTACATGTGGTGTGGCTCTGGGTGTCAGCATCGTGGCTTAGTGCATTTGGCCACTGTGTGTGGCACCAGCATCCCTTGAGAGCACTGGGTATCTGACACTTACCAGCATATGAGAGAACCAGGTCCAGGGGCAGGTTCTGTGGGAGATATGTGGGCCCATCCCTGTGATCTGCAAATCTGCTGGTTTGCTTAAGAACTGGGGGTGGTGATGGGCTGAGTTAGGCATCACCATGGAACCCTCTGATACTCATGGGTGGTGGAGTTGGGCAGATTGGGCTAGTCCAGGGCACCGGTTCATGTCTTGGCTGCTCCACTTTCCATCCAGGTCCCTGCCTGTGGCCTGGGAAAGCAGTAGAAGACAGCCCAAAGCCTTGGGACCCTGCGCCGCGTGGCAGACTCGAAAGAGGTTCCTGGCTCCTTCTTGTGTCTCGGTTAAGCTCTGGCCATTGCAGCCACGTAGAGACTGAACCAGTAGACACAAGATCTTTCTGTCTCTCCTTCGCTCTGTAAATCTTACTTTCCAGGGCCCAGCGGCGTGGCCTAGCAGCTAAGGTCCTCGCCTTGAAAGCCCCGGGATCCCATATGGGCGCCAGTTCTAATCCCGGCAGCTCCACTTCCCATCCAGCTCCCTGCTTGTGGCCTGGGAAAGCAGGAGAGGACGGCCCAAAGCTTTGGGACCCTGTACCCTCGTGGGAGACCCGGAAGAGGTTCCTGGTCCTGGCATCGGATTGGCGTGTACCGGCCCGTTGCGGCTCACTTGGGGAGTGAAACATCGGATGGAAGATCTTCCTCTCTGTCTCTCCTCCTCTCTGTATATCCGGCTTTCCAATAATAATAAAATCTTTAAAAAAAAATTAAAAAAATCTCACTTTCCAATAGAAATAAATAAATGTATAAGAAGTCATGTATTTCTGTATCTGTACACATGTCCACAAATGCATATGGCAAGACCTCTCCTGAGCTCCTAGAAGAGTCTGTGAATCGGTTTCAGTAGAAACAGGACAGTGCTATTTTTAAATGCCAACAATTAATATTGACTGATATCTAAAACTGTTTGTAGGTGCATATGCTTTTAAAGATTGTGAAAGGTTATTATTTCTGAAACCATAGAAGCAGAAGTTTGACTTGTATGATTGTGAGCTGGACTAAGTGTGGACAGTGGTTTCCAGTAGGGCACCTGCTGGCATCCACCTGCTGGCACTGTCCTTTACCACGTGTCTGCCCGGCAGAATTTTGAAATCAGTGTTGTGTTTATAGTTAATGAATAATTTTAAAGCTTATGTTTTTTTAAAAGATTTATTTATTTTTATTGGAAGTCAGACATACAGAGAGGAGGAAAGACAGGAAGATCTTCCGTCTGATGATTCACTCCCCAAGCGACTGCAACAGCCAAAGCTATGCTGAAAGTCAGGCGCTTCCTCCAGGTCTCCCATGTGGGTACAGGGTCCCAAGGTTTTTGGCCGTCCTCGACTGCTTTCTCAGGCCACAAGCCGGGAGCTGGATGGGAAGCGGGGCAGCCAGGATTAGAACCAGTGCCCATATGGGATCCTGGCACATGTAAGGTGAGGACCTTAGCTACTAGGCTACTGTGCCGGGCCCTTAAAGCTTATGTTTTTTTTTTTTTTAAAGATTTATTCATTTTTTATTACAGCCAGATATACACAGAGGAGTAGAGACAGAGAGGAAGATCTTCCATCCGATGATTCACTCCCCAAGTGAGCTGCAACGGGCCGATGTGCGCCGACCTGAAGCCAGGAACCTGGAACCTCCTCCGGGTCTCCCATGCGGGTGCAGTGTCCCAATGCATTGGGCCGTCCTCAACTGCTTTCCCAGGCCACAAGCAGGGAGCTGGATGGGAAGTGGAGCTGCCGGGATTAGAACCAGCGCCCATATGGGTTCCCGGTGCTTTCAAGGCGAGGACTTTAGCTGCTAGGCCACGCCGCCCAGCCCAAAGCTTATGTTTTAAACTAACTAGTCCATTCATGCGAGAGAAACGAAATAGGGAATGGACTTCTTTTCCACTTTCATTTCCAATCTGTGACCCTGAATGGTCATCAGCACTGGGCTGAATCTCAGTTACTTCCTAGGGACCCTAGGAGGGGATGCGAATTGCGAGCTGAATTCCAGCAGTGGCGGCAGTGCCCAAGCCTGCCCTTTCTGACTGGCTTCAGCCTGCGAGGGAGTCCACCCCACAAGAGCACCGGTTCAAGTCCCATTCGGATCCCTGCTAGTGGCCTAGAAATAAGGCCAAAGAAAATAGGAAGCAGGGAGGCGGGCAGAAAGAAGACAGAAAGCTGCTGGCCTCCTGGGAGTGTGCTGTGCTCTGGCTCTAGACTGCTTTTTTTCTGCCAATGCAGACCCCAGTGCGTGTTTGGGGCTTCCATCCTGGGTTAGTCCTTGAGAGGTAACGCCTCTTTGGCCTGCGCTTCCCTGGATTTGGCGGGAGAGCCCGGGGAGCGTCCTGCAGTGAGTGCTGGTGGCCACGAGAGGGCGCGCAAAGCTGCCCTTTTTTTTTTTTTTTTTTTTTTTTTTTTTTAGCAGATCTATTTATTTCATTACAAAGTCAGATATACAGAGAGGAGAAGAGACAGAGAGGAAGATCTTCCGTCTGATGATTCACTCCCCAACGGAGCCGCAACGGCCGGTGCGTGCCGATCCAAAGCCGGGAACCTGGAACTTCTTCTGGGTCTCCCACGAGGGTGCAGGGTCCCAAAGCTTTGGGCCGTCCTCGACTGCTTTCCCAGGCCACAAGCAGGGAGCTGGATGGGAAGTGGAGCCGCCGCCGGGATTAGAACCGGTGCCCATATGGGATCCCAGTGCGTTCAAGTTGAGGACTTTAGCCGCTAGGCTACGGCGCCGGGCCCCAAGCTGCCCTTTCTACCCCTGGTCGGCTCAGGCCCTCTGAGCTCTAGACAGCCCAACCCGAGCCATCCTAGCGTCGTGTGGGGGTCCCGGACAGTATTCCGGGGCACGTGTTGTTGGAAGATCAGGGCTCCAATGCTGAACAGCCCACATACCAAGGCCTGGGAGGGGAGGAGGTAGATTGGGGCCTAGCATCAGCGTGGGCCTGTGAGATAGGAAGTGTCAGGGTGCCTTTAATAGCAGGGTACTTAAAGAAGCCTGGGAGGTGGAATACCACGTCAGCGTGCCCACAGGCCCTCTGGGCTCTGGCTTCCTACGTCAGCGTGCCCCAGAGGCCCTCTGGGAGTTGGAGTCCTACGTCAGCGTCCCCAGAGGCCCTCTGGGAGTTGGAGTCCTACGTCAGCGTCCCCAGAGGCCCTCTGGGAGTTGGAGTCCTACGTCAACGTACCCAGAGGCCCTCTGGGAGTTGGAGTCCCACGCCTGCGTCCCCAGAGGCCCTCTGGGAGCTGGTGTTACACAAGCCAACTGGGGTTGTACTTTGCCAGATCAGGTCCCGGGAAACCTTACCGCCACCCCCATTCCTCGAAGAACACCCTGAGATGCAGGCTCCGGGAGTTCTTTGGCAAGTGGAGCAGCTCCCCGATGGGCTGCCAAGGGGGCTTCATGGATTTTTTTTTTTTTATTTCAAAGTCAGATATACAGAGAGGAGGAGAGACAGAGAGGAAGATCTTCCATCTGATGATTCACTCCCCAACTGAGCCCCAACGGCCGGTGCGTGCCGATCCAAAGCCGGGAACCCGGGACCTCTTCTGGGTCTCCCACGAGGGTGCAGGGTCCCAAAGCTTTGGGCCGTCCTCGACTGCTTTCCCAGGCCACAAGCAGGGAGCTGGATGGGAAGTGGAGCCGCCGCCGGGATTAGAACCGGTGCCCATATGGGATCCCAGTGCGTTCAAGTTGAGGACTTTAGCCGCTAGGCTACGGCGCCGGGCCCCAAGCTGCCCTTTCTACCCCTGGTCGGCTCAGGCCTTCTGAGCTCTAGACAGCCCAACCCGAGCCATCCTAGCGTCGTGTGGGGGTCCCGGACAGTATTCCGGGGCATGTGTTGTTGGAAGATCAGGGCTCCAAGGCCGAACAGCCGCTAGGCCACGCTGATGGGCCCCGGCTCCATGTATTTTTGCATGTGTGGGGTGGCGGTTAGGGTGATGTGATACACTACTCGGCCTTCCTCGGCCTAGCTGGGTGGTGTTTGGGCATGTGGGCTCCTAAGGCAGGAGCAGGTGGATGGAGAAGTAGGCACCAGAGGTCAGCAGCCGTCTGCAATAGGAAGTCCCAGGCCCCAGCTGCTGCGGAGAGCACCCTGCACCATGCAGCCCTGCTGCCCAGCACATCTGATGATGGCCGGCGAGCCACCAAGCCACCAAGGCCCGCACAAGGGAGGGCTTTCAGGGCCTGTGCTGCCTGCACACGACAGGGTGCACAAAGCTGCCCTTTCTACCTCCAGCTAGCACTTGAGGGGTCAGCCATCCCTGTCATGTGCTTTGGAGGCAGGAATTTGGCCTCACAGCCTCCAGCCAGATGCTGCTGCCCTCTTGTTCACCAGGGAGTACTTCACCCTCCTCCAGGGATCCTTCTGGATTCAAGACTCTTTCTCCTGCTGGTCAGCTGTGGACCGTCGGCTGCCGCTGATGTGCCACCTTCCACAAGACATCCCAACAGCTGACGTCTGTTTTTCACAGAGGTCCTTCTCCCCAGGACAGGTAGAGTAGCAACATGCCTGGATCCCTCGTCTGTAGCGGCCGTTCTCACAGCACGCAACGGCATAAGTTGTGCAAGCCAGGGGGACAGGCACCTTCAGCAGCCTGGTGAAGGAGCTGCTGAAGGGTCCAGCAAGGGTTGGTGTGGTGTGGTGTGGTGTGGTGTGGTGTTGTGTGGCGTGTTGGTGCGGGGTATTGTCCGAATGGGTCAAGCCTCAGCCTGAGAGGCGGATGGCCCGTATGGGTACTGCTTCGAATCCTGGGTGCTTCCCCTGCAGTCCAGCTCCCTGCCGATCCTCCTGGGAGAGCAGCGGAGGATGCTGCCAGGGCTTGTGCCCCTTTGCCGCTGTACCCCTGTGGCCCTGTGGCCCTGTGGGAGATCTGGAGGAAGCTCCTGGTTCCTGGGCTTGTCCTGACGCAGCCACAGCTGTCTCTGGTGGTGGTCCTTGGGGAAGTGAGCCAGCAGATGCCAGAAAGCTTGCTGTCTCTCCCTCTCTGTTCCTGTGCGCTTCCAAGCAAAGGGGGCAGAGGGAGGCAGGAGGGAGGAAGGAAAAGACAGAAAGCTGCCGGCCTCCTGCGAGGGAGCATGCTGTGTGCTGTGTGCTGTGTGCTGTGCTGTGGCTCTAGACTGCTTTTGTCTGTCAATGCAGACCGCCAGGGCGTGCGTAGGGTTTCCGGTCATGGGTCTTGTGTGCAAGCTCTAAAAAGAGTGTCCTTGAGAGCGAATGCCTCTCTGAGCTGGAGCTGGGCTGCTTCCCTTGATTTGGCAGGAGAGCCTGGGATGAGCGTCCTGCAGTGAGTGCTGGTGGCCACGAGAGGGCGCGCAAAGCTGCCCTTTTTTTTTTTTTTTTTTTTTTTTTTTTTAGCAGATTTATTTATTTCATTACAAAGTCAGATATACAGAGAGGAGAAGAGACAGAGAGGAAGATCTTCCATCTGATGATTCACTCCCCAACGGAGCCGCAACGGCCGGTGCGTGCCGATCCAAAGCCGGGAACCTGGAACTTCTTCTGGGTCTCCCACGAGGGTGCAGGGTCCCAAAGCTTTGGGCCGTCCTCGACTGCTTTCCCAGGCCACAAGCAGGGAGCTGGATGGGAAGTGGAGCCGCCGCCGGGATTAGAACCGGTGCCCATATGGGATCCCAGTGCGTTCAAGTTGAGGACTTTAGCCGCTAGGCTACGGCGCCGGGCCCCAAGCTGCCCTTTCTACCCCTGGTCGGCTCAGGCCCTCTGAGCTCTAGACAGCCCAACCCGAGCCATCCTAGCGTCGTGTGGGGGTCCCGGACAGTATTCCGGGGCACGTGTTGTTGGAAGATCAGGGCTCCAATGCTGAACAGCCCACATACCAAGGCCTGGGAGGGGAGGAGGTAGATTGGGGCCTAGCATCAGCGTGGGCCTGTGAGATAGGAAGTGTCAGGGTGCCTTTAATAGCAGGGTACTTAAAGAAGCCTGGGAGGTGGAATACCACGTCAGCGTGCCCACAGGCCCTCTGGGCTCTGGCTTCCTACGTCAGCGTGCCCCAGAGGCCCTCTGGGAGTTGGAGTCCTACGTCAGCGTCCCCAGAGGCCCTCTGGGAGTTGGAGTCCTACGTCAGCGTCCCCAGAGGCCCTCTGGGAGTTGGAGTCCTACGTCAACGTACCCAGAGGCCCTCTGGGAGTTGGAGTCCCACGCCTGCGTCCCCAGAGGCCCTCTGGGAGCTGGTGTTACACAAGCCAACTGGGGTTGTACTTTGCCAGATCAGGTCCCGGGAAACCTTACCGCCACCCCCATTCCTCGAAGAACACCCTGAGATGCAGGCTCCGGGAGTTCTTTGGCAAGTGGAGCAGCTCCCCGATGGGCTGCCAAGGGGGCTTCATGGATTTTTTTTTTTTTATTTCAAAGTCAGATATACAGAGAGGAGGAGAGACAGAGAGGAAGATCTTCCATCTGATGATTCACTCCCCAACTGAGCCCCAACGGCCGGTGCGTGCCGATCCAAAGCCGGGAACCCGGGACCTCTTCTGGGTCTCCCACGAGGGTGCAGGGTCCCAAAGCTTTGGGCCGTCCTCGACTGCTTTAACAGGCCACAAGCAGGGAGCTGGATGGGAAGTGGAGCCGCCGCCGGGATTAGAACCGGTGCCCATATGGGATCCCAGTGCGTTCAAGGTGAGGACTTTAGCCGCTAGGCTACGGCGTCGGGTCCCAAGCTGCCCTTTCTACCCCTGGTCGGCTCAGGCCTTCTGAGCTCTAGACAGCCCAACCCGAGCCATCCTAGCGTCGTGTGGGGGTCCCGGACAGTATTCCGGGGCATGTGTTGTTGGAAGATCAGGGCTCCAAGGCCGAACAGCCGCTAGGCCACGCTGATGGGCCCCGGCTCCATGTATTTTTGCATGTGTGGGGTGGCGGTTAGGGTGATGTGATACACTACTCGGCCTTCCTCGGCCTAGCTGGGTGGTGTCTGGGCATGTGGGCTCCTAAGGCAGGAGCAGGTGGATGGAGAAGTAGGCACCAGAGGTCAGCAGCCATCTGCAATAGGAAGTCCCAGGCCCCAGCTGCTGCGGAGAGCACCCTGCAACATGCAGCCCTGCTGCCCAGCACATCTGATGATGGCCGGCGAGCCACCAAGCCACCAAGGCCCGCACAAGGGAGGGCTTTCAGGGCCTGTGCTGCCTGCACACGACAGGGTGCACAAAGCTGCCCTTTCTACCTCCAGCTAGCACTTGAGGGGTCAGCCATCCCTGTCATGTGCTTTGGAGGCAGGAATTTGGCCTCACAGCCTCCAGCCAGATGCTGCTGCCCTCTTGTTCACCAGGGAGTACTTCACCCTCCTCCAGGGATCCTTCTGGATTCAAGACTCTTTCTCCTGCTGGTCAGCTGTAGACCGTCGGCTGCCGCTGATGTGCCACCTTCCACAAGACATCCCAACAGCTGACGTCTGTTTTTCACAGAGGTCCTTCTCCCCAGGACAGGTAGAGTAGCAACATGCCTGGATCCCTCGTCTGTAGCGGCCGTTCTCACAGCACGCAACGGCATAAGTTGTGCAAGCCAGGGGGACAGGCACCTTCAGCAGCCTGGTGAAGGAGCTGCTGAAGGGTCCAGCAAGGGTTGGTGTGGTGTGGTGTGGTGTGGTGTGGTGTTGTGTGGCGTGTTGGTGCGGGGTATTGTCCGAATGGGTCAAGCCTCAGCCTGAGAGGCGGATGGCCCGTATGGGTACTGCTTCGAATCCTGGGTGCTTCCCCTGCAGTCCAGCTCCCTGCCGATCCTCCTGGGAGAGCAGCGGAGGATGCTGCCAGGGCTTGTGCCCCTTTGCCGCTGTACCCCTGTGGCCCTGTGGCCCTGTGGGAGATCTGGAGGAAGCTCCTGGTTCCTGGGCTTGTCCTGACGCAGCCACAGCTGTCTCTGGTGGTGGTCCTTGGGGAAGTGAGCCAGCAGATGCCAGAAAGCTTGCTGTCTCTCCCTCTCTGTTCCTGTGCGCTTCCAAGCAAAGGGGGCAGAGGGAGGCAGGAGGGAGGAAGGAAAAGACAGAAAGCTGCCGGCCTCCTGCGAGGGAGCATGCTGTGTGCTGTGTGCTGTGTGCTGTGCTGTGGCTCTAGACTGCTTTTGTCTGTCAATGCAGACCGCCAGGGCGTGCGTAGGGTTTCCGGTCATGGGTCTTGTGTGCAAGCTCTAAAAAGAGTGTCCTTGAGAGCGAATGCCTCTCTGAGCTGGAGCTGGGCTGCTTCCCTTGATTTGGCAGGAGAGCCTGGGATGAGCGTCCTGCAGTGAGTGCTGGTGGCCACGAGAGGGCGCGCAAAGCTGCCCTTTTTTTTTTTTTTTTTTTTTTTTTTTTTAGCAGATTTATTTATTTCATTACAAAGTCAGATATACAGAGAGGAGAAGAGACAGAGAGGAAGATCTTCCATCTGATGATTCACTCCCCAACGGAGCCGCAACGGCCGGTGCGTGCCGATCCAAAGCCGGGAACCTGGAACTTCTTCTGGGTCTCCCACGAGGGTGCAGGGTCCCAAAGCTTTGGGCCGTCCTCGACTGCTTTCCCAGGCCACAAGCAGGGAGCTGGATGGGAAGTGGAGCCGCCGCCGGGATTAGAACCGGTGCCCATATGGGATCCCAGTGCGTTCAAGTTGAGGACTTTAGCCGCTAGGCTACGGCGCCGGGCCCCAAGCTGCCCTTTCTACCCCTGGTCGGCTCAGGCCCTCTGAGCTCTAGACAGCCCAACCCGAGCCATCCTAGCATCGTGTGGGGGTCCCGGACAGTATTCCGGGGCACGTGTTGTTGGAAGATCAGGGCTCCAATGCTGAACAGCCCACATACCAAGGCCTGGGAGGGGAGGAGGTAGATTGGGGCCTAGCATCAGCGTGGGCCTGTGAGATAGGAAGTGTCAGGGTGCCTTTAATAGCAGGGTACTTAAAGAAGCCTGGGAGGTGGAATACCACGTCAGCGTGCCCACAGGCCCTCTGGGCTCTGGCTTCCTACGTCAGCGTGCCCCAGAGGCCCTCTGGGAGTTGGAGTCCTACGTCAGCGTCCCCAGAGGCCCTCTGGGAGTTGGAGTCCTACGTCAACGTACCCAGAGGCCCTCTGGGAGTTGGAGTCCCACGCCTGCGTCCCCAGAGGCCCTCTGGGAGCTGGTGTTACACAAGCCAACTGGGGTTGTACTTTGCCAGATCAGGTCCCGGGAAACCTTACCGCCACCCCCATTCCTCGAAGAACACCCTGAGATGCAGGCTCCGGGAGTTCTTTGGCAAGTGGAGCAGCTCCCCGATGGGCTGCCAAGAGGGCTTCATGGATTTTTTTTTTTTTATTTCAAAGTCAGATATACAGAGAGGAGGAGAGACAGAGAGGAAGATCTTCCATCTGATGATTCACTCCCCAACTGAGCCCCAACGGCCGGTGCGTGCCGAATCAAAGCCGGGAACCCGGAACCTCTTCTGGGTCTCCCACGAGGGTGCAGGGTCCCAAAGCTTTGGGCCGTCCTCGACTGCTTTCCCAGGCCACAAGCAGGGAGCTGGATGGGAAGTGGAGCCGCCGCCGGGATTAGAACCGGTGCCCATATGGGATCCCAGTGCGTTCAAGTTGAGGACTTTAGCCGCTAGGCTACGGCGCCGGGCCCCAAGCTGCCCTTTCTACCCCTGGTCGGCTCAGGCCTTCTGAGCTCTAGACAGCCCAACCCGAGCCATCCTAGCGTCGTGTGGGGGTCCCGGACAGTATTCCGGGGCATGTGTTGTTGGAAGATCAGGGCTCCAAGGCCGAACAGCCGCTAGGCCACGCTGATGGGCCCCGGCTCCATGTATTTTTGCATGTGTGGGGTGGCGGTTAGGGTGATGTGATACACTACTCGGCCTTCCTCGGCCTAGCTGGGTGGTGTCTGGGCATGTGGGCTCCTAAGGCAGGAGCAGGTGGATGGAGAAGTAGGCACCAGAGGTCAGCAGCCATCTGCAATAGGAAGTCCCAGGCCCCAGCTGCTGCGGAGAGCACCCTGCACCATGCAGCCCTGCTGCCCAGCACATCTGATGATGGCCGGCGAGCCACCAAGCCACCAAGGCCCGCACAAGGGAGGGCTTTCAGGGCCTGTGCTGCCTGCACACGACAGGGTGCACAAAGCTGCCCTTTCTACCTCCAGCTAGCACTTGAGGGGTCAGCCATCCCTGTCATGTGCTTTGGAGGCAGGAATTTGGCCTCACAGCCTCCAGCCAGATGCTGCTGCCCTCTTGTTCACCAGGGAGTACTTCACCCTCCTCCAGGGATCCTTCTGGATTCAAGACTCTTTCTCCTGCTGGTCAGCTGTGGACCGTCGGCTGCCGCTGATGTGCCACCTTCCACAAGACATCCCAACAGCTGACGTCTGTTTTTCACAGAGGTCCTTCTCCCCAGGACAGGTAGAGTAGCAACATGCCTGGATCCCTCGTCTGTAGCGGCCGTTCTCACAGCACGCAACGGCATAAGTTGTGCAAGCCAGGGGGACAGGCACCTTCAGCAGCCTGGTGAAGGAGCTGCTGAAGGGTCCAGCAAGGGTTGGTGTGGTGTGGTGTGGTGTGGTGTGGTGTTGTGTGGCGTGTTGGTGCGGGGTATTGTCCGAATGGGTCAAGCCTCAGCCTGAGAGGCGGATGGCCCGTATGGGTACTGCTTCGAATCCTGGGTGCTTCCCCTGCAGTCCAGCTCCCTGCCGATCCTCCTGGGAGAGCAGCGGAGGATGCTGCCAGGGCTTGTGCCCCTTTGCCGCTGTACCCCTGTGGCCCTGTGGCCCTGTGGGAGATCTGGAGGAAGCTCCTGGTTCCTGGGCTTGTCCTGACGCAGCCACAGCTGTCTCTGGTGGTGGTCCTTGGGGAAGTGAGCCAGCAGATGCCAGAAAGCTTGCTGTCTCTCCCTCTCTGTTCCTGTGCGCTTCCAAGCAAAGGGGGCAGAGGGAGGCAGGAGGGAGGAAGGAAAAGACAGAAAGCTGCCGGCCTCCTGCGAGGGAGCATGCTGTGTGCTGTGTGCTGTGTGCTGTGCTGTGGCTCTAGACTGCTTTTGTCTGTCAATGCAGACCGCCAGGGCGTGCGTAGGGCTTCCGGTCATGGGTCTTGTGTGCAAGCTCTAAAAAGAGTGTCCTTGAGAGCGAATGCCTCTCTGAGCTGGAGCTGGGCTGCTTCCCTTGATTTGGCAGGAGAGCCTGGGATGAGCGTCCTGCAGTGAGTGCTGGTGGCCACGAGAGGGCGCGCAAAGCTGCCCTTTTTTTTTTTTTTAGCAGATTTATTTATTTCATTACAAAGTCAGATATACAGAGAGGAGAAGAGACAGAGAGGAAGATCTTCCATCTGATGATTCACTCCCCAACGGAGCCGCAACGGCCGGTGCGTGCCGATCCAAAGCCGGGAACCTGGAACTTCTTCTGGGTCTCCCACGAGGGTGCAGGGTCCCAAAGCTTTGGGCCGTCCTCGACTGCTTTAACAGGCCACAAGCAGGGAGCTGGATGGGAAGTGGAGCCGCCGCCGGGATTAGAACCGGTGCCCATATGGGATCCCAGTGCGTTCAAGTTGAGGACTTTAGCCGCTAGGCTACGGCGCCGGGCCCCAAGCTGCCCTTTCTACCCCTGGTCGGCTCAGGCCCTCTGAGCTCTAGACAGCCCAACCCGAGCCATCCTAGCGTCGTGTGGGGGTCCCGGACAGTATTCCGGGGCACGTGTTGTTGGAAGATCAGGGCTCCAATGCTGAACAGCCCACATACCAAGGCCTGGGAGGGGAGGAGGTAGATTGGGGCCTAGCATCAGCGTGGGCCTGTGAGATAGGAAGTGTCAGGGTGCCTTTAATAGCAGGGTGCTTAAAGAAGCCTGGGAGGTGGAATACCACGTCAGCGTGCCCACAGGCCCTCTGGGCTCTGGCTTCCTACGTCAGCGTGCCCCAGAGGCCCTCTGGGAGTTGGAGTCCTACGTCAGCGTCCCCAGAGGCCCTCTGGGAGTTGGAGTCCTACGTCAGCATCCCCAGAGGCCCTCTGGGAGTTGGAGTCCTACGTCAACGTACCCAGAGGCCCTCTGGGAGTTGGAGTCCCACGCCTGCGTCCCCAGAGGCCCTCTGGGAGCTGGTGTTACACAAGCCAACTGGGGTTGTACTTTGCCAGATCAGGTCCCGGGAAACCTTACCGCCACCCCCATTCCTCGAAGAACACCCTGAGATGCAGGCTCCGGGAGTTCTTTGGCAAGTGGAGCAGCTCCCCGATGGGCTGCCAAGAGGGCTTCATGGATTTTTTTTTTTTATTTCAAAGTCAGATATACAGAGAGGAGGAGAGACAGAGAGGAAGATCTTCCATCTGATGATTCACTCCCCAACTGAGCCCCAACGGCCGGTGCGTGCCGAATCAAAGCCGGGAACCCGGAACCTCTTCTGGGTCTCCCACGAGGGTGCAGGGTCCCAAAGCTTTGGGCCGTCCTCGACTGCTTTCCCAGGCCACAAGCAGGGAGCTGGATGAGAAGTGGAGCCGCCGGGAGTAGAACCGGTGCCCATATGGGATCCTGGTGCGTTCAAGGCGAGGACTTTAGCCGCTAGTCTATGGCGCCGGGCCCAGGTGCCTGTTCCTGACAGCGCACTGTGGCCAGATGGTCTTGACTGTCTCGTGCAAGGCTGTGTCCTCAGTGTTGGTTGATTTTTACGCATCACATGAAAATCCTGTAGCCAGAGTTGTGTGAGCTCGACGGGTGTTGTGCAAACCCCATCCCACTATCGGGGCGTTGCTGTCGGCCCTGTCCTCTGTGATTGGGGGAGGCTCAGGCCGGATGTGGGCAAAGGGCGGTGTGACGGGTCATGGGTGGTGTCAGTGTTTGTGTGTGTCTGTGCTGGGCACGCCCAGGGGCGTTGCCACGTCAGCATGAAGTCACCCTGCCTGCAAGGACCTCCGCAAGTTCAAGCCCCACGTTGGCCGACTCGCTGGTGCAAATGGCTGGAGACCCGGGCACATGACAAGGTAAGTGGGTTCTGGGATGGCGGGTGGGTGTGCGCTATTTAGGGGTTAGGGTTTAGCTAAGCATTTTATTGGTTAAATTTTAGTATAGGATTTAGAGTTTGGTAATATGTCTGGGTCTTGGTTAGGGTCTTGGTTAGGGTTAGGGGTTCTGGTCTTGGTTAGAGGCTTGTGCCCCTGTGCCCCTGTGCCCCTGTGGGAGATCTGGAGGAAGGTCCTGGTTCCTAGGCTTGTCCTGGCCCAGCCTCAGCTGGCTCTGGTGGTGGTCCTTGGGGAAGTGAGCCAGCAGATGCCAGAAAAATTGCTGTCTCTCCCTCTCTGTTCCTCTGTGCTTCCAAGCAAATAGGACAGAGAGAGACAGGCAGGCAGGTAGTAAGAGAAAGAAAGAAAGAGAAAGCTGCCGGCCTCCTGCGAGGGAGCGTGCTGTGTGCTGTGTGCTGTGCTGTGCTGTGCCTCTGGACTGCTTTGTCTGCCCATGCAGACCGCCAGGGCATGGGTAGGGTTTCCGTAATGGGACTCGTGTGCAAGCTCTAAAAAGTGTGTTCTTGAGAGAGAATGCCTCTCTGGGCCTGGCTGCTTCCCTTGATTTTGAAAGTCTGGATGAGCGTCCTGCAGTGAGTGCTGGTGGCCACAAGACGGCGCCACCTTTGATGGTTTAGGCCTTTGAGCTCAAGGCAGCCCAGCCTCAGCCATCCTAGCGTCAAAGGGGTTTCCCTGTCAGTGATCCTGGACACGTGTGGTTGGAAGATCAGGGCTCCAAGGCCGGACGGCCGCATACCAAGGCCCGGGAGGGAAGGAGGACCCTTGGGACCGAGCATCGGCCTGGGCTTCTGTGATAGGAATTGTCAGGGTGCCTTTAAGAGCAGGGCACAATGTCAGGGAACCGAAAGAACCCTGGGAGTTTAAGTCCCAAGTCAATATTCCCACAGGCCCTCTGGGAGCTGGAGTTACACACCGGATGACTAGCACTGATATTCTGCAGATGAGGTCTCCGGAAACCTTTCCACTAGGCCCCCGTTCCTCACAGAGCCCCTGAGGGGCAGGGCCTGGGCTTTGTTTACCCAGTGGAACAGCTCACCCAGTGGAGAGGCCTCCATGTATTTCTGCATGTGTGGGGTGGCAGTTAGGGTGATACAGCACTCGGCCTTCCTCTGCCGTCCTGGGAGGCGTCTGGGCAGGTACGCACAGCCGAGCAGAGCCGAGCAGAGATGAGCAGAGACCTGCAGGGCCGAGCACTGCCGAGCACAGCCGAGCAGAGACGAGCAGAGACAAGCACAGCTGAGCAGAGACAAGCAGACACAAGCAGAGACCAGGCAGTGCCGAGCAGAGACTAGTACAGCCGAGCAGAGACGAGCAGAGACAAGCAGAGACAAGCAGAGACCCAGCAGGGCCGAGCAGAGACGAGTACAGCCGAGCAGAGACGAGTACAGCCGAGCAGAGACGAGTACAGCCGAGCAGAGACGAGCGCAGCCGAGCACAGCTGAGCAGAGACAAGCGGAGATAAGCAGGCACAGCTGAGCCGGCTGGCAGTGCTATGTCCGTGTTGCAGTACGAGGAGGTGGTCCGGCTTTTGGAGCACACTTGGGAACTTGGGACATTGTACTGCAGGAGGCAGAAGTCATGAGCAGGTAAGACAGAGGCCGGGGGTCCTCTGAGGCCCGTGACAGGGGCCGGGGAGCTTCTGAGGCCCGTGACGGGGGTTGGGGAGCCTCTGAGGCCCGTGACGGGGGCCGGGGAGCCTCTGAGGCCCGTGACGGGGGTTGGGGAGCCTCTGAGGCCTGTGACGGGGGCCGGGGAGCCTCTGAGGCCCGTGACGGGGGTTAGGGAGTCTCTGAGGCCCGTGACGGGGGTTGGGCAGCCTCTGAGGCCCGTGACGGGGGTTGGGGAGCCTGTAGGCCCGTGACGGGGGCCGGAGAGCCTCTGAGGCCTGTGACGGGGGTTGGGGAGCCTCTAGGCCTGTGATGGGGGCGCCGGGGAGCCTCTAGGCCTGTGATGGGGGTCGGGGAGCCTCTAGGCCTGGGGTAGCAGGTCCCTTGAATTGGCGGGATTGTGGAGGTCAGGGTTGCTCTCCTAGCCTTCCACTTGCCCTCTTCACCCCCGCAGACTCTGCCTGGCTGCTCTGAGCCCGGGCCTGTGTGTGTTGCTGCTTCTGCTTCACCTGCTTACCCCAGCTCAGGGCCTGGGTTTGCAAGGCTCGCCTCCTGGATCCCGTGTCTGGCCTTTCAAGGGTGCCTGAACAAATTACACGTGTGCACAGCCACATGGGCTGAGGCTCTTGGCTTGGGAGAGCATTTAGAACCTAGAGAGAAGTTGCAAGGTGAGTAGCAGACCTGGAACGCCACGCCCCAGCCCGAGCTGCAGTTACTGTGTTTCTATGTGTGCTTTTTATGTTTTTTTTTCTCCCCTCGACCTTTTGAGATTGCTAGCTTGCTCCCTCCTGCCCTCTCCCACGACCCTCTGTAGAATTCATCTTGGTTTTTTTCCCCTTTCTTTAAGGATTTTGCTCCCCAAGAAAGCTGGGTTGGAAACAGCAGCGATGGCCTCTTTGCAGCACCCCAAACCCGCATCCCCTCCTCAGGCAGAGGGGCACCAGATGAGGGGCGGGGGAGGCTCCTTTAGCCCAGGGTGGTGAGAACAGGCCTTAGAGTCTCCCCAACTCCTGTCACAGGCCCCGGGGAGCCTCTAGGCCTGTGAGGGAGACGGGGGAGCCTGCGGGGCCTGTGACGGGGGTTGGGGAGCCTCCTGTCCCCCTACGCCTTGTCCCGCTTTTGGCCTCCTCATTTCTGACTCAGCCATCTTTTTCCAGTTCATTTTCTTGTGTTTTGTGATTGACTTATGGCTTGGGCTGAACCTTCATGCCACGTTCCTGTTTTTCTTTTATTTTTTAAAGATTTATTTATTTTTATTACAAAGTCAGATATACAGAGACAAGGAGAGACAGAGAGAGGAAGAACTTCCATCCGATGATTCACTCCCCAACTGAGCCACAACGGCTGGAGCTGAGCCGATCCGAAGCCAAGAACCAGGAACCTCCTTCAGGTCTCCCATGTGGGTGCAGGGTCCCAAGGTTTTGGGCCGTCCTCGACTGCTTTCCCAGGCCACAAGCAGGGAGCTGGATGGGAAGTGGACCCGCAGGGATTAGAACCGGTGCCCATATGGGATCCTGGTGCATTCAAGGCAAGGACTTTAGCCGCTAGGCTATGGCACCGGGCACAGGTGCCTGTTCCTGCCATCGCACTGTGGCCAGATGGTCTTGACTGTCTCGTGCTGGGCTGTGTCCTCAGTGTTGGTTGATTTTTACGCATCACGTGAAAACCCCGTAGCTGGAGCTGTGTGAGCTCGATGGGTGTTGTTCAAACCCCATGCCACTATTGGGGCGTTGTTGTGGTGTGTGGTGTGGTGTGTTGGTGAGGGGTATTGTCCCAGTGGGTCAAGCCTCAGCCTGCCAGGCGGATGGCCTGTATGGGTGCTGCTTGAAATCCTGGCTGCTTCCCCTGCAGTCCAGCTCCCTGCCGATCCTCCTGGGAGAGCAGCGGAGGATGCTGCCAGGGCTTGTGGCCCTGTGGCCCTGTGGGAGATCTGGAGGAAGCTCCTGGTTCCTGGGCTTGTCCTGACCCAGCCTCGGCTGGCTCTGGTGGTGGTCCTTGGGGAAGTGAGCCAGCAGGTGCAAGAAAGCTTGCTGTCTCTCCATCTCTGTTCCTCTGTGCTTCCAAGTAAAGAGGGCAGAGGGAGGCAGGAGGGAGGGAGGAAGGAAAAGACAGAAAGCTGCCGGCCTCCTGCGAGGGAGCATGCTGTGTGCTGTGTGCTGTGCTGTGGCTCTAGACTGCTTTTGTCTGTCAATGCAGACCGCCAGGGCGTGCGTAGGGCTTCCGTCCTGGGTCTCATGTGCAAGCTCTAAAAAGAGTGTCCTTGAGAGAGAATGCCTCTCTGAGCTGGTGGGCTGCTTCCCTTGATTTTGAAAGAGCCTTGGATGAGCGTCCTGCAGTGAGTGCTGGTGGCCACGAGAGGGCGCACAAAGCTGCCTTTTTTTTTTTTTTTAACAGATTTATTTATTTTATTCCAAAGTCAGGTATACAGAGAGGAGAAGAGACAGAGAGGAAGATCTTCCATCTGATGATTCACTTTCCAAC
This sequence comes from Ochotona princeps, assembly GCF_030435755.1. Classification (NCBI taxonomy): domain Eukaryota; kingdom Metazoa; phylum Chordata; class Mammalia; order Lagomorpha; family Ochotonidae; genus Ochotona; species Ochotona princeps. Next base: position 7,783,553 of record NC_080855.1, on the reverse strand, counting down.
TGAGCCGCAACGGCCAGTGCACGCCAATCCAAAGCCGGGAACCTGGAACCTCTTCCAGGTCTCCCACGAGGGTACAGGGTCCCAAAGCTTTGGGCCGTCCTCGACTGCTTTCCCAGGCCACAAGCAGGGAGCTGGATGGGAAGTGGAGCCGCCGCCGGGATTAGAACCGGTGCCCATATGGGATCCCAGTGCGTTCAAGTTGAGGACTTTAGCCGCTAGGCTACGGCGCCGGGCCCCAAGCTGCCCTTTCTACCCCTGGTCGGCTCAGGCCTTCTGAGCTCTAGACAGCCCAACCCGAGCCATCCTAGCGTCGTGTGGGGGTCCCGGACAGTATTCCGGGGCATGTGTTGTTGGAAGATCAGGGCTCCAAGGCCGAACAGCCGCTAGGCCACGCTGATGGGCCCCGGCTCCATGTATTTTTGCATGTGTGGGGTGGCGGTTAGGGTGATGTGATACACTACTCGGCCTTCCTCGGCCTAGCTGGGTGGTGTTTGGGCATGTGGGCTCCTAAGGCAGGAGCAGGTGGATGGAGAAGTAGGCACCAGAGGTCAGCAGCCGTCTGCAATAGGAAGTCCCAGGCCCCAGCTGCTGCGGAGAGCACCCTGCACCATGCAGCCCTGCTGCCCAGCACATCTGATGATGGCCGGCGAGCCACCAAGCCACCAAGGCCCGCACAAGGGAGGGCTTTCAGGGCCTGTGCTGCCTGCACACGACAGGGTGCACAAAGCTGCCCTTTCTACCTCCAGCTAGCACTTGAGGGGTCAGCCATCCCTGTCATGTGCTTTGGAGGCAGGAATTTGGCCTCACAGCCTCCAGCCAGATGCTGCTGCCCTCTTGTTCACCAGGGAGTACTTCACCCTCCTCCAGGGATCCTTCTGGATTCAAGACTCTTTCTCCTGCTGGTCAGCTGTGGACCGTCGGCTGCCGCTGATGTGCCACCTTCCACAAGACATCCCAACAGCTGACGTCTGTTTTTCACAGAGGTCCTTCTCCCCAGGACAGGTAGAGTAGCAACATGCCTGGATCCCTCGTCTGTAGCGGCCGTTCTCACAGCACGCAACGGCATAAGTTGTGCAAGCCAGGGGGACAGGCACCTTCAGCAGCCTGGTGAAGGAGCTGCTGAAGGGTCCAGCAAGGGTTGGTGTGGTGTGGTGTGGTGTGGTGTGGTGTTGTGTGGCGTGTTGGTGCGGGGTATTGTCCGAATGGGTCAAGCCTCAGCCTGAGAGGCGGATGGCCCGTATGGGTACTGCTTCGAATCCTGGGTGCTTCCCCTGCAGTCCAGCTCCCTGCCGATCCTCCTGGGAGAGCAGCGGAGGATGCTGCCAGGGCTTGTGCCCCTTTGCCGCTGTACCCCTGTGGCCCTGTGGCCCTGTGGGAGATCTGGAGGAAGCTCCTGGTTCCTGGGCTTGTCCTGACGCAGCCACAGCTGTCTCTGGTGGTGGTCCTTGGGGAAGTGAGCCAGCAGATGCCAGAAAGCTTGCTGTCTCTCCCTCTCTGTTCCTGTGCGCTTCCAAGCAAAGGGGGCAGAGGGAGGCAGGAGGGAGGAAGGAAAAGACAGAAAGCTGCCGGCCTCCTGCGAGGGAGCATGCTGTGTGCTGTGTGCTGTGTGCTGTGCTGTGGCTCTAGACTGCTTTTGTCTGTCAATGCAGACCGCCAGGGCGTGCGTAGGGTTTCCGGTCATGGGTCTTGTGTGCAAGCTCTAAAAAGAGTGTCCTTGAGAGCGAATGCCTCTCTGAGCTGGAGCTGGGCTGCTTCCCTTGATTTGGCAGGAGAGCCTGGGATGAGCGTCCTGCAGTGAGTGCTGGTGGCCACGAGAGGGCGCGCAAAGCTGCCCTTTTTTTTTTTTTTTTTTTTTTTTTTTTTAGCAGATTTATTTATTTCATTACAAAGTCAGATATACAGAGAGGAGAAGAGACAGAGAGGAAGATCTTCCATCTGATGATTCACTCCCCAACGGAGCCGCAACGGCCGGTGCGTGCCGATCCAAAGCCGGGAACCTGGAACTTCTTCTGGGTCTCCCACGAGGGTGCAGGGTCCCAAAGCTTTGGGCCGTCCTCGACTGCTTTCCCAGGCCACAAGCAGGGAGCTGGATGGGAAGTGGAGCCGCCGCCGGGATTAGAACCGGTGCCCATATGGGATCCCAGTGCGTTCAAGTTGAGGACTTTAGCCGCTAGGCTACGGCGCCGGGCCCCAAGCTGCCCTTTCTACCCCTGGTCGGCTCAGGCCCTCTGAGCTCTAGACAGCCCAACCCGAGCCATCCTAGCGTCGTGTGGGGGTCCCGGACAGTATTCCGGGGCACGTGTTGTTGGAAGATCAGGGCTCCAATGCTGAACAGCCCACATACCAAGGCCTGGGAGGGGAGGAGGTAGATTGGGGCCTAGCATCAGCGTGGGCCTGTGAGATAGGAAGTGTCAGGGTGCCTTTAATAGCAGGGTACTTAAAGAAGCCTGGGAGGTGGAATACCACGTCAGCGTGCCCACAGGCCCTCTGGGCTCTGGCTTCCTACGTCAGCGTGCCCCAGAGGCCCTCTGGGAGTTGGAGTCCTACGTCAGCGTCCCCAGAGGCCCTCTGGGAGTTGGAGTCCTACGTCAGCGTCCCCAGAGGCCCTCTGGGAGTTGGAGTCCTACGTCAACGTACCCAGAGGCCCTCTGGGAGTTGGAGTCCCACGCCTGCGTCCCCAGAGGCCCTCTGGGAGCTGGTGTTACACAAGCCAACTGGGGTTGTACTTTGCCAGATCAGGTCCCGGGAAACCTTACCGCCACCCCCATTCCTCGAAGAACACCCTGAGATGCAGGCTCCGGGAGTTCTTTGGCAAGTGGAGCAGCTCCCCGATGGGCTGCCAAGGGGGCTTCATGGATTTTTTTTTTTTTATTTCAAAGTCAGATATACAGAGAGGAGGAGAGACAGAGAGGAAGATCTTCCATCTGATGATTCACTCCCCAACTGAGCCCCAACGGCCGGTGCGTGCCGATCCAAAGCCGGGAACCCGGGACCTCTTCTGGGTCTCCCACGAGGGTGCAGGGTCCCAAAGCTTTGGGCCGTCCTCGACTGCTTTAACAGGCCACAAGCAGGGAGCTGGATGGGAAGTGGAGCCGCCGCCGGGATTAGAACCGGTGCCCATATGGGATCCCAGTGCGTTCAAGGTGAGGACTTTAGCCGCTAGGCTACGGCGTCGGGTCCCAAGCTGCCCTTTCTACCCCTGGTCGGCTCAGGCCTTCTGAGCTCTAGACAGCCCAACCCGAGCCATCCTAGCGTCGTGTGGGGGTCCCGGACAGTATTCCGGGGCATGTGTTGTTGGAAGATCAGGGCTCCAAGGCCGAACAGCCGCTAGGCCACGCTGATGGGCCCCGGCTCCATGTATTTTTGCATGTGTGGGGTGGCGGTTAGGGTGATGTGATACACTACTCGGCCTTCCTCGGCCTAGCTGGGTGGTGTCTGGGCATGTGGGCTCCTAAGGCAGGAGCAGGTGGATGGAGAAGTAGGCACCAGAGGTCAGCAGCCATCTGCAATAGGAAGTCCCAGGCCCCAGCTGCTGCGGAGAGCACCCTGCAACATGCAGCCCTGCTGCCCAGCACATCTGATGATGGCCGGCGAGCCACCAAGCCACCAAGGCCCGCACAAGGGAGGGCTTTCAGGGCCTGTGCTGCCTGCACACGACAGGGTGCACAAAGCTGCCCTTTCTACCTCCAGCTAGCACTTGAGGGGTCAGCCATCCCTGTCATGTGCTTTGGAGGCAGGAATTTGGCCTCACAGCCTCCAGCCAGATGCTGCTGCCCTCTTGTTCACCAGGGAGTACTTCACCCTCCTCCAGGGATCCTTCTGGATTCAAGACTCTTTCTCCTGCTGGTCAGCTGTAGACCGTCGGCTGCCGCTGATGTGCCACCTTCCACAAGACATCCCAACAGCTGACGTCTGTTTTTCACAGAGGTCCTTCTCCCCAGGACAGGTAGAGTAGCAACATGCCTGGATCCCTCGTCTGTAGCGGCCGTTCTCACAGCACGCAACGGCATAAGTTGTGCAAGCCAGGGGGACAGGCACCTTCAGCAGCCTGGTGAAGGAGCTGCTGAAGGGTCCAGCAAGGGTTGGTGTGGTGTGGTGTGGTGTGGTGTGGTGTTGTGTGGCGTGTTGGTGCGGGGTATTGTCCGAATGGGTCAAGCCTCAGCCTGAGAGGCGGATGGCCCGTATGGGTACTGCTTCGAATCCTGGGTGCTTCCCCTGCAGTCCAGCTCCCTGCCGATCCTCCTGGGAGAGCAGCGGAGGATGCTGCCAGGGCTTGTGCCCCTTTGCCGCTGTACCCCTGTGGCCCTGTGGCCCTGTGGGAGATCTGGAGGAAGCTCCTGGTTCCTGGGCTTGTCCTGACGCAGCCACAGCTGTCTCTGGTGGTGGTCCTTGGGGAAGTGAGCCAGCAGATGCCAGAAAGCTTGCTGTCTCTCCCTCTCTGTTCCTGTGCGCTTCCAAGCAAAGGGGGCAGAGGGAGGCAGGAGGGAGGAAGGAAAAGACAGAAAGCTGCCGGCCTCCTGCGAGGGAGCATGCTGTGTGCTGTGTGCTGTGTGCTGTGCTGTGGCTCTAGACTGCTTTTGTCTGTCAATGCAGACCGCCAGGGCGTGCGTAGGGTTTCCGGTCATGGGTCTTGTGTGCAAGCTCTAAAAAGAGTGTCCTTGAGAGCGAATGCCTCTCTGAGCTGGAGCTGGGCTGCTTCCCTTGATTTGGCAGGAGAGCCTGGGATGAGCGTCCTGCAGTGAGTGCTGGTGGCCACGAGAGGGCGCGCAAAGCTGCCCTTTTTTTTTTTTTTTTTTTTTTTTTTTTAGCAGATTTATTTATTTCATTACAAAGTCAGATATACAGAGAGGAGAAGAGACAGAGAGGAAGATCTTCCATCTGATGATTCACTCCCCAACGGAGCCGCAACGGCCGGTGCGTGCCGATCCAAAGCCGGGAACCTGGAACTTCTTCTGGGTCTCCCACGAGGGTGCAGGGTCCCAAAGCTTTGGGCCGTCCTCGACTGCTTTCCCAGGCCACAAGCAGGGAGCTGGATGGGAAGTGGAGCCGCCGCCGGGATTAGAACCGGTGCCCATATGGGATCCCAGTGCGTTCAAGTTGAGGACTTTAGCCGCTAGGCTACGGCGCCGGGCCCCAAGCTGCCCTTTCTACCCCTGGTCGGCTCAGGCCCTCTGAGCTCTAGACAGCCCAACCCGAGCCATCCTAGCATCGTGTGGGGGTCCCGGACAGTATTCCGGGGCACGTGTTGTTGGAAGATCAGGGCTCCAATGCTGAACAGCCCACATACCAAGGCCTGGGAGGGGAGGAGGTAGATTGGGGCCTAGCATCAGCGTGGGCCTGTGAGATAGGAAGTGTCAGGGTGCCTTTAATAGCAGGGTACTTAAAGAAGCCTGGGAGGTGGAATACCACGTCAGCGTGCCCACAGGCCCTCTGGGCTCTGGCTTCCTACGTCAGCGTGCCCCAGAGGCCCTCTGGGAGTTGGAGTCCTACGTCAGCGTCCCCAGAGGCCCTCTGGGAGTTGGAGTCCTACGTCAACGTACCCAGAGGCCCTCTGGGAGTTGGAGTCCCACGCCTGCGTCCCCAGAGGCCCTCTGGGAGCTGGTGTTACACAAGCCAACTGGGGTTGTACTTTGCCAGATCAGGTCCCGGGAAACCTTACCGCCACCCCCATTCCTCGAAGAACACCCTGAGATGCAGGCTCCGGGAGTTCTTTGGCAAGTGGAGCAGCTCCCCGATGGGCTGCCAAGAGGGCTTCATGGATTTTTTTTTTTTTATTTCAAAGTCAGATATACAGAGAGGAGGAGAGACAGAGAGGAAGATCTTCCATCTGATGATTCACTCCCCAACTGAGCCCCAACGGCCGGTGCGTGCCGAATCAAAGCCGGGAACCCGGAACCTCTTCTGGGTCTCCCACGAGGGTGCAGGGTCCCAAAGCTTTGGGCCGTCCTCGACTGCTTTCCCAGGCCACAAGCAGGGAGCTGGATGGGAAGTGGAGCCGCCGCCGGGATTAGAACCGGTGCCCATATGGGATCCCAGTGCGTTCAAGTTGAGGACTTTAGCCGCTAGGCTACGGCGCCGGGCCCCAAGCTGCCCTTTCTACCCCTGGTCGGCTCAGGCCTTCTGAGCTCTAGACAGCCCAACCCGAGCCATCCTAGCGTCGTGTGGGGGTCCCGGACAGTATTCCGGGGCATGTGTTGTTGGAAGATCAGGGCTCCAAGGCCGAACAGCCGCTAGGCCACGCTGATGGGCCCCGGCTCCATGTATTTTTGCATGTGTGGGGTGGCGGTTAGGGTGATGTGATACACTACTCGGCCTTCCTCGGCCTAGCTGGGTGGTGTCTGGGCATGTGGGCTCCTAAGGCAGGAGCAGGTGGATGGAGAAGTAGGCACCAGAGGTCAGCAGCCATCTGCAATAGGAAGTCCCAGGCCCCAGCTGCTGCGGAGAGCACCCTGCACCATGCAGCCCTGCTGCCCAGCACATCTGATGATGGCCGGCGAGCCACCAAGCCACCAAGGCCCGCACAAGGGAGGGCTTTCAGGGCCTGTGCTGCCTGCACACGACAGGGTGCACAAAGCTGCCCTTTCTACCTCCAGCTAGCACTTGAGGGGTCAGCCATCCCTGTCATGTGCTTTGGAGGCAGGAATTTGGCCTCACAGCCTCCAGCCAGATGCTGCTGCCCTCTTGTTCACCAGGGAGTACTTCACCCTCCTCCAGGGATCCTTCTGGATTCAAGACTCTTTCTCCTGCTGGTCAGCTGTGGACCGTCGGCTGCCGCTGATGTGCCACCTTCCACAAGACATCCCAACAGCTGACGTCTGTTTTTCACAGAGGTCCTTCTCCCCAGGACAGGTAGAGTAGCAACATGCCTGGATCCCTCGTCTGTAGCGGCCGTTCTCACAGCACGCAACGGCATAAGTTGTGCAAGCCAGGGGGACAGGCACCTTCAGCAGCCTGGTGAAGGAGCTGCTGAAGGGTCCAGCAAGGGTTGGTGTGGTGTGGTGTGGTGTGGTGTGGTGTTGTGTGGCGTGTTGGTGCGGGGTATTGTCCGAATGGGTCAAGCCTCAGCCTGAGAGGCGGATGGCCCGTATGGGTACTGCTTCGAATCCTGGGTGCTTCCCCTGCAGTCCAGCTCCCTGCCGATCCTCCTGGGAGAGCAGCGGAGGATGCTGCCAGGGCTTGTGCCCCTTTGCCGCTGTACCCCTGTACCCCTGTGGCCCTGTGGGAGATCTGGAGGAAGCTCCTGGTTCCTGGGCTTGTCCTGACGCAGCCACAGCTGTCTCTGGTGGTGGTCCTTGGGGAAGTGAGCCAGCAGATGCCAGAAAGCTTGCTGTCTCTCCCTCTCTGTTCCTGTGCGCTTCCAAGCAAAGGGGGCAGAGGGAGGCAGGAGGGAGGAAGGAAAAGACAGAAAGCTGCCGGCCTCCTGCGAGGGAGCATGCTGTGTGCTGTGTGCTGTGTGCTGTGCTGTGGCTCTAGACTGCTTTTGTCTGTCAATGCAGACCGCCAGGGCGTGCGTAGGGTTTCCGGTCATGGGTCTTGTGTGCAAGCTCTAAAAAGAGTGTCCTTGAGAGCGAATGCCTCTCTGAGCTGGAGCTGGGCTGCTTCCCTTGATTTGGCAGGAGAGCCTGGGATGAGCGTCCTGCAGTGAGTGCTGGTGGCCACGAGAGGGCGCGCAAAGCTGCCCTTTTTTTTTTTTTTTTTTTTTTTTTTTTTTTTAGCAGATTTATTTATTTCATTACAAAGTCAGATATACAGAGAGGAGAAGAGACAGAGAGGAAGATCTTCCATCTGATGATTCACTCCCCAACGGAGCCGCAACGGCCGGTGCGTGCCGATCCAAAGCCGGGAACCTGGAACTTCTTCTGGGTCTCCCACGAGGGTGCAGGGTCCCAAAGCTTTGGGCCGTCCTCGACTGCTTTCCCAGGCCACAAGCAGGGAGCTGGATGGGAAGTGGAGCCGCCGCCGGGATTAGAACCGGTGCCCATATGGGATCCCAGTGCGTTCAAGTTGAGGACTTTAGCCGCTAGGCTACGGCGCCGGGCCCCAAGCTGCCCTTTCTACCCCTGGTCGGCTCAGGCCCTCTGAGCTCTAGACAGCCCAACCCGAGCCATCCTAGCATCGTGTGGGGGTCCCGGACAGTATTCCGGGGCACGTGTTGTTGGAAGATCAGGGCTCCAATGCTGAACAGCCCACATACCAAGGCCTGGGAGGGGAGGAGGTAGATTGGGGCCTAGCATCAGCGTGGGCCTGTGAGATAGGAAGTGTCAGGGTGCCTTTAATAGCAGGGTACTTAAAGAAGCCTGGGAGGTGGAATACCACGTCAGCGTGCCCACAGGCCCTCTGGGCTCTGGCTTCCTACGTCAGCGTGCCCCAGAGGCCCTCTGGGAGTTGGAGTCCTACGTCAGCGTCCCCAGAGGCCCTCTGGGAGTTGGAGTCCTACGTCAGCGTCCCCAGAGGCCCTCTGGGAGTTGGAGTCCTACGTCAACGTACCCAGAGGCCCTCTGGGAGTTGGAGTCCCACGCCTGCGTCCCCAGAGGCCCTCTGGGAGCTGGTGTTACACAAGCCAACTGGGGTTGTACTTTGCCAGATCAGGTCCCGGGAAACCTTACCGCCACCCCCATTCCTCGAAGAACACCCTGAGATGCAGGCTCCGGGAGTTCTTTGGCAAGTGGAGCAGCTCCCCGATGGGCTGCCAAGAGGGCTTCATGGATTTTTTTTTTTTTATTTCAAAGTCAGATATACAGAGAGGAGGAGAGACAGAGAGGAAGATCTTCCATCTGATGATTCACTCCCCAACTGAGCCCCAACGGCCGGTGCGTGCCGAATCAAAGCCGGGAACCCGGAACCTCTTCTGGGTCTCCCACGAGGGTGCAGGGTCCCAAAGCTTTGGGCCGTCCTCGACTGCTTTCCCAGGCCACAAGCAGGGAGCTGGATGGGAAGTGGAGCCGCCGCCGGGATTAGAACCGGTGCCCATATGGGATCCCAGTGCGTTCAAGTTGAGGACTTTAGCCGCTAGGCTACGGCGCCGGGCCCCAAGCTGCCCTTTCTACCCCTGGTCGGCTCAGGCCTTCTGAGCTCTAGACAGCCCAACCCGAGCCATCCTAGCGTCGTGTGGGGGTCCCGGACAGTATTCCGGGGCATGTGTTGTTGGAAGATCAGGGCTCCAAGGCCGAACAGCCGCTAGGCCACGCTGATGGGCCCCGGCTCCATGTATTTTTGCATGTGTGGGGTGGCGGTTAGGGTGATGTGATACACTACTCGGCCTTCCTCGGCCTAGCTGGGTGGTGTCTGGGCATGTGGGCTCCTAAGGCAGGAGCAGGTGGATGGAGAAGTAGGCACCAGAGGTCAGCAGCCATCTGCAATAGGAAGTCCCAGGCCCCAGCTGCTGCGGAGAGCACCCTGCACCATGCAGCCCTGCTGCCCAGCACATCTGATGATGGCCGGCGAGCCACCAAGCCACCAAGGCCCGCACAAGGGAGGGCTTTCAGGGCCTGTGCTGCCTGCACACGACAGGGTGCACAAAGCTGCCCTTTCTACCTCCAGCTAGCACTTGAGGGGTCAGCCATCCCTGTCATGTGCTTTGGAGGCAGGAATTTGGCCTCACAGCCTCCAGCCAGATGCTGCTGCCCTCTTGTTCACCAGGGAGTACTTCACCCTCCTCCAGGGATCCTTCTGGATTCAAGACTCTTTCTCCTGCTGGTCAGCTGTGGACCGTCGGCTGCCGCTGATGTGCCACCTTCCACAAGACATCCCAACAGCTGACGTCTGTTTTTCACAGAGGTCCTTCTCCCCAGGACAGGTAGAGTAGCAACATGCCTGGATCCCTCGTCTGTAGCGGCCGTTCTCACAGCACGCAACGGCATAAGTTGTGCAAGCCAGGGGGACAGGCACCTTCAGCAGCCTGGTGAAGGAGCTGCTGAAGGGTCCAGCAAGGGTTGGTGTGGTGTGGTGTGGTGTGGTGTGGTGTTGTGTGGCGTGTTGGTGCGGGGTATTGTCCGAATGGGTCAAGCCTCAGCCTGAGAGGCGGATGGCCCGTATGGGTACTGCTTCGAATCCTGGGTGCTTCCCCTGCAGTCCAGCTCCCTGCCGATCCTCCTGGGAGAGCAGCGGAGGATGCTGCCAGGGCTTGTGCCCCTTTGCCGCTGTACCCCTGTGGCCCTGTGGCCCTGTGGGAGATCTGGAGGAAGCTCCTGGTTCCTGGGCTTGTCCTGACGCAGCCACAGCTGTCTCTGGTGGTGGTCCTTGGGGAAGTGAGCCAGCAGATGCCAGAAAGCTTGCTGTCTCTCCCTCTCTGTTCCTGTGCGCTTCCAAGCAAAGGGGGCAGAGGGAGGCAGGAGGGAGGAAGGAAAAGACAGAAAGCTGCCGGCCTCCTGCGAGGGAGCATGCTGTGTGCTGTGTGCTGTGTGCTGTGCTGTGGCTCTAGACTGCTTTTGTCTGTCAATGCAGACCGCCAGGGCGTGCGTAGGGCTTCCGGTCATGGGTCTTGTGTGCAAGCTCTAAAAAGAGTGTCCTTGAGAGCGAATGCCTCTCTGAGCTGGAGCTGGGCTGCTTCCCTTGATTTGGCAGGAGAGCCTGGGATGAGCGTCCTGCAGTGAGTGCTGGTGGCCACGAGAGGGCGCGCAAAGCTGCCCTTTTTTTTTTTTTTAGCAGATTTATTTATTTCATTACAAAGTCAGATATACAGAGAGGAGAAGAGACAGAGAGGAAGATCTTCCATCTGATGATTCACTCCCCAACGGAGCCGCAACGGCCGGTGCGTGCCGATCCAAAGCCGGGAACCTGGAACTTCTTCTGGGTCTCCCACGAGGGTGCAGGGTCCCAAAGCTTTGGGCCGTCCTCGACTGCTTTAACAGGCCACAAGCAGGGAGCTGGATGGGAAGTGGAGCCGCCGCCGGGATTAGAACCGGTGCCCATATGGGATCCCAGTGCGTTCAAGTTGAGGACTTTAGCCGCTAGGCTACGGCGCCGGGCCCCAAGCTGCCCTTTCTACCCCTGGTCGGCTCAGGCCCTCTGAGCTCTAGACAGCCCAACCCGAGCCATCCTAGCGTCGTGTGGGGGTCCCGGACAGTATTCCGGGGCACGTGTTGTTGGAAGATCAGGGCTCCAATGCTGAACAGCCCACATACCAAGGCCTGGGAGGGGAGGAGGTAGATTGGGGCCTAGCATCAGCGTGGGCCTGTGAGATAGGAAGTGTCAGGGTGCCTTTAATAGCAGGGTGCTTAAAGAAGCCTGGGAGGTGGAATACCACGTCAGCGTGCCCACAGGCCCTCTGGGCTCTGGCTTCCTACGTCAGCGTGCCCCAGAGGCCCTCTGGGAGTTGGAGTCCTACGTCAGCGTCCCCAGAGGCCCTCTGGGAGTTGGAGTCCTACGTCAGCATCCCCAGAGGCCCTCTGGGAGTTGGAGTCCTACGTCAACGTACCCAGAGGCCCTCTGGGAGTTGGAGTCCCACGCCTGCGTCCCCAGAGGCCCTCTGGGAGCTGGTGTTACACAAGCCAACTGGGGTTGTACTTTGCCAGATCAGGTCCCGGGAAACCTTACCGCCACCCCCATTCCTCGAAGAACACCCTGAGATGCAGGCTCCGGGAGTTCTTTGGCAAGTGGAGCAGCTCCCCGATGGGCTGCCAAGAGGGCTTCATGGATTTTTTTTTTTTATTTCAAAGTCAGATATACAGAGAGGAGGAGAGACAGAGAGGAAGATCTTCCATCTGATGATTCACTCCCCAACTGAGCCCCAACGGCCGGTGCGTGCCGAATCAAAGCCGGGAACCCGGAACCTCTTCTGGGTCTCCCACGAGGGTGCAGGGTCCCAAAGCTTTGGGCCGTCCTCGACTGCTTTCCCAGGCCACAAGCAGGGAGCTGGATGAGAAGTGGAGCCGCCGGGAGTAGAACCGGTGCCCATATGGGATCCTGGTGCGTTCAAGGCGAGGACTTTAGCCGCTAGTCTATGGCGCCGGGCCCAGGTGCCTGTTCCTGACAGCGCACTGTGGCCAGATGGTCTTGACTGTCTCGTGCAAGGCTGTGTCCTCAGTGTTGGTTGATTTTTACGCATCACATGAAAATCCTGTAGCCAGAGTTGTGTGAGCTCGACGGGTGTTGTGCAAACCCCATCCCACTATCGGGGCGTTGCTGTCGGCCCTGTCCTCTGTGATTGGGGGAGGCTCAGGCCGGATGTGGGCAAAGGGCGGTGTGACGGGTCATGGGTGGTGTCAGTGTTTGTGTGTGTCTGTGCTGGGCACGCCCAGGGGCGTTGCCACGTCAGCATGAAGTCACCCTGCCTGCAAGGACCTCCGCAAGTTCAAGCCCCACGTTGGCCGACTCGCTGGTGCAAATGGCTGGAGACCCGGGCACATGACAAGGTAAGTGGGTTCTGGGATGGCGGGTGGGTGTGCGCTATTTAGGGGTTAGGGTTTAGCTAAGCATTTTATTGGTTAAATTTTAGTATAGGATTTAGAGTTTGGTAATATGTCTGGGTCTTGGTTAGGGTCTTGGTTAGGGTTAGGGGTTCTGGTCTTGGTTAGAGGCTTGTGCCCCTGTGCCCCTGTGCCCCTGTGGGAGATCTGGAGGAAGGTCCTGGTTCCTAGGCTTGTCCTGGCCCAGCCTCAGCTGGCTCTGGTGGTGGTCCTTGGGGAAGTGAGCCAGCAGATGCCAGAAAAATTGCTGTCTCTCCCTCTCTGTTCCTCTGTGCTTCCAAGCAAATAGGACAGAGAGAGACAGGCAGGCAGGTAGTAAGAGAAAGAAAGAAAGAGAAAGCTGCCGGCCTCCTGCGAGGGAGCGTGCTGTGTGCTGTGTGCTGTGCTGTGCTGTGCCTCTGGACTGCTTTGTCTGCCCATGCAGACCGCCAGGGCATGGGTAGGGTTTCCGTAATGGGACTCGTGTGCAAGCTCTAAAAAGTGTGTTCTTGAGAGAGAATGCCTCTCTGGGCCTGGCTGCTTCCCTTGATTTTGAAAGTCTGGATGAGCGTCCTGCAGTGAGTGCTGGTGGCCACAAGACGGCGCCACCTTTGATGGTTTAGGCCTTTGAGCTCAAGGCAGCCCAGCCTCAGCCATCCTAGCGTCAAAGGGGTTTCCCTGTCAGTGATCCTGGACACGTGTGGTTGGAAGATCAGGGCTCCAAGGCCGGACGGCCGCATACCAAGGCCCGGGAGGGAAGGAGGACCCTTGGGACCGAGCATCGGCCTGGGCTTCTGTGATAGGAATTGTCAGGGTGCCTTTAAGAGCAGGGCACAATGTCAGGGAACCGAAAGAACCCTGGGAGTTTAAGTCCCAAGTCAATATTCCCACAGGCCCTCTGGGAGCTGGAGTTACACACCGGATGACTAGCACTGATATTCTGCAGATGAGGTCTCCGGAAACCTTTCCACTAGGCCCCCGTTCCTCACAGAGCCCCTGAGGGGCAGGGCCTGGGCTTTGTTTACCCAGTGGAACAGCTCACCCAGTGGAGAGGCCTCCATGTATTTCTGCATGTGTGGGGTGGCAGTTAGGGTGATACAGCACTCGGCCTTCCTCTGCCGTCCTGGGAGGCGTCTGGGCAGGTACGCACAGCCGAGCAGAGCCGA